>NC_067402.1:143094719-143422219 GCF_016432865.1 Antechinus flavipes | reverse complement strand
CCATTTGGGATTTTCTAGGCAAAGATAATAGATTTACCATTTCCTTCTCCAGCTCATTTTCCAGATTAGGAAACAGAGGCAAATGGGGTTAAGTGACTTGCCCAGAGTCATACAGCTCATAAGTTTCTGAGGCAAGATTTGAACTTAGGAAAAAGAGTCTTCCTGACTCCAGGCCTGGCATTTTATCCACTGTGCTGCCTAGGTATTCTGATTTGGGTAATGTAATATAAACTGAGAACAGGTCATAATTTTCAGCAGTGAAATAGTTGGATGGCTAGTGGGTAAAGTAACAGACCTCCAATCAGTAATATATGAATTAAAATCCTCGCTCACAGACACTTATTCATTGCTTGTATCTAAGCAAGTCACTTAATCTCTGCAGTTTTTTGCAGCTGTAAAATGTGGGTCACAATAGCAGTTGCTTTCCAAGAATTGTTATGTGACTCAAATGACATAATATTGGAAAAGTGCTTTGCAAACCTTAAAAGGGTGTATAAATGCTAGCTATTATTAGGAATCTTTTAGCTACATCCTTTTATAGGAGAGCACATATCCTATCTAATGCAAAAACAAATCCTTGAACCTTCAGGAGGAAGAATGTATGTAATATAAATATTTGAGTTAGAGGGAGAAGAGGGAATAATCATTATATAATACCTAGTGAGTTAGGCACTTTTTATAAATAATATCTCATTTGATTCTCATAACAATCCTACCTGCCTCTAAACTGGTCGGGACAATTAACTCCTGCTAATGAAATGTAGCAACACATATTTAATTAGAATACCTGAAGCTTAACCTTATCTTTAATTCCTCTGAAAAATCAAGGAAGAAATTACATAATTATCATGTGTTCACTTTAGACAACAGCCACATACTTGAAAAATTATATGGCATAGTGGGATAGTTCCCTGTGGATTTAGGGTCAGGATGGGTGACCTTAGACAACCTCTCTGGCCCTCAGTTCCTCATTTATAAAAGGAGGTGATTGGGACTGTATGACTTCTAAGGTTCTCTTCAGCTCTTAATCAATGATCCCATGGAATCTAACTTTTGTAAATAGATTTATGTGCTTAATTCACAGAATCATAGCAGAAGGGACCTCAAGAGATCATCTGGACCATCTTTTTCTTTGAGTTTTGAAGATGAAATGAGTCAGGGAGAGTCACAAAGTTAATAACTGGCAGGAGCACTCACTGTGTGAAGGCACCCTCAGGGAACTCTTTTGTAAAAACTTTGTAGTTACCTAACATACCTATTTTATGTCTGAATTTTTTAAAACAGGGAACATCTTACTGATAAATAAATTGATTTTAGGTTTCTAAAATTATTTAATAGTTCTTGATGATGAACTAAATTGTTCTTTAGAACAATTGTTCATTAGAAACCTAAAACAATTTTAATAGTTCTTCATCAAGAACTTCTTGCCCTAATGCCAATTTGAAGGGGGAAATGCCTTGTTGACAACAAAAACTCATATTATCCCTTCATTTTTGTTGACATCCTGTAATGTCAAGATTAGCTAGGACCCTGGAGATCTGCCCCTAACTTTAATACCATAGAACATCAAGATATTGAGGAAGTGGAAAAGAATCTGCCCACTTTTATCATCTCTGTGCTAAATCCTATGCTTTCCTTTCTCTCTCTGCCTCTGCCTTTTTCATATCTATCTCTGTTTCTACAGAGGCTTATCTCCTAAAATCATGCTACCAGTTTCCACTATTAGAAAACAGTTTCTTAGATCTGATGGGCAAAATTTTTAAAAGTAGAAATATCTCCCAGAAAAACTATTACATTAAGTGGTTCATAGTCACTGATACTTTAGAGTGATTTTTTTTTTTAAATCAGATTGTTTTGCTCCTGTCAACAGAAATTCTAACAGAAATATCCTGCCCTGAGGAAATAGGAGTGCTAATATTTGCCAGAATGATGAGACACTGCTCAGGGAAGGTTGGCCTGAGGGAGAGATAATCTATCCAGTGGGCAATAGATGTAGAGATGAAAGTTACAAGAGATGAGAGAGGTATAAAGAAAAGGGAAGTCTCATTGAACTAAAAAAAATTTCATGGTTCTGCTTGGTGGTTGGCCATGCATGGCAAATAAACAAATTTTAATCTTTTATTTGAGATCAGGGCAAGTCTGGGCAATTTATACCTAGGCAGTTTGATTATGTTTTCCCACCTCTGCTTTTGATACTTTCACCTCTCCTTGTGATATTCATGTCAAAGCACTGAAATATTACAAGTACTACCTCATATTGGGATATAACCACAATGGACCATTTGGGAACCCAAGACCCAGCTAGAAAATCCTTTCCTCCTAGGAATACTCCCTCCTCCCAGAATTTATATTTATGTTTTTCCTAGGAACTATTTCTGGTGTCCCAGCTGTACAAATTCTCACATTAGATTTTGACTCACATCCATTGTACACAAATGGTTATCGCCAAGCCCATACATGAAGACTTTCCGGTTTGGCAGAACCTGTCAAGGCTTGTGCTCTTCTGGTATAGCCTTTGTGAACCTAAAATCACCTCCACACCACAAGGCAGCCAAATAGGATTTTAATGGATGCATATCAAAGAAATTTTAATGTCACATTGTGATAGTGACACATATAAAAATAATATCTGTTAAATATCCTTGCACAGTCCTATTCTAGGTACAGAGGGGAATGTAAAGTTGCCAAAAGTAAGTTATTCAGCTAGGTGGTAAGGTACATTGAATGGTAGATTTAAGAGTCAGAAAGATCCAAGTTCAAATCCTGCTTTTAATTATTAGCACTCACCTCCCAAAGTAATTATAAGGATCAAATGAAATTACAAATGTAAAGTGCTTTGCAAGCTTTGAAATGTGAGAAATGGATTTGTTTTCCATAGTTATGAAAATTAAATTAGAAAACTGAAACCCACAAGGACATCAAAGAATAATCAGAGGTGGAGGTTACCTTCCCCCTTCTAGAATGTAAACTCCTTTGGGGCAGGAGCTGGCTATGTAATGAGGGGTAAAGATTCTATAATATCCAATTAAGGAGGAATCAGGAGGGGGACTTGTGCTTCAGGAGAGGAAATAAAATGCTGCTTTTGGTGTTTCAAAGGTCTACTCTTCTAGGTACCCATTCTTGCAAGAATGTAAAATAAATCTTCCTTGCATTCCTCATTGGAGTTCTTGTTAAGATACTTCATTTCTTACAAACGGAGGCTCGTCCTGGTCCAGGCATTATGAGTTGGAGGTGGCCCCAGTTGAAACAGGAGGAGATGGGTCTGGTTGATTTCAATGACTGCTCGACTCCGGGTCTCCCACTCATATTCTGTCCAAGATCCCGGGACCACACGGGTAGGTAAGACCACTGATGAATCCAGGAAATCAGGAAAGGAGAAGAGTAGGTTCTGCAGTAACCAGGCAGCATTGTGCACAGACCAAAGGTAAGACTATTTAGTATTGCTCCTACTCCTATACCTCTCATATAGTCCTGGAAGAGAGGGGATGTCAGGAAATCTAGAGCTGAGAAAATGTTAGTGATCTGGGATCACTGGAGTGTGGAGATCTCCATGCTGGAAGCCTCTCCAAAGAATGGTAGTGATAAGGTACAATGATAAGGACAGGGGTAGTAGTGAGGAGGTACGAGAATTGGGGTGGGAAATCGCCTCTGCTCAAAGGTGCAGATCCCATTTGAAAGAATTCGCAAATCTGAAATCTGTGTGGCAAAAAGGGATTTATTGGCACTGAGAAGCCAGCTTGCTAGGAAGACAGACTTGTTAGTGGGCAGAAAGATCCTGTTAGGAAGCGAGCAAAAGTTAACACTGAGAAAATAATATCTTCACCAGTGGACAAAAGTCCTGGCAGGACAGCTTGCTAAGAAGACAGCTTCCTGTTTAGGACTTCTGCAAAGATATCTGGGCATGTAACCCTCGATATATTGGGGCTTGTTTTGATTTTTGGCCTGGAGACAGGGGCCATCTCCTGAGAGACTGATTTTTGATTCAATTTAAAATTGAATGAGATTACTTAACTAGGAGTTTGAGCCATTGAAAGTTGTTTGTGGCAATTCAATGGAGGGTCATTGACCAAGATCTCCAATTAAATGAAACCACTTAACTGGGAGTTTTCAGGCTTTTCCCAAGGTCTGGGAGTTTACATGCGGGACCCCTCAAGAGAACTCAGTTTATGTCAATAGGTTCCCCCAAAACTCCATGCTCTAGAGTCAGTTTCTCTCTAGATGGGTCCCTATGTTCTTCAAATGCCCACACCAGAGTCCCAAAACTTTTCAGAGCACTCTGGATTCTGTAAAAGCCATGAGAACATGGCTTGGAGAAATCTAGAGAAACATACTTTACATGCTAAAATCCTTCCCCCTTCCTAAGCAGCAGACCACATAAAGAAGAGTACAAATAGGAACCATTGCCATTTTGCTCCTAGGAGCCTGTGTCTCCATCTTAAGTCTTAATAGTTTACTGCCATTTCAAAGATTTCAGGCAGTGTAGGAGAATGGAGTTTTTGAGGGGAAAGAGAAATTTTCTCCCAAAAATGTGATCTAAATTGCTGTGTGTTTAAATTTTAATGGTATATGATAGAATTGCTTTCAATTAATGCCTTTGGAAAATAAGATTTTAGAAATATGTGTGCATTAATATTGAAGTATTGCTACTAGAAATTTAAATCTGTATTTGATTTGAAGTTTTATAGATGAGTATTAAAACAGTCCTCTGGTAACTAACTAAAGAGGTCACATGTTTATATCTCCTAATTAGATGAACTATAATAAAGGTACTATGTTGTTTGTTAAATTGTACATTGGGCAGTTTATAAAAATTATATGAGCTATACTCTAAAATTTTGTCAGCTCTGCTGGACGTAAAGTATAAATTTTGTGAAATTTGGTCTAAAGTTATTCAGATATTACCTATATTCTGAATCTTAAGGTTTGTCTTGCTTTCTCCACAGTGTAGAATTTTTACAATTTTTATAGGACGGTTTTAAAAGTTGGTTTTAAGAATAAGGGCCAAGAAAGATTGAATTGCAAAAGCAATTGATAATTTGAATGGAACATCCAGTTAGAATCTCACAAGCTAAAATATTGATTTAAAAAAAAAAACTTTCTCAATTGTTGTGTATGTTAAAATTGGATGCTTGACTGTGTGAGGGATGTAGAAGACCCTTACCCAAAATGACTACTCAGAGATCCCTCAGTAGAAGGCAGAAAAGTTGTTTATTGAAAAACCTCCAGAGGATGAGCCATCCCATTGCAAGATAAGCTCGCGGTAGGAGGGCTAAAGAAGTAGTGAAGATACATAGCTTTTATACAAGAAATTACATCACAAGTAAGAGAGCACTGAGAAGGGGAGGGGGAGGCATCTAATTGGTTGTTGCTATTCGGGGAGATTGGAATGGAAGGTTTCTGTTTCCCTGAAATCTCCTGATTTCTAGGAAACAGAAAGTCAGGCCTTCAGGCTTAATCAAGCAGACAATGGTCCAGCTAATAGACTAAATATCGATAAATGTCAAATACCAATAAATGTCATCAGCTCAGGTTAAGTAAATATGTTTCTAGCTGGCCAAGGCTCAAGTAGATATGAACCTGCACATATTATACAGGTCATAGGGGAAACACAGAAATAATAAAATACAGAAAAAGAATTCATACATTCCTGTAAGTTCTTCACCTTTTCTATTCCCCACAACTCCCCCTTCTAATATGTAAATGATTTTTATCATATTTCTATGAAGAACTTACACACTTTTCAAAATCAGTTAATATATCTATACATTGTTTATCAAGTTCACAATCAAGATCATCCCTCTTTAATACATTCCAGTCTTTTCTCTGAAGAATCATCATTTTAATAGCATTTTCTGTATGCAATATTTTGATAGGAACCACTGAACTATTCTGGTTACTAATGTAATTATGCAGGATAGACATAGCAGCAACAGGATAATACCATTGATTGCAATAAGTTCATACCATAAAAATTGCTTCCACCAACTATCTTAGAAACAGTTATCACAGAACATATTGGCATTTGGCAAACATAAAAATACAAAGATAAATAAAGATGACAATCTAGGGAAACTGAGGCACAACATTACACACTCTTCTTCTGAATATTTGAATTATTGAATTACCTCCCCTAGAAACCTGGGAGGTCTCAGCACCATAATTTTGACCAACCTAATATGAGGCAAATAAATCAAAATGAAACTAGAAAATGCAAGGACTTATGGCAAGGACAATTCTCTTCCTGACAACCCCAGAGTTATCAGCAGTATAAAGGCCCTCATCTCAGCCAGAGAATCCAGTTTGAGATGGACAGTTCACTGTGTTAGGTGGTCTGCAGTCATTTGTGCACTTAACTCAGCTTCTGCTTATAAAGGGAGTAGCAGAGCTCGAGACAGTCATGCTGCCCATTCAGAGGGGCAACCCACTTTAGGGGAGAAGGGTGAGGTTAGAGTAGCTCCACCTGTCCCCACCCAGGGGGACAGACAGGGTTGCTACTGGAATACAGATTTCTGAGCAGAGCTTTCAGAGCATGCACAGTTAGAACATGAAGGCAGGCAAACCCCAAACTTTAGAGGCTTGATCTCAAAAGGGCAATGTTATTAAAAATGCTGAGGTACCAGTTAAGAAACTGGGGTTACAGGGCTGGAGATTGCCAGTCCCAAGACAAGTGTCTTTATCTTAGAGATTTCTTTAAAACAGAATAGTTCCCAAAACTGAGTCTGCCAGGGCAATTCCACAGAATGAGGGGTTTCAAAGCTAAAACATAGTAAAAACAAAAAGGATTGCTTAAGGACTTCCAATTTAATCTGAACTGGTGGTATAGGGGATGGGGCAAAAGTACGTAAGGCAAAAGTGAAAGAAAACTAAGGGTTCCCACTCTTTTAGGCATTTTGAGAAAAATCCACCAGTTTCCCTAGTTCCCTATCTCTTCCTCTCCTTTTTTTTCCTCATGGAAAGGAATCATCCAAAAAAAAAAAAGTAAATAGTCAAATAACCATCCACATATAAATCCCAAGAGTGAATTAAAGTTCCTATACATAACAGTCTAGTACAGGAGGAGTTTCCTAAAATCAATCAAATCAAATCAAATCAAATACCTTAAACAATTACATATTCTTAAGTGAACATAGATATTATAAACATTTTATAGCTTCTTTAACAGCAACAGTTATCAATTTTAATAATTTCCATCCCAAATCTTAAACACACAGTAATGTTTGCATTTTTTTCTAACTCTAGTAATAGAGTTGTAATTTTAACAATAATTCATCAACCACTTTCCCACTTCCCCCATATCAGTCCAAATTACATCAGGAGCACTGGCGATGGTCTCGATCTTAGCTGCTTCAGACTGAGAAATGGGCGAAGGTGCTCAATCCATGCAGGGGTGTGGGTGTGGTGTCAATCTAAGCTTCAGGTGGGCCGATCCATGTCTCAGAAGAGATTCAATAATCTGTAATTTGACCAAAATCTAGAACAACAAAAAACCAAATCTAACAAAGTTAGAACAGTCTGGACCTGCAACAACATGTGGGGACGCCGGTATAGATTGGCCAGCAGTTCCTATGTGAAGGAATAAGCTTGCTTCACGGGATAGGCAGACAGCTATAGTTCCAATAAATAGCAGTTAGGTTTCAAAGACCATTGTAAGTCCTCTTAGCATTTAAAAAAAATTTTTTTAAAATAAAACACAAATATCCAGTAACAGACAGATGACCAGGCTAAATACTTATTTGCCTAAGTATTTAGGATATAATGATTACATATAACCAGATTGGAAACAGCAAGGTATGACATATTTGAATTACATTAACAGTTCTTATTAATTATTGTTCTGATCATAGAAATCAGTCACAGGAGGAAAAAATGCAAGAACATAACTATAACATAATATAAGCAGTTAAAACTCAATCTTCAGCACATCGAAGAGTGGAGCTTTAAAACTCCCAAATAGCAATAATTACAAGCCCAAAGAATTTCATCTCCAAAGTTTCAGATAAATCCCAAACAGTTATTTACCATGACCTTATATCAGTAACAGTAAGAAATTTATCCCAGAAAATTCACACAATTCTTACATACCCGAGTAGATATTGCATCTTGAATAAATTTAATATTATACCAATCATTTTGCTTTTAAAATAACCAATATACAGAAAAATCCCAAACTACATATGGTTCACAACAAAAACATTTTCAAAAGGAAGAAGGCAAAAACTATTACCCTTGAAGTTCCATTTCAGATAATTGGCATCAATACAGTTAACTAAAACTTCCTATTTTCACATAAAAAGAATCTGAAAAGTTCTTGAAAACATCAATTAAACTTTTTGAAATAACCCTTTCAAACTATATACCACATTTCTGATCATATTCTTTAATATTCATAACCATTATGTATCTAAAGAAACAAATATTCAATCAATTAACATCTTGTAAGAGCAATTTGTCTCTTTAACCGTTTATTTTCTTCAGCCAAAGGAACCAAGCGGCTGCGGCTTTCTACTGCTGCTCGCTTGCTCTCCTCCCACAAAAACACATCCCTTCTCACAGCCATCTCTCTGTGACTACCCTTTCCAACCAGTTCCTTCTTTTTCCCACTGACGACTTCTTGAAATCATTTGTTTCTACTAATCAATCCTTCTTAAATTACCTTCATTCTCCTATCCCATCTCTCTGTCTCTCTCTCTTCCCAATGCTTACTTGCTCAAAATTTATTACATACTTTAAACACTCCTAAACCAAAAATCCTTCCAACTAGATGCTCTATTTAAACTATTAATTGCTTTTATAAATCAATCTCTTTTCCCTTGTCTTTAAATCATCTTTTTTTTAAACTTTAAACTTCAAGATTCACAATTAATTTTGAATCAAATTTCATAAAACTTACAATATAGTTTACAAATTACTCAATACTTTTAAAAAGCAACATACCATTTAAGTAGGGAGATACAAACACAAGCCCCCCCTAAGGTAAGCTATTGGCATTTTGTTTAATAACCTATATTTCAATTTGAAGTCCAACCAAATAATAAAAAAAAGAAAAGTTTTTTTCTTCAGTTGTAAAGGCCACAATATTCGAAAAATTCTTAAGATTTTATACTCAGAATAAATCTAACATGTGTAAGACAACAGTAAATTATTTCCCCCAATTTTAATTTTATTTCAATTTCAAAATTATAGTACTTCTTTAAAATATAGTAAATTCCCAAAACTCTTAATCAAATATTGCAAACAATTACCCAGTTTAGTCTTCTTAAACTTTCTGTTCTCTAATTCCATGAAGGCAAATTTACTAATAATGATTTTTCTTTCTTTTCCTGCAAATTTTTTTCTTTAGAAGTATGCCTAGTTTTCCCACAGGTCCAACAGGTCAGAACGCCCTTGTGTTCATCTATTTACCTCTCTTACTCTATTTTTATTCCTCCCTTCCAATATCTGCAGTTTCTTATTTCCAATCTTAAAATTTCCAGTCTTAACACACACACCAATTTAAAGTTATTTTACTTCAGTTTGTGAAATTTCCTAAAATTTACCTAGATACTTTATTCCCACGTCTTTTCTTTAGTAACCAGGAAAGAGTTAAGCACCAATCCTTGCCTTACCTTGAGAATTCTTTTCTCTGGCTGAGTCCTGATAACAGTCTCCTTGTTTACAGGAGGGATAGCCACTGTTCTTCTATTTTTCTCAAAACTTTCCAAACTTTCAATCTATGTTTTTATTTTTTCCCCTTCTTTCCCCCTTCCTGCAAAGCCACTGCCAGAGATAGAGGAAGAGAAAGAGAAAAATGATTTTCTTTTCTTGAGAAGCCCAAAACTAGTTCCCAAATTCTAAGACCAATACATTCTGAGCCACTCTGAAAGAATTATTACTCTGAATGAATTCCAGTTCCCACAATTCAGCCTGATATTTTTCTAAGCCTGTAACACAGAGCTGAATTCTTATCTCTTATGAGCTTTCTAACTTTTAACACAGAACAAAGGCAATGCAAAGCAGACATACACACAGACATTCACAAAACTCTATTTTCACCTTTTACATAGATTTAAGTCTGATATACCCAAATAATCCTGGGATATACATCCTCCCAGTTTTCTTCCCTTGTATATCTGGAAGTTCATTCCAGTCTTGAATTTCCTAGCTAACGTCCTGATACAAATTTTCGGACTGCTTCTATACCACCCTGGACCCCATCCAGGTGTTGGTGGACGCCCTATGTTACCTTCACACCCAGGCGGAGGCCCTATGTTACCCTCACGCCCCCACAGCCACCCGAGAGCCTCCTTAGGAAAAGTCCTTTATCGTTGGGGTTAACAGCAGTCCACACCAAAAATAAATTTAAGAGAGCTAATCCCTCAGGGTCTCCCTCGACCCAGCCAATAAACCCCCAGACTTCCCAAGAGCTTTACCTTGAGAACATATGTTTCTTTTCAGGCTGCAAATGCCGGCCATCAGGATTCTACTTCTTTCAATCTTCAATTCTGCGTTCCACTGAGTATCCCTGCTTCGGGTTGTTGTCTAAGAGGGGAGGGAGGCTGCTCACCCAGAGCCAGAGACCATGGAGAAAACTACTCGGTGGGCGCCTGTCCCTGTTCGGGGTGCACATAGCCATCTCCCCCAAAGACCCCATCCCGGACGAGCCCCCAACTGTGAGGGATGTAGAAGACCCTTCCTGCTTTGGGTCGTTGTCTAAGAGGGGAGGGAGGCTGCTCACCCAGAGCCAGAGACCATGGAGAAAACTACTCTGTGGGCACCTGTCCCTGTTCGGGGTACACATAGCTGTCTCCCCCAAAGACCCCATCCCGGACGAGCCCCCAACTGTGAGGGATGTAGAAGACCCTTACCCAAAATGACTACTCAGAGATCCCTCAGTAGAAGGCAGAAAAGTTGTTTATTGAAAAACCTCCAGAGGATGAGCCATCCCATTGCAAGATAAGCTCGCGGTAGGAGGGCTAAAGAAGTAGTGAAGATACATAGCTTTTATACAAGAAATTACATCACAAGTAAGAGAGCATTGAGAAGGGGAGGGGGAGGCATCTAATTGGTTGTTTCTATTTGGGGAGATTGGAATGGAAGGTTTCTGTTTCCCTGAAATCTCCTGATTTCTAGGAAACAGAAAGTCAGGCCTTCAGGCTTAATCAAGCAGACAGTGGTCCAGCTAATAGACTAAATATCAATAAATGTCAAATACCAATAAATGTCATCAGCTCAGGTTAAGTAAATATGTTTCTAGCTGGCCAAGGCTCAACTAGATATGAGCCTGCACATATTATACAGGTCATAGGGGAAACACAGAAATAATAAAATACAGAAAAAGAATTCATACATTCCTGTAAGTTCTTCACCTTTTCTATTCCCCCCTAACTGTAAATTACATTAGATTTCTATCCATTTTTGTAATAGGCTATGTTATGTCTATTTGGCTATCACTTATGAAAATTGAAATTGCTGATTGAATTATTTGGGGTTATTGTAGTAATATATGTGATTATATTCTGTTCTGTGTTCTGTTCCACAGAACAATTATATGATCAATAGAAGTCTTGAGCAAACAAGGAATTGGGGAATTAGGAAAGCACAGGTTTTGATAAAACCACAAACTTAAGATAATAGCTGATTTGACCCAAACTAATTGGGGTCAATGACTTGACTTGATCAAAACACTATTGCACCTGCTTAATAGGCTGATTGAATTTGTATGTTTGTTTGTTTGTTTGTTTGCTGAGGCAATTGGGGTTAAGTGACTTGCCCAGGGTCATACAGCTAGAAAGTGATAAGAGGCTAGATTTGAACTCAGGCCCTTCTGACTTCAAGGCTGGTGCTCTATCCACTACACCATCTAGCTGCCCCAGGCTGATTGAATATTAAACAACACACTCTGTAGGAGGAGTTTCCCTCCATTTTTGAACATGGAATGTATGAAGAGGGAAGGTGGACAGGATATTATACATATTTAGGGGGAAACATAGTAGGCATATCAGAAAGATTGTAACCTGGAAGGGAATGGACCAATCGGGTCTCTGAGGAACTGCCCCAAACTGACAAATATTTTTTTTTTGATGATCTTACTTTTTTTTTAATTTTTATTTAATAATTACTTTATATTGACAGAATCTATGCCAGGGTAATTTTTTTTACAACATTATCCCTTGCAGTCGTTTCTGTTCTGATTTTTTCCCCTCCCTCCCTCCACCCCCTCCCCTAGATGGCAAGCAGTCCTTTATATGTTGGATATGTTGCAGTATATCCTAGATACAATATATGTTTGCAGAACCGAACAGTTCTCTTGTTGCATAGGGAGAATTGGATTCAGAAGGTATAAATAACCCGGGAAGAAAAACAAAAATGCAGATAGTTCACATTTGTTTCCCAGTGTTCTTTCTTTGGATGTAGCTGCTTTTGTCCGTCATTTATCAATTGAAACTCAGGTCTCTTTGTCAAAGAAATCCACTTCCATCAAAATATGTCCTCATACAATATCGTTGTCGAAGTGTATAATGATCTCCTGGTTCTACTCATCTCACTTAGCATCAGTCCATGTAGGTCTCGCCAGTCCTCTCTGTATTCATCCTGCTGGTCATTTCTTACAGAACAATAATATTCCATAACATTCATATACCACAATTTACCCAGCCATTCTCCAATTGATGGGCATCCATTCATTTTCCAGCCAAACTGACAAATATAAAGCTTCTCCCTGTTCTGTGCTCAGGGGTCCCTCTTCCCGAAGAAGAGCAGAGCCCGCTACTGATCCAGAGTGTTAAGATGATTCCTTAAGATTCTTCTTTAATAAATTTCCCACAATATCTGATTTCCAGTGTCTGGAGTGTATTTCTAACATATTGAAACCTAAGATTGATAAGTGCTCTTGATGTGGATTATGATGTGTGGGATGTTGGGCTGGCACCAAATGATGAAGTTGGGGAGCCAAAAATAATGTGGGTTATGTAAACACCAGGCATGGTAAATGTGAAATAGAGTGGGAGAACACAGAAAGGGGTTTTAATAATGATGGAAAGGGCAAGGTCTTTAATGGAACAGCAGAGTTTTGTGGTAGACAGACCCAAAAAAAGGCAGCAACCATGAGATGGCCCACAGGTAGATTTTATAGGGACAGGACTGGGATTCCCCACAGGGCTTGGCAAGGTGAAACTGCTGGAGACCCCTATAGAGGGTGGGTCTCAGGGGTTTGACATAACTTGGATTTCAGACTGAACCACCTCCCCAAAGTGGGGACTCCTAGAGTTAAACTGATCTCTATCAGTGCCTTCTCATTGCCTGCCTCAGGGACTCTTCTGAGGGTTTTTGATTGGTATTTTTGTTAATCTGAAATGTAGGGTGGAAAACTGTATATTAGTTATTTGTATGATCTGATGGCTTGGGAAGGTGAATGGCTTACTTAGTCCATCCTTCCCTCATTGAGTGTGGTTGCTCCTTAGAAAGGAGAAAACAAACCAATTACTGGAGCTCACCCTCCCAAACCTCAGCCCTCAGCTCCTGTTAAATGAAGTTCCTTTAACATTAATTGCTGCTATTGTTTAAAGGAATAGCTTGTGTTTACACAGTGCTAATAACTTCATATTTGTTTTTATTTTTCAAATCTGTGGTTGTTTTAAGCCAGTCATGTGTGATGCTGTAGCAAAGGTTCTACTGCTCAACATCACAGGGAACTTTAAATTAAATTTGTTAGAGTATTCTCTGAAAATGATTACTCCTACTAAAGTCTCCATCTGTTCTTCAGCAGAATTATTTAGCATTTATTTAAATGCATCATGCTCTCACTGTTTAAGGAATATGATAACAAATATGATCTAGCTTTCTTGAAGTACCTAGACCAGAAATTCAAACTGCACCCAGTTTTTGACTGTGATCTGCAGGTACTTCGGACACATAGTTTAAGGTTTAAAATCTTTGATTAGTGAAACTTGCTATTGAGATGAAACCTCTTGGGATTATAATGGATACTGTTTTGATTCTTGAATTTGGGAATGATTATCTGATACATTAAGTTAGTAACACATCATTTGAGATTTGAGTTGGCCAGAAGGTGGGATTGTCACTACATGTTTGGTTGGCTTATTGACCTCAGGCTGAGGCCCTGAAGGATCAGTTTTGATGCTATATAATCATCATGCTAGAGAGATAGCATAAGAGAGCACTAAGAGCAGAACCCTAATTCTTGGGACCTGTGCGCATCTCTTCCCTGAAAATTCTGTAAATAACTAGTTAAGCATCATCTCTTTTAATAAGGACTTCATTATAACCCAAAAGCAATTTTGAGAAAGGGGAATCCCATCAGAATAAGAGAGGTATTCACAAAATCCTTCCTTCACAGGTGTTTTCATATAAATTATTCAAAAGAAAATGTATTTGGGTCACAGGACAAACTATAAAAACAAATGTTATTCTCACATTAGTAAAAAACTTTAATAAAATTGACTTTCCCCTTGGTGCAATAATATTCCATAAGTTACATCCCTCTAAGAAAACTTGAATACACTAAAATCCTCTTCTCCAAACCATACTAAAGATGTTTCAGTTTTAGTTTCAATAATCAATAAAATAACAGATCCTACAGACAGCTGTATCAATTGTTCTTACATTTGGAAACCTTTAAGGATCTTATTTCATATAGACATATACATCTAGCAAAAGATAGATGATTAGACCAACTACTCATTTACCTAATAAGATATAATGACTACATATTTTCAAATTGAAAACAAGACATTAAATACTTTAATTGGGTCTTATTGTTTCTATTAACCACTTACTCAGATTTTAAAAATTTGGTATAAAAGGAAAAAGCAGGGGCATGTTTTTATAGTTTGTCCTGTGACCCAAATACATTTTCTTTTGAATAATTTATATGAAAACACCTGTGAAGGAAGGATTTTGTGAATACCTCTCTTATTCTGATGGGATTCCCCTTTCTCAAAATTGCTTTTGGGTTATAATGAAGTCCTTATTAAAAGAGATGATGCTTAACTAGTTATTTACAGAATTTTCAGGGAAGAGATGAGCACAGGTCCCAAGAATTAGGGTTCTGTTCTTAGTGCTCTCTTATGCTATCTCTCTAGTTATCTTTCTCTAGGCTTTGAGTAATTCACCTTCAAATGTTTAGCACTAGGCAGCATTCAGGGTGAATGGAACCCAAAGTGCCCAGTGTCTGTGTGGGTTCCCTATAAATCATGGATTATGTGAAAGGGGAAATTTACATAATATTATATATATAATATATAATATTAATATTAATGCTATTCTCTGCTATAATAGTATTTGGGACTTAGGATGGGGACATTGGGTTAAGATTTGGATTAATATTACTGAGAAAGAAAACCAACATTTGATGCTTGTCAAATTACAGAATTATAGAGGTTTGGCTAGCCATAGACCAAGCAGGTTTTTTGAATATTAGATAGTAAGTATTTGTATCCTAATAGAGAAAAAGAGGATTTTATGGAACTGACATTGGAATAATGTTTATTATTTTTTAGTTTTAAATAATTTTTATTGACAGAACCCATGCCAGGGTAATTTTTACAGGGTAAAATTTTATCCCTTGCATTCACTTCTGTTCCGATTTTTCCCCTCCCTCCCTCCACCCCCTCCCCCAGATGGCAAGCAGTCCTATACATGTTAAATAGGTTACAGTATATCCTAGATACAATATATGTGTGCAGAACCGAATAGTTCTCTTGTTGCACAGGGAGAATTGGATTCAGAAGGTATAAATAACCTGGGAAGAAAAACAAAAATGCAAGCAATTTATATTCATTTCCCAGTATTCTTTCTTTGGGTGTAGCTGCTTCTGTCCATTCTTGATCAACTGAAACTGAATTAGATCTTTTTCTTGAAGAGATCCACTTCCATCAGAATACATCCTCATACAATACATTGTTGAAGTATATAATGATCTCCTGGTTCTGCTCATTTCACTTAGCATCAGTTTACGTAAGTCTCTCCACGCCTCTCTGTATTCATCCTGCTGGTCATTTCTTACAGAATAATAATATGGAATAATGTTTAGTTTGCTATGAAGGCTGGACATTTAGAAAATGCAGAAGATTTGGAATCAAGTAAGGATTTAAGCCAAACATTAGACACCACTGCCTATGTAGAACTGGTAAAGTACTCTGCAAAGAGTCTGAAAGAAAAGCAATTTCTATGTCTGTGCTATAGGTTGCCCCATGCCCAGATAATGCCATCCCCTTTGGATATGGAAAAACATGAGAGTAAATTCAAGTGAGGAATCCTTTGGTTTCCCATAATAACATTCCTGGGGCAAACTGCAATGCTTTGTTCTACCTTTCTCTTCTGTGAGAGAATAAACCAGGCTACACTAGTCCCTTAGCTCTGGAGATCAATCAGTTTGTCTCTCATGGGAGGGTGAGAGATTCCCAGATCTAGGGATTGTAATGGCATGTACCTGAGTCTGAAAGCTCTGGCCATTGGGTGGTATTGTGGAGGCCATACTCTCAAACCTACTTTGTCCGGGAACTGAGTGAGCATCTGTGCACCGATCCAATTGGCCATTCTTTTTATCCTGGCATTTGAGGAAAAAAGTAAGACTGAGTCAGGAGGAATTAAGTCAAGGACAGTAACCGATGAATTGAAGGCTAGAAATCTAGTTAGTTCTGAATTTGGGTCATTTCTATTCTGGTGGGTAAATATTACTGGATAAGTTACACCAGAGAGGCAGTGAAAAGAATAGCATAAGTAGTTAGATGCCATCAAAAGAATGACATGAGAAAATAGAATGATTCTAAAAAGATTGTGGGCAAAAAGGAGGAAGTGGTAGTTTTACTTCTGGTACAGCTCTGTCAGAAGAATTTGCAGAGAATTCAAAGATTAATTATCCATCCTATTGAATGAAGTGAATTGTGAAAGCTGTCTCAGAAGATGAAGACAGTGTTCTAAAGACTGGATATGGGGCAGCTGGATGGCACAGTGGATAGAGCACCAGCCCTGAAGTCAGGAGGACCTGAGTACAAATCTGTTCTCAGACACTTAACACTTCTGCTTGTGATCCTGGACAAGTCACTTAACCTCAAATACCTCAGCAAGAAAAAAAAAAAATTGAATTAAGGTCGGTTGTCAGGTCTCTTTCTTCAGAGATCACATGGTTTACAAGGAATAGGATCATATTTTTTGTGAGATTAAATTGGGTGGCATTAAAACTCCCAAATAAGGTAATTTAGTAATCCTAAAGATGAAGTTGGGTTAGAAGTTTTTCCTCATTTATGACTTAGAATGTGAGGTCATTTGTCCTGACTAATTAGGGCAAAGATCCAGCCTTTAGGGAGAGTTACCCCAGACCCCTATATAATTCTTGTCTGTTAACTGGGCCCTGCTTCTTCTTGTCTGACTGCTTGTTGGGAGGGGAATGCCCTTTCTCACAAGATCGTAATAAAATTCCTTTCTGTTTTTATCTTGAGAAATCTCCTTGATTTAATTTGAGCCGGTGGTCTTATCTTATACAATTTATGGGGGCTTGTCCAGGATCATGTGACCTGGTGAGTGGGTGGAGTCTCCAATGTTAACAGGATGGCACTCTGCCTTGCTTCAGGCAGTCTTCAAACTTCTGAGACCTTTTCTTGCTTCCAAGGTCGAGTGACCTTGAGAGGAGAGATTCAGGGCAAAACGAAAGTCAGTAAATCTGCGGCAAATCCCGGGTGGTTGGGATTGGATGACAGTCAGGCAACACGGGATGCCCAATGGTAAGTGACCTGTGAGGCCCTTGAGTCAATCCTTGAGTAGAGAGTTACAAACTCGGGAGGGGTGATCTGCCCAGAATAGGCCTTTTGGGGTAACTAGGGCTGGAAGTAATCCTTCTGAATTGAATGTGGGAGAGCGAAAAATTTCCACAAATATTCAAAATGGGAGGGTTCAGCCAAAGCTTCCCTCCTTGAATAAAGATAGTCACTTGGGAAGATAGAAGGGCAAAAAGCAAAATGATTAAACACAGTTGTTTTATATGGGGAGGATGCTCCAGGGGCTAATTGAGTATGTGAAAATAGATTTGTGTGGGTCTGCTTTGCGTTCTATGTTTTATGTTAAAAGTTTTCAAGCTAAGTGAGAGTTAAGGAGTCTGCTTGTGTTGCTGGTTTGGAAAAGATAAGGCTGAGTTGGAATGATAAGATCTTTAACTGATGTATATAGAAAGGTTAGTGAGAAAGTTTAAGTATGTATGAATGAGAAGAACATAGATTGGAAGCGATTAGAGAGTTTGAGAACTTTTGAGAAAATGGAAAAGCAATGTGCTACCACCTTAAAAAATGAATGAAATAAAAAATGGCTTTTCTGTGGATTCAGAATGGGCCAATTTGAGACTGCAGAAATAAAGTTATAGAACTGTTAAAAATATTTTAGCAGATTCTGGGGGTTTTGAGGATGTTTTAAGTTACTTGGCACTATCAGCTAAATTGAATTGATCTATTGTGTTTTTAAGTAGGCCTAATTTACATGATTGAAAACTTTCTGAGGGAAACTGCTGGGAAAAAACAAAAACAAAAACAAAAACAAAAACAAACTGCTCTTTGAGTTTTTCCAAGCTTTTCAAGTTTGTGGAATCTATCTTGGCAAGGGAGTTATCCTTAGCAGACATGAGTTCTTCTGGGGTTTGCACTGATGCCATAACATTTTTGACATGGGCTCCCTCCCCAGCATTTCTGGCATAGAGAGTGAGGACAGCCATTGGGCCACAGACCTGTAGCCAGATACCTGGGTCCAAATTTCTCTGACCTTCTTTTCCCTGGGGTCTTAGAGTCTGTCAAATTTTTAAAGCCCTGTGGTCAGACTTGAAAGGGCAGTTTTCTGCTATCTTAAGTTTTGGGGCTGTGTATGTATGTGTTTAAATTGGAATTCTGATTCTGACATTGTAGGGGATAATTATTATTAACTAAAATTGTGAGCTTGTTGATTCTGGTATAAGCATTTAGAAATGTGTGCATTGATAATGAAATATTGTTCCTAAGAATTTAGATTTAGATCTGTATTTGATTTGATTTTAAGTTAAAAATTTTGGTTTTCTGATAACTTACCTAAAAAGGTCACATGTTTGTATCTCCTAATTAGATGAAATATATTTAAACTACTATGTTGCTTGCTAAATAGAATATTGAGTAATTTGTAAAAAATTGTATGAGCTGTGCTTTAACATTTTGTCGGCCCAGCTGGATATGTGGCATACATTTTGTGAAATTTGATCCAAAGCTATTTAGAATATTAATCTTGAGATGTCTTGCTTTCTTCCTTTAACAAAGCAGTAAAAGCAAGATAATTTGGTGTATGGGGATGTGTGTAATTGCAGAACAATTTGTATCTGAAAGGTGTGTAACATGTCTAAAAATAAATAAGAAGGTATTGAGGAGGTGTCCCCTGGAGAGAAAGGGAGCCTGGCTCCAGAATTAGGTTTTAATGAAATGATACCAGGGGAGAAACTGAGATATAGAGGGATAGATGGAAGCATTCCCCTGAGATCTGCTGCTTTAAGAGAGGTTAGTGGAATAACATTGGAACAAATGGTACCTAAATATGGATTGGTAGAGATTATTGAGTCTGATAAAGGAATATATTTTATTTTTAAGGTTTTTATAAGAAATAATGGGGAAGGATTGCAAATTAAGTAGCAATTCCATACACCTGGGCATCTTCCCTCCCTGGAGGGCCTTAGGAGCAGCCAGAGTCAGAATAAATCAAAGTCCTTGGTCTTTAAGGGGAGAAGTGAAGGAGGCAGGCAAACTGCCATGGGGCTTGCTAAAGATATATCCTGGATTCTGGAGTCTGGAGTCTCCAGTCTCTCTCCTCCTCGACCTGCCGTCAAGTGACCCTGATCTCCCTCTGCCCTCCAATAGTTGCCTATGATTACCTCACCACTAAGCATTCAGCAAGCCCCAATCATGAGGAGAGCCATCATCTAAACATATGCTTATAGAGCAATTATCTCACATCGAATAGGTAATTAGCCTTAAGTCTCTCGTCTGATTCAAGCCCACCTTTTTCTGAGTTTCAGCTTTACAGGAATTTTATACTAGTAGTGTCTTCATCCCCTTTTAGCTCTTAGGAAACAAGGATTCTGACCAGACAACGCTTCTGTGGTTTGCAGTTTGCAGGAGAATGGGCGCTTACTAAATTCTGGAAGAAGCAGAGTAGAAAGAACCTTACCAGACGTTAGAGATGACTGAGACTGCTGTCTGAAGACTAAAGAACACCAGACTTACAGAACCTGTGGAGAACTTCAAGAATGGACTATTAAGGACAATTTACAATCTCTAAATTTTTGGTGGGATTTTGAAATTAGGAATGTTTTGGTGGGAGATGGGAATGTTTGTGCTTAGAGGAATTTTAACAATACTGGTGATGTAGCTGTTACTTATATTTCCCCCCAAAGAAGTTTAAAGGGACTCCTCAATTGGAGGAAGTTGAATTAACATTTTTTTAAGAATGAAGAAATTAGTAATGTTAATTCTGATAAGGTTCTTTTATGTGAAATTAGGATATTCTATATTCTGTATGAGTTTTAATTGGTTTATGGAGTCATATTAAAGTTGTATCCATTATTTAAAGGGACTCTGAGAATAATAGTTTTTGCCTTTGTCTCTTTGAACATGTTTCTATTAGACAATATGCAATTTAGAATTTCTCTATGTATTGAACATTTTAAAAACAAAATGATTTGTGTAGTATTGAACTCAAAACAATCTACTTGCATATGAAAGATAAGCTGTGAACCTTCTAGGATGAATCTCTAATTGTTATAAATGTAAGGTCATAATCCATACCTATTTAGAATATGTGATCCCTGAGAGCTAAATTCACCTGAAGCTTTGATTGAGAGATTTGCTATTGGAGATAAAATCTCTTGGGACTGTAGCTGATATTATTTGGAGTTTTAAATTCAATCCGGGCCTGGGAGGATAGGTCTGACCCTGAAAATGAAATCAATCGGAGAGTTGAAGACATGTATAAACTTTGGTGTAAGAAACTATCAGCTGATGAAAGGGGGCAGGGGCAGAGGGGGGGAAGGGGGGAGATTGAATGAAGTGAACTGTGAAAGCTGTCTTACAAGATGGAGACTGTCATAAAACGAGTGAAGACCGGCTGTGCCTCAGGGCCAGGTTTCTCTCTCCAGAGATCACATGTAAATTAATTTAATAACCCTAAAGATGTGGTTGATTTAGAAGTTTTTCCTCATTTATGACTTAGAATGTGAGGGCATTTGTCCTGACTAATCAGGAGAAATCTCCTTAATTTATTTGAGCCCCCCTTTCATCAGCTGATAGTTTCTTACACCAAAGTTTATACATGTCTTCAACTCTCTGATTGATTTCATTTTCAGTGTCAGACCTATCCTCCCAGGCCCAGATTGAATTTAAAACTCCAAATAATATCAGCTACAGTCCCAAGAGTAGTCCTTGTCCCATTCATCTGTTTAAGACATCTGTGAAGGCGGTTAGTAGACTTTTATAAAGTGGGATATAAAAAATATTAGCCAAATTTGAGGGGTTAAAAAAGGATGTGGAAAACTAAATTATTAAAAAAGAAAAAAAGATGGGTAATTGTGAGAAGTGGATTTGGTTTCCACAGTTATGGAAATTACATTGGAAAAATGAAACTTAAATTAGAAACCCCCAAGGACATCAAAGAATAATCGAGGGTAGAGGCTAGTTATTGTCCCCTCAAAGAATGCATGCTTTTGAAGGCAGGAACTGTCTTTTGTAATCAGTGGCCTGAGATTTGAAAAGAAGCTTTTGTTCTTTGCCCTTAGCCTCACCTCTATTACCTTCCCCCTTCTAAAAAATAAAAAATAAAAAGGAGCCTAAAACCAAGTGTTTGGGATAAAAAGATCTACTCAAATTGACTACTACAGAGATCATTCATAGAAAGCAGAATTATTTATTAGAATCTCGAGAAGTGGACCTCATCCTGGTCTGTGAGCCAAATTTCACAGCAGAAGAGAGCCACTCCCTTGAAAATGTTCACAGCTTTTATACATTTCAGACAAAGTATCTCCAAAATCCCACCCTCTATATGGTGTGATTGGTCACATAAGTCTACTGTTCCCCTAAGTGGTCAGTGGAATGTAGTGGATGTATAGCTTTTTCACCAGTGTCCTTTTTTGAACAATGGAATATAGTCCAGGCCTTATCTAAAATCACATGCTTCCTAAACTGAGGCCTTTAAGGCTTTAGATAACAGTCCCTGATCAATATGTGCTTGATCTATAAGTTCTTCACCTTTTTCCCCACACAATCCCCCCTGTTATTCATAAATATGTATATATATATTTCCTCATGAAGAACTAACACTGTGGTCAAATTCAATTAACATCTCTACACATTGCTTGTTAATCTCCTCATCTGGATCATCCCCTGCTACTGCCTCCCATCCCTCTTTCTGTCATTTTAATGGCATCCTCTGTACGTGAACTATCCTTGTTACCAATGTAATTATACAGGGTAAATATACAGGGATTGCAATAAGTCTATACCATAAGAACTGAATCCACCAGCTACCATCAAACCAAGGCCACCAGCTATTTGTGAAGGGAGATTTCCAAACTTGTTCAGGCACATCAACTATCCTGCAAATGCCCTTCTTTTACTACTTGTCTGTTGTCATCAATTTGCATACAATAGGTGGACAAGTTTTGTTTCCCACAGACCCCTCCTTCCTCTGCTAACAGATAATCTAAAACTAATCTATGTTATAAAACCACTTCTCTTGTCTGAGTGGCTTGATCAACTAATAGATTAAGGGCCTGAGCAGTTTGGTTAGTGGTTACTTCTAAGACTGCTTACAGTTGAATTAATCTGTTTTAATATATATATATATATATATATTAGTGTCCAATATCCCCAACTACCATCTTGGGCCCGTGTCACCGGTCCATATTCCTTGATAATCTGCTGGGGGCCAGGCATCTCCCTACCCATTAGCATCATCAGTTTGAATAGATTATGGGGTGTTTGACAAATAGTCTTTCTAAATTCCTTCAAACATTACCCTCTAATGGATGCTGATGGACACAATTAAGCACTGAGTCACATTACAAACAATATTTGACTTGCTCCATCTGTTTCTATATTCACCATAATCTATGATAGCTACCCTCTCTGGTTGACAAGTCCATTCACTCTTACTCTCTCCCATCCATGGCCCTGTACCTGTTTGATTTAAGGCAATAGGTACCCCAGATCAATACCACTATTAAGATTTTACATGCACAGTTCATCAGTTCCTTTTCAATGCTTGTCTCAGCTTATTCTCTGGATTCAGTTTGAAAGTCCACACCCTTGGAGTGTCCTCCGGTCCTTTAATTCTGGTGTGCTGAGTCCACCCCCTTTCCTGTGTAGCACTGCTGTGTCTGATGTCAAGAGGATCTGGATGGTCCTTCCCAGCTCAGGGTCAGCTTGTCCTCCTTCCACGTCTGAACCAGGACCCAGTCTCCAAACTGGAATTTATGCACTATGAATCCTGAGGGAGGAGCCCTTTTAGTTGTAAAGTTTTCAGATGTTGCAGTATAGACATGACATATATCCTTTTTTTTTTTAAATTTATTTTTTTATCTTTTTTTAAAATTTTTTTTAAATTTTATTTTATTTAATAATAACTTTGTATTGACAGAATCCATACCAGGGTAATTTTTTACAACATTATCCCTTGCACTCGCTTATGTTTCATTTTTTCCCCTCCCTCCTTCCACCCCCCCCCCCCCAGATGGCAAGCAGTCCTATACATGTTAAATATGTTGCAGTATATCCTAGATATAATACATATTCGCTGAACCAAACAGTTCTCCTGTTGCAGAGGGAGAATTGGATTCAGAAGGTAAAAATAACTCGGGAAGAAAATCAAAAATGCAAATAGTTCACATTCGTTTCCCAGTTTTCCTTCTTTGCGTGTAGCTGTTTCTGTCCATCATTTATCCATTGAAACTCAGTTAGGTCTCTTTGTCATAGAAATCCACTTCCATCAGAATACATCCTCATACAATATCGTTGTCAAAGTGTATAATGATCTCCTGGTTTTACTCATCTCACTTAGCATCAGTCCATGTAGGTCTCTTCAAGCCTCTCTGTATTCATCCTGGTGGTCATTTCTTACAGAACAATAATATTCCATAACATTCATATACCACAATTTACCCAGCCATTCTCCAATTGATGGGCATCCATTCATTTTCCAGTTTCTAGCCACTACAAACAGGGCTGCTACAAACATTTTGGCACATATAGGTCCCTTTCCTTTTTTTAGTATCTCTTTGGGGTATAAGCCCAATAGAAACACCACTGGATCAAAGGGTATGCACAGTTTGATAACTTTTGGGGCATAATTCCAGATTGCTCTCCAGAATGGTTGGATTCGTTCACAACTCCACCAACAATGCATCAGTGTCCCCGTTTTCCCGCATCCCCTCCAACATTCATCATTATTTTTTCCTGTCATCTTAGCCAATCTGACAGGTGTGTAGTAATATCTCAGAGTTGTCTTAATTTGCATTTCTCTGATCAGTAGTGATTTGGAACACTCTTTCATGTGAGTGGTAATAGTTTCAATTTCATCATCTGAAAATTGTCTGTTCATATCCTTTGACCATTTATCAATTGGAGAATGGCTTGATTTTTTATAAATTTGAGTCAGTTCTCTATATATTTTGGAAATGAGGCCTTTATCAGAACCTTTAATTGTAAAGATGTTTTCCCATTTTGTTGCTTCCTTACTAATCTTGTTTGCATTCGTTCTGTTTGTACAAAGGCTTTTTAATTTGATATAATCAAAATTTTCTATTTTGTGATCAGTAATGGTCTCTAGTTCATCTTTGGTCACAAATTTCTTTCTCCTCCACAAGACATATATCCTTAAAAACAAATCCTTGGTCTCAAATATTGGATCCAAGGAAGAATTTTGAATCCCTTTTGGATAAGGGTGACCATGCAATAATTTATAAGGTGATAATCCCACATCCCTTCAGAGTTTTATTCTATTCTTAATAAAGCAAGGGGAAGGCACTTGGTCCAGGGCAATTGTATCTCTAACGCCAATTTAGTCAGTTGCTGTTTAATTTCCTTATCCATCCTTTCTACTTTACCTGATGAGGGTGGGGTCATGGGGTATATAAGTCCTATGATATTTCTAGAGCTCAGGCCACAGATAGGAGGATCTTAGCCATGAAATGGGTGCCTTGGTCTGAAACTACCTGCTCCACCAACCCATATCCTGGAATGATATGCTCAAGGAGTACTTTTACAACTGCTGAGGCAGTTGCCCAAGCAAGGGGAAAAGCTTCCACCCATAAGGTCAGATGGTCTGCTACGACCAACAGGTATTTGAGATGCCCCACTGATGGCAGCTTGGTAAAGTCCACCTGAATGCTTTGGAAAGGCCTGATACCAGGGGCCTTCCTCCTTTTTTGGACTTGTCATTGGGCCACTCTATTCATCCTCTGACAAACAAGATATCCGCTGACCAGTTGCCTGCTATTGTGTACAAGCCCAGTGCCACAAACTTAGTCAGCACCATGTCACACAGGTCTTGGACACCCCAGGGACTGCCCTGATGTAAATGTGGGAGTACATGTCTCATACCTGCTGTGGTTAATACCTCTCTGCCATCAGGGAGGAGTCAGTGCTCCTCTTTATCCTCCTGAGTGCCAAGGCTTTGGATTTCCTGCTTCTCTTCTGGGGTAAGGGAAGGTGGAGGCATTGGAGACAGATATGCCAGAATTAGCACCATCATCTCCTCCGTACTTACAGATTCCTCTTTTCTACCCTATTTTGCCTCCTCATTTGCAAAGCAGTTTCCTCTTGTCTCAAATGAATCTCCTCTCTGGTGCCCCAGCACATGAATCACTGCAACATTCTTAGGACACAAAGATTAGTCAAAATTTCAGTGACCAATGCGCTGTGTGCCAATTCCTTATCTTTACTGTTTCCATTCTTTGGAATTTGTAGGATCTAATTTCTTTTTCCCCTCACTTATACAATGATCTAAATATTTTACCTCATATTTCACAAATTTCAATTTGTCTTGAGAAATTCTCAGTCCCTGTACTCCTAAATAATTTAACAAACTGAGAGTGACTTGGACAAAGTCACTCTTTTTCCTCCCTGCCACAAGAGAATCATCTACATATTGTAAGACTTTTAACAGTAAGAAATTTATCCCAGAATGTTCACACAATTCTTTACATACTCAAGTAGATGTTCCATAAATTGAATATTTTACCAATCATTTTGTTTTTAAAATGTCCAATACACAGAATAATCCCAACTACATATTGTCCATAACAAAAACATTTTCAAAAGGATGAAGGCAAAAACTATTATCCTTGGAGTCCCTTTCAGATAATTGGATCAATACAATTAATTTTCACATAAAAGAATCTGAAAAGTTCTTAAAAACATCAATTAAACTTTTTGAAATAACCCTTTCAAACTATAGATCGCATTTATGATCATATTCCTTAAACAAGAAAATCATTATGTTTCAAAGACACCAATATTCAGTCAATTAACACCTTGTAAGAGCAGTCTGTCCCTTTAAAAGATTAGACTGCTTTCTTCAGCAGTTCAGCTGCAGCATGGACAAAGGCCCCTTTCCACTGCTACCCTTATGCTCTCTCCTCCCTCCCCTCCTCCCCCATTCAATTTCCTACACAGGAATCCATCTCAGGATTTAGGCAATCAATTTATTTCCTTTCTTTTTCCAACTGATTCCTTCTTGAAATCATTCAGGCTCTCAATTTGCTCCTACTAATCAATCCTTCATAAATCACCTGTATTCTTCTTTCCAGTTCTCTTCAAAACTTTTAAGATTCACAATATAACTTACAATGTTAACAAATAAACTGAATCAAATCAAATACAGTTTTTTTACAAACGTTTTTTTTTTTTTTTTCCCCCTGCCTGAGTATTGTCTGACAGCAATTAGCATCTCTCTCTTCTCTCTCTTATCTATCCAGGCAGCTTTTATGGCCTAGCCCAGGCTAAGTTTGAATTTTATTGCTTTTTCCCTTCCTTTTTAGTAATAAATGTATGAATATTCAAACAAACTCTAAGATCTTATACTCAGAATAAACAAATCTAGCATGCACAGGCAATAGTAAAATTATTTCCTACAATTTTCAGAATCATCCCAAAGTTCCTAATCAAATGTTTTTCTCCTGCCTGAGTTTTGATCAGATAAGGTTTTATTGCCCTTTACTCTAGCAGGTTCTGAAAACTGCTTTAAGGTAAAAATGTTCCTATCAGTTTAAAATAGCCAAGTTCTATTTACTTACAAATTAGTACAACAGGTTAAAAAATTTAAAATCACAAGCAAATTTTATGCTAAGTAACATTAAAATAACCAATTCCCAACTTTCTTAATCATTTTTCTTAAAACTTAACAGAACTTTTAAATCAGCAAAACAGACTAGGGGCTTTTTCCAGGACACCCACCCCCAGAGAGAAGTTTGTTTCACCTTAAACATTCTTTCCTCCCAGAATCCAAGCTTCTCTAAACTTCCAATTCCATTTAGTTCATTTCTCTGCCTTCACAGATATTCCATTCAAAATTCTTTTCTTACCTGAGCCACTCTGAAAGAATTACTATTCTGAATGAATTCCACTTCAAACAATTCAGCTTGATATTTTCTAAGCCTTCAGTCAGAGGCTGAATTCTTCTCTCTTATGAGCTTGCTGACTTTTAACACAGAACAAAATGCAAAGCAAACAAACATACACACACAGACAGACGCAGAGCTCTTATTTTCACCTTTTATATCTGAGAAGTTCATCCCAGTCTTGAATTTTCTAGCTAATGTCCTGACATTCATTTTTGGACTGTGTCTTTCCCATACTTAGTTCCCAAACTTAGTTCAGCAGTTTCCCAGAAGCTTCCCTCAGCAGTTCTTTAACACTGGGGCCTGTCACAGTCCAGAACTCAATAACATTTAGCAAGGGCTATTCCCTCGGGTTCCCTAAGACCCCGCCAATAGGACCCCCAAATTGTTCCGAGAGCTTACTGAACCAACACATGTGAATTCTAAAACTGCACTGGCCAGTCAGGACTCTACTTCCTTCAATCTTCAATTCTGCTTTCCACTGAGTATCTCCGCCTCCGGTCATTGCCTAAGAGGGGCAGGGAGGGGGGAGGCTGCTCACCCAGAGCCAGAGACCATGGAGAAAACTGCTCCGTGGTCACCTGTCCCTGTCCAGGGTGCACAATGATCTCCCCCAAAGACCCCATCCCGGAGAGCCCCCAACTGTTTAGGACGAAAAGACCTACCCAAAGTGACTACCACAGAAATCACTCATGGAAAGCAGTATTATTTATAGAATCTCGAGAAGCAGACCTCATCCTGATCTGTGAGCCAAATTTCACAGCAGGAGAGAGCTATTCCTTTGAAAATATTCACAATATTTATACATTTCAGACAAAGAACCCCCCAAATCCCACCCTCTATATGGTATGATTGGTCACATAAATCTACTGTTCCCCTAATTGGTTAGTGGAATGTAGTAGATGTATTGCTTTCTCACCAGTGTCCTTTTTTGAACAATAGAATATAGTCCAGGCCTTAACTAAAATCATATGCTTCCTAAACTGAGGCCTTTAAGGCTTTAGATAACAGTCCCTGCTCAATATGTGCTTGATCTGTAAGTTCTTCCCCTTTTTCCCACACAGAAGGCTCCTATGGGACAGGAACTGGCTATGTAATAAGGGGTAGAAATTCATGTTGTGTAACTTGTGTAATATCCAATTAATGGGGAATCAGGAGAGGAACTTATGCTTCAGGATAGGAAATAAAATGTTGCCTTTGGAGGTTCAAAGGTATACCTTCTCACCTAGACACCCATACTTGCAAGAATGTAAAATAAATCTTCCCTGCAATCATCAGTGAGTCCGTGGGGTTCTTGCTAGGATATTTTGTTTGTTACACAAGTGTTATATAAATGCTCTCTGTCCTCATAGAGCTTACAGTCTGATGTGAAAATAAAGGAACTATTTTGGGGTGTAGAATGGTGCTCCGGAAGGTCAGGCCTACAGAGAATCCGGTTACAATGCTAGTAAGGGATAGTGCCAAGAAAAAGAAGAATGAATAAACTCAGCCTTCCTCCCCCCATTGCCTAAGCTATAAAAGTATATTTTTTATTTAAACAAACTCTGTGTGTTCAGCATGTTTAAAAGGGAAGGGTATCTTGTAAGCAAAAGATGCTTAGTGTTGCTGTACTTCATTTTAACCATCCAATTCCCAGAATCCACCCCCCCCAAAAAAAAAAAAAAAAAAAGAAACATTTCAAACAGACATTTCCTTATCAGACATTTCCTTATTTACTTACCAGATAGTCTCAACTCTCCATTTCCTCTGCAACACACCCACAGGATCTTGTATTTGGCTATTTATCAGAGAACAAAATCAAGGAAAACGACTATTTTAGAAGTTGAATCATCAGTTGTATGTGACAGCTTTCTTTTAAACTCTTTAATCTATATTTAAAGAAGAAACAGACTTGTGGCTTCATTAGGATAGTAGAAGTAGGGTAGGAGTAGAAAGGGAATTCCTCTCACTCTAAAAGATCTGATTTACAGTGTTTGAACATTGCTTGGAACGTTCAGAGCTTAAACAAATTGCTCAAGGTCTTAGCTAGAGCTAGTCTGGGTCATAAGAGGGATTTGAACTTGGGCCTTCCTGGGTATCTCTAGGTCGGCTCTCCATTAGGGTAGGTTGCCTCTCTTAAACTGATTTACCTCTGACATTATGAAGGTAACCCTGACACATTCATTCTCTGAGACATGCAAGTGAGAGACCCTGGGCCAAGGTTTTATCATTGGAGCACTCATTCTAACAGATCCAACCAAACTGGAAAGGTTCCAGATTGTCTGAGAGTCAAGTGATCTGAGCTCAAAAGGCCCCATCCTCAGAGTCACCACAGCTGGCCACAGCGGCTTATGAAAGAAACTGTCTACTTAGGGTTTTGATGTCAGAGAGTAGTCATGTGGATAAAATTAGGACTCTGAGGCACTGACTCTTGCTAATTTGTGTTTTTGCAACTCACTTACTGGACAAGCTTTAGGATTAGTCAAAGGCGGCTTAAATGTGGTCAACTTCCTATTTAATGTTACTACATTTTTTAATAGCACAGCAGGAAACTTGGATTCTAGGAAACCAGAAAACCAACATCATTTTAAGCAAGTGTGAGTATTCTGTTCCTCTAGTTTATATTCTTTCCCCTTTTGCTGACCTAGCTCCCTAGAGTCATGCAGAAAGTCCTGCAGCAGTGGAATTCATTTTTCTCCTGTCCTTCTCCTCCAGCCTACCCTACTACCACATATTCACAATATACCTTCTGAGACCTACTAGTCTAGGTAACCCCCTTAAGTCTTTCTGGTTTGAGAAGCTGGGGGTGAATTTTGGAAGTTAGTCAAAATGAAGTCCAGTGACAACTCAGTCTTTATTGATTTCTGCATCTTTTGCTTAGGAAATACTCTTCCTTCTTTGACTTTTTTTCCCCCCCTGAGGCAATTGGGTTAAATAACTTGCCTAGGGTCACATAGCTAGGAAGTGTTAAGTATCTGAGATCAGATTTGTACTCAGGTCCTCCTGACTTAAGGGCTGGTGCTCTATCCACTGCGCCACCTAGCTGTCCTGATAGCCTTCCTTCTTAAATATTCTGAACATATAGAATTTGTTTAAATAAAAATATATATGTTCATAGCATAGACAGTGATGGGAGGAAGCTTGAGTTTATTATGTCTTCCTTTTCTTGGCACACTGTCCCTTACTAGCAATGTCACCAGATTTTCTGTAGTCCTGTCCTTCCGGAACTCCAAAATGATTGTTCTTTCCTTTTCACATCAGACTTGTTTCCTTATATTAATGATGCAAAACATTCCCCCAAATACAAAGCAAATAGGAAAAAGGGAGAGTGCATGACTAGACAAGTGGTGGAATGAATCATACAAGATAAAATGTGTAATTTGGATTTTGCAAAATTTGAAAATTTGTACAATCTAATACAATGTAAATCTAATATAAAGATAGTTAGATGATGTAGGAGAGAGAGAGAGGACTGGTTCTGGAGTCAAGAAAACTTATCTACCTGAGTTGAAATCTGGCTGTAGACACTTATTATTAAGACCCCAAATGGAGTCATGAAGAATTGGACAATATTGAAAAATGACTGAACAGCAACAATAATGTAGTAAAAAAAATCAGAAAAGAAACAGATTAACTTGGGAAAGAAATCTTTGCAACATATTTCTCTGATAAAAGCCTCTTTTCCAAGATTAAGGAACTGATTAAAATTTATGAGACTGAGAGTCATTCTTCAACAGATAAATGATCGGTTTTCTGAAGAACAAGAAGCAATTTTCTGAAGAAATCTAAGCTATCAACAATAATATGGAAAAATGCAATTACAGAAATGTAAATTAAAAATCTTAAGATTCTACTTTATAACTCTTAGAGTGACAAAGATGACAAAAAAAAAAAAAAAACCCTAAATGATGGATGTTGTAAGGGCTGTGAGAATATAGGTACATTATAGTACAAAGCTTCTTAAACTGTGGGCTGCAACCCCACATCGGGTCACATAACTGAATGTGAGGATTACAAAAGATTTAGCAACAATAAATGTATCTTGTTGGTGGAATTGTGAACATATCCAGCCATTCTGGAGAACAATTTGGAACTATGCTCAAAAAGTTATCAAACTGTGCATACCCTTCAATCCAGCAGTGCTACTACTGGGCTTATATCCCAAAGAGATACTAAAGAAGGGAAAGGGACCTGTATGTGCAAGAATGTTTGTGGCAGCCCTGTTTGTAGTGGCTAAAAGCTGGAAAATGAATGGATGCCCATCAATTGGAGAATGGTTGTGTAAATTATGGTATATGAATATTATGGAATATTATTGTTCTGTAAGAAATGACCAGCAGGATGAATACAGAGAGGCTTGGAGAGACTTACATGAACTGATGCTAAGTGAAATGAGCAGAACCAGGAGATCATTGTACATAGCAATAACAATACTATATAATTCTGATGGACGTGGCCATCTCCAGCAATGAGATGAATCAAATCAGTTCCAATGGAGCAGGAATGAATTCAACCATCTACACCCAGTGAAAGAACTCTGGGAGATGACTATGAACCAGTATATAGAATTCCCAATCCCTCTATTTATGTTCGCCTGCATTTTTGATTTCCTTCACAGGCTAATAGTACACTATTTCAAAGTCCGATTCTTTTTGTACAGCAAAATAACTGTTTGGACATGTATACTTATATTGTATTTAATTTATACTTTTAACATGTTTAATATGTATTGGTCAACCTGCCATCGGGGGGAGGGAATGGAGGGAAGGAGGGGAAAAATTGGAACAAAAGGTTTGGCAATTGTCAATGCTGTAAAATTACCCATGTATATAACTTGTAAATAAAAAAGCTATTATTAAAAAAAAAAACAATAAATGTATCAAATAATCTGCTAAGACTTAATTCTTTATATAAAAATTTTAAAAGTACATCCATTTCATTAGCATGCAAATTTGTTTTTGTATTAAATGAATGATAAAATTATATGTATACCAAAGAATTATTTTAATATAAAATTTTTTATGATTTTTTATCAGTAAAGTTAGATTTATATACCTATTTTATAGATCTACATACTTGGAATTGTGTCATAATTTCTCAGGCAAAAAGGGGTCATGAGTGGAAAAAGTTTAAGAAGCCCCATAATATGCTACAGGTGGAGCTGTGAATTGGTCTAGTTATTTTGGAAAACAATTGGAGTTATGCTTAGAAAGTTACTGTTCCTATCATTATATCACTACTTTTATCATTTTATATATATATATATATATATATATATATATATATATATATATATATATATATATATTATTATATCATTATATCACTACTTCAAAGAAAGAAGAAAATGATGTATATTAATAGAAATCTGAACTCTGACAGCCAAAAATTGGAAACTAAGAACTGTTCCTACTGGAGAATGGCTAAACAAATTATGATATAAATTTGTATGTATAATATAAAACGTAATGAAATATATGTGACATAAAATATAATATAAAATTAGTGTATCATAAGAAATTATGAAATGGACAATTTTAGGAAAAATTTGGAAGATATTTATGAATTGATGCAAAGTGAAAGGAATAGAACTAGGAGAACAATCTATACAACAAAACCATTATAGAGAAAAACAACTTTGGAAGATTTTAGAACTCTGATCAATACAAAAGATAAACCACAAGACTAAATGAATGAGGACAAAATACACTCCTCTCCTGATAGAGAGGTAATGAATTTAAAAGATACAGAAAGAGACATACTTTTTTAAACCTGGGTAATGTAGGAATTTTTTTTTTTACTGAATTATGTAGATATGTATTAAAATATATTTTTAAATTTGCTCAATGGAATGGGGGTAATTGAGGATCAGGTTTATTTTAAAAAAAGAGAGAACAGAGGGCAGTTTAGAAGGACTCACAGACAAGCATTACAGTTTTGAAATGTATATTTTTAAAAGTAGAGACAACTGGTAGAAATTCACAGTTCCATACAATTCTATCTATATGGAAAAACTCCCTTTCTTTTTTTTTGGGGGGGTGGGGTGGTATTTAGATCCAAGATTTAAAAAATTGAAAAAACAATAGCATTTATTAAGTATTTTCTATGTACAAAGTACTATATCCTAGTATAGGAGATAGAACTTTTAGGCCAGTCTTGTAGTCTGGGTATTATAACATTATTTTTTTTGACTGCTTTCAGGATATTTTTGTTAACTGACAGTACCTGATTGCTGGTGCATAAATGTTTACTTTATGTCTTTAGTTTATAGTTTTGATTCTTTTTAATTTAACAATTTTGTTTTTTTTTAATCAACTTGGTTTTTCTATATTTCTCTTTATTTCTCTCTGCCTCTCTCTTCACTTCATACATACACACACACACACACACACACACACACACACACACACTCACTCCCATTTCATCCATCCAAATATGTGTGCATATGTATATATATATACATATATGTATGTATGTATAATGTTCCATTTATAGTCCTCATTTTTGCAAATAAAAGAAGCAAGTGCCTTCTTGACTCTCTTTTTTGAGGGGTCAAACTTGGCTATTACAATTTCTTGGGCATTTTGATTTGTGGTGATTCTTTAAATTTACATTATAGTAATCATTGTGTATTTTGTTTTCCTGGTTCTACTCACTTCACTTTGCATCAGCTTATGTAAGTCTTCTCGTGCATCTCCATATTTTCAGACTTTGATTCTCATTAAAATGGAGACATCTTTGGGAAAGTTAATATTTTACATTAGCAGTTATTTGTGCCCTAGTGCAAACACTTTAAAAGGCCAATATGGTAATAGTCTGAGTGACTCTGGATAACTATCATGACCCTTATGTGCCTCAGGAAACCTCTGAGGATTTATCTACAGGCTCATGGATAAGTTACCATCACTGTTAGGGGATTGTGAAGAGAATCCCTGCCCTGGGAGTTCCCTCTTCACATATCCTAACTGTATTTTTTAAAATCTATTTATTGATTTCTTTTTGGGAGAGCAGATTCTGATAGGAAGGAAGCAGGAGAGCCTTAGAATAGTGGACATTTAAGACAGATTAAATAAGGTATCCTTGAGTGGGAGAAAGGAGACAGTGCAAGAAAGTTAACGTCTACATCACAGTTTTGAAGGCAGTTGGTCCTGTTTATACTTTTTGTTTAAGAGATCCTCCTTATTAAGGACAGGGTCCTTCCTTCTCTAGCATGTTGTTCAGTTGTTTTTAGTCTGTCTGCTTCTTCATGACCCCATCTGGGATTTTTTTTGCCATATCTTTCTCTAGCTAATTTTACAGATGAGGAAACTGTGATAAATAGGGTTAAGTGATTTGCTCAGAGTCACACAATTAGTGTCTGAAGCCAGATTTGAACTACTTTCAAGCTGAGTGTTCTAACCACTGCACTACCTAGCTGCCCATTTCCTATTATAGTTTCCCCTATTTCTTTTGAAAGAGGGATATTGAGTTAGAATAATAGTGCAAACTAGAGTAGGAAAAAGCCTAACAGAGTGGAAAAGCCATAGAATAGTAATACAATAAATAATGTCAATAACTCATTTATCTAGGACTTGTAGTTTAGATGTGATTCCTTCCCAGCAACTCTATAGGCAAAAGTTGTACAAATATTATTATTATATCTGTGGAAACTGAAACTCAGAGGAACTACTCATATGATTAATAGCTAGGAGATGAACTTGGCTCACAGAAACAGAACCACAGGATCTGTATGGAAGGGACTTAAAAAGGCCATTGTGTATCAACTGTATCTGAAGAAGGATCCTCTTTACACATATCCCATGAGGAGAAAGAAAAAAAAAGGAAACAGTTTTCAACCAATCAATAAACATTTAATAAGGGCTCACTGTGTGCTAGGTATTTTGTACTGTGCTAAGCTCTTTACAAATATGATCTCATTTGACCCACACACAGCCCGGGGAGGTAAGTATTATTATTATCCCAATTTTATAATGGAAGAAATTGAGGTAAAGTGACTTGCCCAGAATTACACAACTATTATATGTTTGAGGAGAGATTTGAACTTTATATTTTTGAGCACTTTATATCCACTGTGTCACCAATTTAGAGGAACAACAAATTACTTCTCAAAGCAGTTCATATCAATTTTGAATTGATCTCATCGGTAAAATGTTTTATTTTCCCTTTTGTCAAGACTAAACTTACCTCTTTGTATCTTCCACCCATAGCTCCTAGCTCTGCCCTAGTTTTCTGATTCCACTATAGGCAGGATGATATCTTTCCTTATAAATAATTGAAAAATCTTCCCAAAAAAATAAGAAAAGAAAATGAGAAAAGGGAGTAAAAAAAGAAGGCAAAATACAATAAAAGCAACCTGGCTTTCCTTTACTTTTTTCCCCCTTCCCCTCCCTTTTTCTGATGACTAGAAACTTTCTTGAAAAACTGACTTGCCAAGATTATACGTTGTTCAATTCTGCGGGACATGGCTATTTTCAACAGTGAGATGATTCAAGCCAGTTCCCAGTAGTTTTGTGATGGAGAGAGTCATCTGCACCCAGAGAGAGGACTGTGAGAACTGAGTGTGGATCACAACATAGCATTTTCACTTTTTTTTGTTGTTTGCTTGCATTTTGTTTTCTTTCTCATTTTTTTTCCTTTTTGATCTGATTTTTCTTGTGTAGCATGATAATTGTGGAAATATATATAGAAAAATTGCACATGTTTAACATATTGGATTACTTGATGTCTAGGAGAGGGGATGAGGGGAAGGGAAGGAAAGAAAATTTGGAAAATTAAAAGGTTTTGCAAAGGTGAATGTTGAAAAATTATGCATATTTTGAAAATAAACAGCTTTAATCAAAAAAGAAAGAGAAAGAAAGAAAGAAAGAAAGAAAGAAAGAAAGAAAGAAAGAAAGAAAGAAAGAAAGAGAAGGAAAGAAAGAGAAGGAAAGAAAGAAAAGAAGGAAAAAAAACCTGACTGTTGGAAGCATTCCAGTATGCTGAAGCTTTTTATAGTTATAGGCAGGATAAGCAAATAAAAAGGAGTTGACTAAAACAAAAGAAGGAATCCCTTAAGTACATAAATAGCAACACACTCCAGAACAGCTATATTTCCCAGCTCCTTGGCTTGCACTTGCTTTGGCCACTTTTCCACTGAACTGCTTGCTAAACTTGAAATTGTCCTACTGGGTTTATTCTCTTCTACCCCTAAACATATAGAATATGTTTGCTCTTCTTATCATTTCCAGGGAAATTGCCAACCATCGGCCGTCTCGGCATTCATTTCCCAACTATAAAGTACTCTAGGGCATCTTGCCTTCCCTATAAAGGAGAGGAAAATGATTTAATAAACTCACTAACATGTTAGTTATAAATAAGAAACATGGCTTTAAATACTTCTTTATAGCTGATTTTTATTTTTTGACACTAGGTCTTTCTATTTCAATCAGATTTGGAGTTCAGCAGCCACTGCTGGCCCTACCCACTGCTGATTCAGTGGGGGTATTTTGCTCTGTTCTGTTTCTGACTTGGGTTTATTAGCCCCTTCTTGTACTCCCCTTCACCTTCCACTCCTTCTGTCCATATTAGTACTAGGCACTCAATTAATAGCCCACCAGCCTCAGTCTTCTCTAGTAGTAGGGATTACAAGTATGCAGTCACTATACCTGGTATTATTTGTATTTTAAAAGATGACCATAAACCAAGATCATGAACTTGGGTAGTTGGAAGGATAGTGGTGCCCTGGATAGAAAAAGAAATTAGGAAGAATGGAAGAATTGTACAATGATCAACTGTGAATGACTTACTATTCTCAGCAGTACACTGATCCAACACAACTTTGAAGGACTTATGATGAAAAATCTAAATATAGAATGAAGCATATTTTTTAAAATTTCTTTATTATTTTCTTTTCCTTTACTTTATTATTCTTGTTTTGTTTGTTTTGGTTTGTGTTTTCTTTTGTAACATGGCTATTATGGAAATGATATACTGTACATGTATATCAAATTACTTGTCTTCTCAAAGAGGAGGGGGAGAGAATTTAGAACTCAAATTTTTTTTAAATGTTAAAATTTTTGTTTACATGTAATATGAGAAAAAAAATTTTTAAAAATTAAATGTAAATTTAAAAAAAGATGATCATAAAGAGAAAAGGTATCCTCATTGTGTCTATTTAAGGAAAGATAGAAGTGCAAAGTTATTGGCATCATTGGAGCCTTTCTCAGGCTCTTCAAACAGGTGTGTTGCTGCTTTGTATTCTGTCTTATATATATCTATTAAATCGGGCATTAATGAGATTAAGGAAGTCTGATTGATCAAAAATGCATTTATGGGAACATTGCAAAAGATCAAATTCTTTTTTAAAGCCTTTTATTTTCAAAACATATGCACAAATAATTTTCAACATTCACCCTTGCAAAGCCTGGTGTTCCAATTTTTCTCCCTCCCTCCACCCCTCCTTTAGACTCAAGTACTCCAATATATGTTAAACATATGCAATTCTTCTATACATATTTCCACAATTATCATGTTAAACAAGAAAAATCAGATCAAAAAGGAAAGAAAATGAGAAAGGAAACAAAAAGCAAGTAAACAACAACAACAAAAAAAGGTGAAAATACTATATTGTAATTCACACTCAGTCCCCACAGTCCTCTCTCTCTGGATATGCAGATGGTTCTCTGAATCACTTCTCAATTGAAGAGTCAAGTTGGGGCAGCTAGGTGGTGTGGGGGATAGAGAATCAGCCTTGTAGTCACGAGGACCTGAGTTCAGTCTGATCTCAAACACTTAATGCTTCCTAGCTGTGTGACCCTGGGCAAGTCACTTAACCCCAACTGCCTCAGAAAGAAAGAAAAAGAAAGAAATAAAGAAAGAAGCCAAGTCTGTCAGAATTGATCATCAAATAATCATCTTATTGCTATGTACAATGTTCTGCTTCTACTTCATTCAGCATCCGTTCATGTAAGGCTATTCAAGACTTTCTAAAATCATCTTGCTGAAAGATCAAATTCCTTTTTTTTTTTTGATTGAAGATTTTTATTTTCAAAATATATGCATAGACAATTTTCAACATTTATCTTTGCAAAACCTTGTGTTGCAAATTTTTTTTCCTTCTCTTCCCCTAGATGGCAAGTAATCCAATATAGATTAAACATGTGCAATTCTTCTATATATATTTCTATATTTATCATGATGCTCAAGAAAAACTAGATCAAAAAGGAAAAACTAAGAAAACAAAAAGCAAGTAAACAACAATGAGATGAACCAAATCAGTTCCAATAGAGCAGTAATGAACTGAACCAACTATACCCAGGGAAAAAACTCTGGGAGATGACTATGAACCACTACATAGAATTCCCAATCCCTCTATTTTTGTCCACCTGCATTTTTGATTTCCTTTACAGGCTAATAGTACACTATTTCAAAGTCCGATTCTTTCTGTACAGCAAAATAACTATATGGACATGTATACATATATTGTATTTAACTTATACTTTACCTGCCATCTGGAGGAAGGGGTGGGGGGGAAGAAGGGGAAAAATTGGAACAAAAGGTTTTGTAATTGTCAATGCTGAAAAATTACCCATGCATATATCTTGTAAATAAAAAGCTATATAAAAAATTACTTTTGTGTGTATTTTGAAAATAAAAAGCTATTATTAAAAAAAAAAGTACCAAAAAAAAAAAAAGAAAGAAAGAAAGAAGAAAGACTTGAGAATGAATTTGGGAATTATTCCCATAGGCCTGCATGGGAATTATTTACTCAAGACTTAAGAATGATTGTATTGTGGTCCAACTCTTTTGTGGTTTTCATGTATAAAAGCCCTATCCTTGCCTCTGCAATTTAAGCTCTCCTACTCTGTACTTCTGCTTGCAAGTGTTTTCTTCACTTTGAACTTAAACTTCTGTTTGATTTCTGACTTGCCTGTCTCTAGCCTGTTTTGCTTGGCTCCAGCCACTCACAGATCAGGGGCCAGTTCAGGTCCAGTTGACATAATTCCCTGAGTTGTTATGGCATATCATTTGACTATTAACTAGCTCTACATTCAAATAACCAGTTTGGTGGTTTCATCAGGGTGAATAGCTTTTCCCCAAAACTGTGGTACCCTTACAGCTGGGAAAGCAAATGGTCCTCATCTATAAGTTCTTAAACTACTCTTTTTTCCCTACCTCTATTCCCACTTGCCACATGTGGAGCTCATATGGCCTGTAGTGAAGTAGGCACACTGACTGATTTAATTCTAAGGTATGGAAGAAGACAATTGGTAGGAAACAGAAAGAAAGAGACAGACAGAAAGAGAGAGAGGAAAGAATGAAGGATAAAGATACATATAGAATCCTGGTATCACAATTAAACAGTCAAGCAAAATATGTTCCCACCTTGGTCATACCCCAAAATGAATTGCTTATTCTGTACATGAATCCATCATCTCTCTGTCATGAAATGATTAGCTTTCCTCTTTATCAGTTCTCTGGAATCATGGTTGATCAGTTTTTAAATATTTCTCTAAAATCTCTATAACCCAATATTTATTTTTATTTCTATTTTTATATATTGAATAATATATACTATAATATTGTCTATATTTTATATAATGTGATATAATACAAATCATTCTGGGAGGGTCATGCCACTTGACAAAAACTTAACCCCTCAAGGTTACATTGAGAATTGTGGATGGTGGGGGGTGGAATGTAACTGTATTCTGGGATACTAACCTGCCAGTGAGAGAGGATGGATAGGAGGAGTCAGGTGGGCCAAGCAAATATCCCCAAAAACTTAACATGTTATATTAAAAATTATGGAACTCTTATTATGACTCTAACCCCATTCCAGACTATTTGGCATATTTCCCTTTTTCTGTTGACCAGTCTCATTCATAAGACTCAGATAATTGCCTTCTCAGTGGTCATGTAGTTTATTAACATGGGGTAAAGCCAAAAAAAAAATGTGTGTGTGTGTGTATGTATGTATGTATATAAAGGAAATGTTAGTCTTCTATCCCCAAACCCTCCCTCCAGTCAGTAGATGACTCTTTTTCTCTCAAACTATCATCTAGTCAATAGATAATAAGAAAGAATAAGAGAAGGAATTCTTTGTTTGGGACCCTCCCAGAACAACCCCTGCAAAAGAACTGGATAATATAGAGCAGGAGAACTGGGATGTTGAGCTCCCTTGGTCCATTGTCATGAGTAACTGCAGTTTCTTAAGCTGCTGATGGTCCCTCTGCCTCTGCTTTTGCTTATGGCTTGTCCCATAACATCCTGAGAGAGGTTTATCCATTTCTTTAGGCTATATCCCAGTTTGATGATATATTAGATATATTTTCTCCTATGGAGACTCAAATGTCCATTTTCCAATTTTCAGACTTTTATTTTTTAATGTCTCCTTGATCTGTCCTTGCCATTCTCTTTGTTCATAGTTTCCCTTTCTGTCCCCTAAGCCCCCATTTAATTTAGATAGTGTACCTTGAAATTCTCATACTTTTAGAATGAAAGCTTTGTGAAGACAGAAGTTGTACTTTTCAATGTTATCACCTGTGATGGTATATCCTGAAATAAATGTAGATAAATCCTCATTAAAGTCAATAGCAATAAATTTAAATCAATATGACCTTTGGCATATGAATACCTGTAGTTTATCATTATTGGGCCTTTTCAACAATTTTTCAATTATTTACAATACATTTAAAATCCAGAGATTCATAACCTAGAGAAGGACTTTTCCCCCTGAGTCTGGTCACTTAAAGGTGCGTTTATTTATGTATCCTGTTTTAAGTAGGTCACCTCAGTTCTTGATTTAGTCATTTGCTTTCAGGGCCCTGCTGGCCATGGTGTTCTGACAAATCGCACAGAGGAAGTGTGATAAGTGACTGGGGCAGGTGTTTAGTAGCCCAGGGACAGCTCCGCGAACCTCGCCTGCCTTCTTTATAACACAAGATTTCTGGCTACTTTAAACTGCGTGCTTGATGTGTTAGATGGAGTCACATTTTTCAGACACCACCTTGTGTGGGCTCTAGCGTTTGCTAGCTTGCTAAAGTAAACTGTGACAATTCCCAGCTGTGAGTCATGAAAACCCCATGGCTAACAAAACAGCATGTTTGCTTACTAGAAGATAGGGTTTCGGCTGTGTTGAATCACTGTACAGTGCTACCTGATGAGACAATTTTTTCTTGCATCTTTGATCGAGGTCTCTCATCTTGTCTCCAGCTTAATCACTGGAATAAATCCTTTGCTTTTTGGTGTCGAGAGGGGTTTGGGTGAGGAAGATAAAACTTGAAACAAGTCTTCTTGAGGAGAAATCAGTAAATGGCCAAGGGGAATGTTTGTTCTCTGTAGGCCCAAGCAAAAGAAGACCATTCTTTGGATCAAGGGCATCTGGCTGAGAAACTCTGCAGCGTGTGTATTCCAGCTGAGCCATTACTTTTAAGTTTTAGTACTTCCTGCCACTTGGTTTTCATGCTATTTTCTTGGGTAATCACAGACAAGTGACTCTTATGTGATCATCAATTGGTTGGAGATTTTCTTTTTTCCTTTCAAAGGAATGTAAGTTAGTCCTGAGAAGAGCAAGGCTAGAGCTGGATTAGATGGAGAGAAAATTTCTCCATTCGAGGATTTGTTGAATAACTGACTTGTTTTTGCTTTCTCTCCTCTTACTCTGTGAACACTAAGCAGGTATCATGGGCTTTTTAGACCTTCTAAAGTTCATCTAGCATAACCTCTTTATTTGAAAAATAGTGAAACTGGGAACCAGAGAAAGTAAAGGATTTACTCAATGTCACACAGGTAATAAGTGGCAGTCCTGGCTTTTAAATCATTATGCACTGATGTCAAATCCAATACTCTTCCTACTATACCATTTAGCATGGAAACCATTCTAGGGTGCGGGGAAATTGGAACCAGGAATTTCTTCTTCCCTATTTCTTTCCTGATAGTCTAAGTGTCTTGTTCATATTGAGGTGAGGAGGACATAGGAATGACAACAGTAGGTTTCCCTGCATCTTTAAACCTCCACTAATGGTACTTCCTGCATACTGAGGAGCAGAAATTGGACAAAATTTGGAGTTATTTCCATTATATAGTGTATCAAGCTTGAGAGAAGAGCCCCAGCTTTCCATAATTCTATTAGGCATGGGCTGGAATGGCTTAGGACCTTCCTTCCCTTCCTTAGTGGTTCCCCAACCATTCCCTCCGTAGGTGGTAGGGCTGGAGAAGGGATGGACCAAAAGTGGTACCCAGGTATCTGATTAACATGGTGCAGGACTAGAAGGATATTCGATGGGTATCACAGACCTCACCACTATAATGCAAGCTCACAATAATGTTATCAGGTCTTTTTCCTCTCCCTTGACCTCAAGCAGGGTGTACCACTTGCTGGACAGAAACACCCTCTCTAACCTGCTTAAGGTGCTAACCTTTTCCTTCATAATCCTTATCCCCCACCCCCAACAGGGCCTTCCTAAAGAGTGAGGGGAAATTTATGTCCCCCCTTTTCATCCAGACTGCTTCTGTTGGGATTTCTGCTACCCACTTCCCACATATGGTGATGATGAGGCAGTGTGGGAAACCATCTGCTCATGTCTAGTTGGGTCAGATCTTCACATCTTTGTCACTCTCCAGCCCCCACCAAAGACCAAGTATCATCCACCACCAGACTTATGCCCAAGAATGTGACTAGTGTTAAAAGAGAAAGAGGAGGGAGAGAGCTTGAAGGGTATTGTACTCTGACATCTGCTTTTGGGGAGAGGGGAGTTGAGAGGAGACTATGGCCCTGACACATGTGGCCTAATTAGCAGATAGCTGACAGAAGTAATTGTTTAATTAGGCAGAGTAAACAAAAGCTGATCATATACTACATATATGATGATTATAAAGATGTTAATGTTGGACTAACACCTGAACCTGTGATGGCATTGGTAGAAGGAGGGGCAAGTGGGTGCCTTCTTTGCAGCTCATAGCCTTAGAAAGCAATGTGGAGCCCTGATAACGTGAATGACATTTGACTCAGGATTACACAGTCAGTGTACATCAGAGACAGGATTTCTTCCTGGATACCTTACTATCTGTTATAACCCCTTGCCTTTCTATGCAATACAATTATAAAGAACACTGAAAGAAAGCCAACCATTGAGTAATTTTAATAACTAAACTTGATTCTGGAGGAATTAATTAATATATTATTTTATTAAATTAAATATACTTTTGCCTTCCCAGCAGAGAAATGATTGGTTACAGGGTTAGAGTGCTACATATATTATCAAACTTTGCCACTCAGTCCATTCTTTTTGCCTAACTTCTTTTCTTTTACATAAAGGAGGGTTTCAGGTTGGGGAGCGGAGAAAGGTAAAATATATACTGAAATGGCTTATTTAGAAACAAAAGGCATCACTCATTCTTTTTTTTTTAATTGGAAAAAAATAATTGAAATGGATGTTACCAGATTATCAGCAGAGGTACCTCACTCCTCCTTTATAACATAATTTTACAAGAGTATTTCTAGGCATTTGACTCTTCAACTCTTCCCTTACATCTGAAAGCACTTTTTCTGCTCCTTGCTCTTGGTGTCAACATTCCTAATTATATCTCTGTGCCTACTCCCTTTTGGGAAGAACCATACATTGATCTGGATTCTCTACCACTTTCTGAGAATTGCATGAATTACTAAGGTTCTGCTCTTTTCCAGGTAGCTTAAATAATTCAAGTAGTTAGCATTGTGAGGTCCTTGTGTTTTTGCGGAAAGGCCTCATATTTGTTGCCTTTTGATTTTGAGGTATTTTGTTTGAGGTTTGGGGTGAGAGAAAAGGGAACTGAAAATGGTTTCCTCCCACAAGTCCTGACCATACCTTCCAAATGTGGTGATACCTTCCAAAAGTGGCCATAACATACTACTTGCTGATGCTTTAGTTCTTGGAGAAAAGATGAATAGAGGAGAGAAAGGAATCTGGAGAGCGAAATAAGAAGGGTATGGTCTAGGTCATTTAGTTTATTTTATAGGATAGAGAAAGAGAAGACTTAAGAGGAAGGATAGGGAAAAGGAAATAATAATTATTACTGCAAAAGAAGAAGAAAAGGGATAGTTGAGAAGGGAAGGGGAGGCTAGAGTGATGCATTAATATAAATTAGGTATCAGCAAAAGAATGGTGGAAATGTAGGAGACTTCTGCATGTGTTTATGTGTGTTTTGTCTGAGTGTGAGAGAGAGGGAAGGGATGGGAAGAAGAGGAGAGAGAATACAATCATATAGTTCAAAATTGTTACTTATTACTCACTTCTCAGAAATAAACATCCAATGGACAGAAGCAGCTACACCCAAAGAAAGAACATGGGAAATGAATGTAAACTGTTTGCATTTTTGTTTTTCTTCCTGGGTTATTTCTACCTTCTGAATCCAATTCTCCCTGTGCAACAAGAGAACTGTTCGGTTCTGCACACATATATTGTATCTAGGATATACTGTAACCTATTTAACATGTAAAGGACTGCTTGCCATCTGGGGGAGGGGGTGGAAGGAGAGAGGGGAAAAATTGAAACAGAAGAGAGTGCAAGGGCTAATGTTGTAAAAAAATTACCCTGGCATGGGTTCTGTCAATAAAAAGTATTAAAAAAAAAGAAATAAACATCCAAAAAAGGGGAATAATCATTTTTTACTGCTTACTGTGTGCCAATGTGATGCAGGATGTGCTCAGGGAAGTCTAATATCTCTGGTGTGAGCAGCTGTGGAAAGAGCTGCTTTCGGCCCTTGGTGTCTATCTGATCCACCTAATTTATTTGTGGAGTTATATTATAGTAAATCACTTTGGCAAGTGAGCTAAACTAGAGTGAGGGTAACTTGTGGCTGAGTTAGGAAGGTATCTAGCCCAAGCATGTAAGGGTTGGAGAGGCTAATGAAAACAATTTATTCCAAGGCCATGAAGGCATCGAAGCTGACAAATGAAGGCCAGCTTACTCAAGTGAGAGCTGGATAAGCCTTTTTCTGGAGTAGTCACAACCAAGGGAAGCACCATGAAATTGGGATAGGTTTTGCAATCAGAGCTAATCCAGTCAACAAACTTGAATGCCTCTCCAAGAAGTGGGTGACAGGCTCATAACAAGTGGTTGCCACTTGCAGGAAAATGCCATACCACCATCATCACTATGTGTGCTCCCACCATGAGAAATCCTGATGAGGTCAAAGAAGAATGTTAGTAAGACCTGGAGACCTTTATCATCAATGTGCCAAAAGAAGACCTGCTTATAACTTGGGGTGGCTTTAATGCTTAGGTTACCAAACAGGTAATCCGACAGAGGCAGGGAGTCCTTGGAAGGAATGGAGTAGGAAGCCGCAACAGCAGTGGTCGCTTGTCACTGAAAACTTGGGCATCTCATGACCTCATCACCAATACTGTCTTCTATTTACCTAAATGCAATAAAACTTCGTGGACGTACCCTTGCAGCAAACATTGGCATTTACTACACTATGTGATTGTAAGGAGAAGAGACAAACAGGATGGGAGAGCAAGAAAAGCAAGGTGGGGACTGAGTGCTAGACCGATCGCAGACATCCTTTCCAAGCTAAATATTTGCATTCGACAAAAGCAATGACCCCAAGGCAAAAAAAAACTACTGGAAGATTTAATGACAACAGATTAGAATCCTTCTCTGAGGGGAAATAGTTTGTTGCTAACTTGGGAGAAAAGTTAAGCAACTATGGAGCAGAAAAGGAGTGGACAGCTCTCAGAGGTTTGGCGTACAGCATTACATTTGCTCCTCTGAATAAAGAGCACATCCCTAGTTTGATGAAAAGGATGGGGAAAATCAGGAACTGCTAAATGAAAAAAATGAGAATTCTACAGAGAGTACTAGCAGGATAGTTTCTCTCTCTCTAAGAGAGCAGCATTTAATTTCATCAAAAGTAAAAGAGCCGGTGTGGCTTCAGGAAGGGCCAAGAATAGTCGATAGTGTTGCTGCCTGATAACTCCAGGAGAGATGCCAGGAGCAGATCAGAGGTCTGTATACAACATTTATATATCTGACCAAAACCTTTAATACTGTCAGGAGCTAGAGCTTATAAGAAATTATGTCAGAAAAGTTTATCACTATTATACATAAGTTTCACGACAGCGTTGTTGCCCGGGGTTTTGAACAATGATTGATGCTCTTGTGCTTTCCCAGTCACTAATGAAACAAAGTTGGGTGCTTGCTCCAGTACTTTTTAGCATAATGTTTTCAGCCATCTCATCAAAAACCTTCAATGAGGACGAATATAACATCAAGGTCAGCTGCTGCACTGATGGTAAATCCTTCAGTTTGAAAGGACTACAAGCCAAGACTAAAGTGGAGGGAGCATTAATGCATGAGTTTTTGTTTGCAGATGATGTACTTGGTGCACTCTGAAGCGGAGATGCAACAAAATATGGATCCATTCTCTGCTGTTTGTGCTAATTTTGTCCTAACAATTAACACTAAGAAAACACAGGTGCTCCACCAACCAGCGCTATACCTTCCATATGTGGAACCATCAGTTATTGCAAACGGAGAAGTTTTGAATGCTGTGGATAAATTCACTTACCTTGGTAGCACACAGTCCTAGGGATTGGATCCTAGCATTGATAATGCATGTATTGCCAGAGCTGGCTCATTGATTGGGAAGCTCTGAATGAAAGTGTGGAAGAGAAGAGACATTAGACTGACTACCAAGCTGAACATCTACACAGCTGTTGTGCTGAGCTCATTGTTATACACCTGTGAAACCTGGACAGCGTACCAGCGCCATGCCAGGAAACTGAATCGCTGCCATCTGAATTGTCTTAGGAAGATTCTGAAGATCACCTGGCAGGGATGAGGTGGAGGTCCTTTCTTGCACTAAACTGCCAAGCATTTAAACTCTATTTCAGAGAGCACATCTCTGTTGGATTGGCCCCATTGTTTGAGTGCCAAATGTACACTTGTCAAAAAAGACCATTTTATGGAGAACTCACCGAGTGCAGGAGTGGCCCTTGGAGCTGGTGGTGTGAAATCTGGTCCCCGGGTATATTTGTGATGCAGCATGCTATGGGTTATTGAATGCTGGAAGAGAATGGAACCAGATCAGTCATTCAGTATGGGCAGGAATGAAAATAAAATACTAGGGAATAACTGTGAGGGAGAATGGACATCTAAGTGTGATCATTCAGAGCTGATCCTGAGCTCATAATAAAAGCAGTCATCTCTAGAGTGCTTTTTCTGAATATTATTTGTGAGCAATTTAATCCTATAGAATGTCTCATCTGATCCTCACAACAACCCTGGGAGGCAGATGCTATTATTATTCCCATTTTGCAGATGAGGAAACTGAAGCAGACAACAATTAAGTGACTTGCCTAGGGTCTGACAGCAAATGTCTCAGACTGTATTTGAACTCAGTTCTTCCTGACCATAGGCCCAGAGGTCCCATTGGCAATACCATCTAGCTAGCACAGAATTCAGAGTACTCTTGAAATATGGATGTTAAATTATGGATGTCTAAGAATAATGGTTTTTACAACTAGGAAAAGATAGGGGTCTCTTGCCCATGTACCTAGATGAAGGATTAGGCTGTCCTAGGGTTGATCCCATAGAATGATTTCAGTAGTTTGGAAGATGTGATGAGAGCGCCCTTACAGATTTTATCTCAGTGTCATAATCCTGAATTCCTGGTAATCTTAATACAAGAAAAACTAATGATTAGGAGAAATCTACAGCCCAGAGCATGAGTGTGAATGTAATCGGTAGGAACAAGGTAAATGTAATGGGATTTATAAAATTAGCATTAACTATCTTTCTTAAATTTTTCTACTTAAAGTGGAGTATTTCTGCCCTCTAGTGGCATGAAGACTCACTTATAAGAACTTCTGACTGAAACAATGAATATTATATTTATTTCTGTTGGCATTCTAGATATGAGAAGTGACTTAATTAGATATTTATAGAGACTTATGAAATTGATCACTTTATTACCCAAATTATATGAATAAGCAATAGAAAATAAAGGGAGAGATGGTTGTCTGTGTCACAGAGAAAGTCACCTAGCTTTGTTTAAAGACCCCAGAAGACAAAGAGTTGAATAAGAAAGACTCGAAGAAATTAGAGAGGAAAAAGAATAATGGTTACATCATAGAGTCCTATGCTAGATTTATTGAAATACTTTCACAGTTAATAGATTTATGATTTCATTAATGTGTGAGCATTTTAATGCCCCTTAACCCAATCTGAGAGCCTCCCTTTCACCATACAGTAAACTGACCAGAACTAGTTATGGAATGCCTGCATATGCTCTACAAACTCTCCAAGGCATTTTTTTTGAGAAATTTTCTTTGACAGGTCCATGCCCTCTCATTTCACACAATTCTTTTTTTTTTTAAAACATATTATTGGCATCCTTAAAAAAAATTGTTGTTTGAACATATCTATGTTTTCCTCAACAGAAGAATTACCTAGGGAAGAACTTCATCTCAAAACAAATCTACATTTTATCCACAATTTAGTCTTAATGACTTTGGACATTAACAAGTTAAGCAGGTTGAGTGGAAAGTTGAGTTGAAGGAGACTTTGGAAGCCATGGCTTGAATTTAGAGGCTCTTGATTCTCAGATCACATCTTTATCGAATACCCCATGATTCCTCTAGGGCTCATATTCATTTTTGTACATATCCCTCTCTATTCTTCATTTCCTCTCCAGGGCCAAGTTTGTTCATGATAATTACACAATGAGCTATTTCATTTTATTGTGTCCATTGATCAAGATGTTGTGTTGATTGTTTTACTGGTCCTAATTACTTTCCTCTTCTTCAGTTCATATAAATCTTACTATATTCCTCTTGATTCTTTATGCCTCATTTCCTCCAGCCTCGTGTGCAATTCTTGTCCATAATGTCTTTCCTATAAATCCTTCATGAAAGCTCTAATCAATCAACAAGCATTGATTAATATGTATTATATTCCAGGCAGGCCTTGAGGATAAGAATATAAAAGGATTAATATTTCAGATCTTCTAGCTCAGAAGTTCTTTTGAGAGATACGTGCTCAATTTGTCCATATTTCCTTCTTTACTTTCATATCATGAATGCCCCATATTCTCTTGTAATTGTTTGCTTATTGGGTGATAGAAGGCTGTTGTCTGTGTGAATCCCAACAACTTGCTCACTTAATGTATTTTTTTTTCACATGGAGGATGTTAGGAAGCTTTCTTATGGGAGATACTTTTCACTTATTATTTTCCTTATAGTTGGAGGGAGGGGAGCTGCTCTGATATTTTGTGGACATGGTAGGCTTAAGGCTCCAGGCTAGGTCTTTCAGGTAGCTCACCATCCTTGCCCTCACACAGCAAAGAATGAGCTGGACCCAACCAGTGAAAGTTGACATGAGGATTCATCCAGCAGTCATGTCACATGTGGACATGAACTTAGTAGTATTGATGTTTTATAGGAACTGAAATAAGTATTAAGTCCATCTCCCACCCCACTCCTCCAGATTTAGGTGGTAAAGGGGAAGGTGTGATCTAGAGACATTGGGGGAAAAGCTTGTATATTTGTTCTTATCTTAAAAGTGAACATCAATTTGTAAAGGCAAATTGATGTTAAATGATTAAATGGAACTGGGGCCTACTCATTATCTCTTAAAAATGGAGAAAACCCACCTGGTAGAGTAGGGGGCTCAAGAGAGTCTTCTGGGAAATTAAGTGGATAAATTTGTGCCAGAGCTAGGTAACTCAGTGAATAGAGCAATGGGACTGGAGTTAGGAAAATCTGAGTTTTAATCTGATCTCAGAATTACAAACTGTGAGACTTTAGGGCAAGTTATTTTGCTTTGGTTTCCTCAGTTGTAAAATAGAGATGATAATAGCACCTATCCTGAAAAATTTTTGTGAGTATCACATGAAATAGTATTTTCAAAACATAACACATTTCCTGGAACTTAGTAGGTACTATATAAATGTTTATTCCCATCCTTTCTCTCTGTACAATAATTCCTTGTACATCATTGACTGGTGCCCAGGACTTAGAAGGATAGTTTGTTATAACATGCCTTGATAGATACTTCACTGGATTCACATATGTTAACTAGTTGTGCGTCCTTTATTTCTCTCTGCCACCGTTTTCTCATTTGCAAAATGCAGAGACTGGGGTCTCTCCCCTAAAATCCTTTTCAGTTTTTAATCTGTAATGCTATAACATAGGTCTTCATCAAAAGGAAGTCAAGAAAGGCTTCTTGTCATACAGCACTTAACCTTTCTTTCCTTGTAATTGCTAAAGTTTTGTTCACTCCTGACTTTTGATTGTTGGCTCCTCTCCAGAGTCTTCCTTTATTGCCCCAGAAATTCCAAAGGATAAGGAATTAAGTGGACTCATAGATAAGAAAAATGAACTTTACAGCATAGGGCCCTGTTCTATATATATATACTATATTAAAAAACCACTTCTACTATGGCCAAATGGCATTCACTCTGTGCATATCCTTTGATCCAGCAGTGTCTCTACTGGGCTTGTATCCCAAGGATATCATAAAGGAGGGAAAGGGACCCACATGTGCAAAAATGTTTGTGGAAGCTCTATTTGTAATGGCAGGTAACTGGAAACTGAGAGGATGCCCATCAGTTGGAGAATGGCTGAATAAGTTGTGGTATATGAATGTTATGGAATATTATTGTTCTGTAAGAAACGCTCTGCAGGATGATTTCAGAGAAGCCTGGAGAGACTTATATGAATTGATGCTAAGTGAAATGAGCAGAACCAGGAGATTATACACAGCAACAGCAAGACTGTATGATGGACATGGCTCTTTTTAACAATGATGTGATTCAGGCCAGTTCCAATGATTTTGCAATGGAGATAGCCTTTCTTGTGTGGCATGATAATTGTGGAAATATGTACAGAAGAATTGTACATGTTTAACATATATTGGATTACTTACTACCTAAGGGAGGAAGTGGGGGAAAGGAAGGGAGAAAAAAATTAGAACATAAGATTTTTCAAGGGTGAATGTTGAAAACTATCATGTATTTTGAAAATATAAAGCTAAAAAAAGAACTAAGGAACATAAATAAATTTAAAAAAAGAAATTATGAGAAGGCTGATTTCAGAAAAGTCTGGAAAGATTTATGTGATTGATGCTAAGTGAAATGAGCAGAACTATTGTACACAATAACAAGATTATGTGATGTGTGATGGACTCTTTTCAACAATGAGGAATTTCAAGGCAATTCCAATAAACTTATGACAGAAAGTGCCCTCTGTTTCCAGGGAGAGAACTATGGAGACTGTGAATCAAAGCATAGTATTGTCACCTTTGTTAGCTTGTTTTTTTCCATTTTTGATCTGATTTTTCTTGTGGAGGATGATGAATACAGAAACATGTTTAGAAGAATTGCATATGTTTAACTTCTATCAGATTTCTTGCTGTCTAGGGGAGGGGGACAAAGGGAGAGAAAAAAAATTGGAATATAAGGTTTTGTAAAGATAAATGTTGAAAACTATTTTTGCATATATTTGGGAAAACACAATACTATAAAAAGAAGGAAAAAGTGTTTTTCCTTCCATCACCATCTCCTCCCCCTCTTCCCCTTATAATACAAGCTTTTGGAAGGTAGGGGATATTTTTCTTTTTGCTTATATTTGTATTCTTAGGGCTTAGCATAGTGTCAGGAACATAGTAACTGCTTAGTAAATGCTTGTTGACTTGACTTGATAATATGCTGTTTACAAGTCCAATGAGTTGTCTTGATCATCATTAGTAGAGTTAAATTGCATTCCTGTCATTTAGATAGTGAAATAAACCAAACTTTCAAGATCCTTTAATTTTATGAAATACAACTCTTTCCTGCTCCATCTTCTTGTTTTTCCCTTTTAAGTACTGTAACCATCCTCTGAAAGCTCTAGCTACTTAAAAAGCAGCCTTTCAAATGGGAAGAGGGGTTATTTTGGATCTTGGAATCTTCTGCAACGAGTACATCGAGTTCCTTTACTTAAATTACTGCAGTAGCAGGGATTTAGAGAGCCTGCTGGGTCAGGTCCATGGAGAAGTGCTGCTGTGCCATCTAGAGGAAAACTGTGGTACTGTGGGGAACTGCCCTATTTTCAAAGTACTGACTTATTGCTTCTATTTAAATCGCCTTTATAATCCTGTGTTTCTAGAGGGAGGGTCTGGCCCTCAGATTTCAAGAAAAGGAAAGTTTAAAATTTGATCAGTAGTTTCCTTTCGTGAGATAATATAGGAAGTAATAAAAGGAGGGCTCTTTTCTCTTCTATTTTTGTCTCTACTCAATAAAGTTTAAACCATAAACAACTCTTGGAAAGCTAAGTGAATGTCTTCCATGATGCAAGGTAGACTTTAAAGAAATTATAAGAACCTTCTAAAAATGTCACAAACCAGAATGTGTCACAGGTGTTGATTTAAAACTAAGTCTTTGTTCCAAGGAAAGCTTTCTATCTACTACTACTTTATGTCTGTCTTCCATAAATGCAAGAGAATATTATTGTATCATAAAAAATCATAGGATTATAGATTTAGGCTAGAAGAAATCCTACGGGCCTCCTAGTCCATCCCTGTTCATTTTTCACATGAGGAAATTCAAATCAGAGACAGATTTGCAGATACTGAGATCATCAGAGACAGGATTTGAATTCAGGTCCTGACTTCAAATCTAAGATTTTTGAACTGATGCAGAATGAATTTAGCAGTACCAAGAAAAAACTATACACATTTATGTATATGTATACACACACACACACACACACACACACATACACAAACACACACACTTACATCTATATATTGAATATAATAGTGTAAACAAAAAATAGTTAAACAAATGCAAATGACTCTTTTAGGTAGGAAACTATAAAGATGTAGAATGTTGCATATCTGGTCAACCAGCAGTAAATACTTTCTGTTTGGTTTTAGTTTGTAACAAGGCAAGACTCAGTGGGCAAGTTATCAGTGGGGCCTATCCAGAAATGACAGTGAAGTAAACATAAAAGGCAGAAATACAACTTTTTATTTTTTATTTTTATTTTTTTGAGGAAGATTTAGAATTTATTTGGTACCGAGCTCGGGATGAAATGATCGAATTCCGTCAAAATACAACTTTTAAAAAATAAATTTGGAAAATTAGGATATAAACACAAAATCATAGATTTTTAGAGCTGGAATAGATCTCAGAAAAAATCCAGTCCAGCTATATCAAACTCATAAAGAGATACCATTAAAGGATCCCTGCAGACCACGTTAGCTTAAGTTAATATCACCTATGTTTTATTGTATTTTCATTCATTTTAATAAATATTTCTCAATTATATTTTAATCTGCTTGGAGCTGCATTTTAGTGCTATCAGGTCTATTGGTCTTAAGTCTGATATTTCTGATCTTCTATGATCCTAAAATATCCTCCATAGCATACCCAACAAATAATTTTCTGGATTTTGTTTGAAATGGGAAACATTTCATAGCAGATGAAGCATTGGACCTGGAATCAGAAGATCTGAATTCAAATTTGACTTCAGATACTTTTTAACTCTGTGACCAAGGGGAAAAACTTGCCTTTTAGTTCTCTCATCTGTAAAATGAGAATTGTAATAACTGTAATAACCTTTACAAGGTTGTTGTGAGGATCAAATTACATATATATATACACACATACGTAATATACATATGTATGTATGTGTATACATGTACATATGTATACATAATCTACAAATATTAAAATGACATAAATGTTACTCATTAACATCACTACCACCACCACACCATCATCATTAGCGTCATCTGCAAAAGCATCTCATTCCAATTTTAGATAGCTTTGTTAGGATATTTTTACTGTGCAATTTCCATTTTTTTTTTGTTGCTAATATTTCCCAATTCTGTATTCCCAATAAAAATCTCTCTTGTAACAAAATGTAGTTAAACAAAACAACAACAATAATAGCAACAAACATTGTTCATGTCTGCTAGTACATATCTTATTATATATCTCATATATCTCACCAGTAATCTTCCACCTCTAAAGTTGATTGGTCAATATATTGACCTATGTTTTGATATTTTTAGTAATGTTTTCTTTTATGTTATTGTTCTGCCCATTTCTCTTGCCTTTGGGATCAAGATGAAGAAGTTTAATTTCTTTTACACTGACAATTCTTCAAATTTCTTGAAGATAGCTATCATGACTAAGTTTTCTCCTCTCTAGACCAAATGTCCCCAATTTCTTCAACCAATTCTCATGTGACATAATTTTATGGTCTTTTATCATCTTGATTGCAACCTAAGGAGGTTCATCAGTTTGTTACCTAGAATTTACTGTGGCTTGTACAAAAATCATTAATATCTATGCTTTTACTAGATTTTAAGCTCTATCACTATATAAATTGTGTGTTAAAATTTGAATCCAGAAGGAGAAAAGAAAGAAAAGAAAAACATCAGAAAACCTTCTAACAATGACAGAGAAATTAGAAGTCAACCAGAAAAATGAGTGATTTCTGTAAGTATGTTAAGCTTTATGGCTAGAATAGCCAGAAAAGAGAAAAAGAAGGAAATTAAGACAGAGGCATAGTGCTCCCTTAGATAAAACTACTCAAGAGAAGAGAGAAGTACCTTGAGATAAATGTTTTTAAATTTTATCTTTGTATTTCTAATGCCCACTTACCATGAAGATTGGCACATAATAAGCTTTAATGAATGCTTTTTGAATTGAACTGATGAGTTTTAAAGAAAATATTTTCTGTAGTTCAGGAATAGGACAATAGGTTTAAAGTGGCTATCAAAAGAACAATTAATTATATTGAATGTAAGCTGCTGTATTCCCTGAAAGACAAGATCGCTCTTAACCACTAAACCCACAGAGAGACTGGAGGAGACCTGAGAAGGCTATAAATGGGATTTGGTAAGCTTTTCTGACGACTGGCAGATGTATGACTCTGGAAGCATTACTGACAGGGATTGAACTCTACCATGGTATATATAAAGATCTTCAGCAGAAATAATGGAACAGAAAAGACACGAAGAAGTATGGGTAACTTTTAGGGATAAGATCATGCTCTGAATATCAGTGGTATGTAAACGTTTTGGACAACAAAGCAAACAGCAGCATTAGGAGAACCTGCCAAAGGGACTGAGCAAACAAAGGGTCTAAATATAGAGAAACTGATTGTGTGTACAGATAATCCACTTGTCATTTAAGAGATGGAGTGGAAATTGGAAGGAAAATGGCTGGAAAATGAGCTGAAATAAGAATACTGTTTACAGAGATTACTTTAGTCAAGCTGAATAATATGGAGTTATATTCCATAGCTATCTTTGGCTCTTTTTTATTCCCCTTTGTTTTTCTATGTAAAGTCTTTCTAAAGAATATATATAAAGAATTGTTCATATTCACTATGGTTATTAGAAAAACAGTTATTACCTCATCTATGTCAAGTCTAGCTAAACTCTGTCACAACATCCATCCTAGCCACCCAGAATCCATCTGGAGGCTTGGCTATTCACATCACCAATAAGCTTTTCTAATAACATGGTTTTATTTAATACATTTGTTAAATCTTTGAAGAACTGTTAAAAGAATCTGCCAATTCTATCCCTTCTGTTGAGAAGGAAGACCCCCTAGTCTTTACCATCTGTTTTGCTACTGCCTCTAAGGTCCTCCTGCCCTTGCCATTTGCCTTATCTGCATTGCCATCTTATGCACTCCATCAAAGGATACCTGGACCTTATCATCTTACCCCATTGTTGTCTTTTTAGAACTTCTGAGCTCTTCCAGCTTCCTTACAGCAGAACTTTCTTTTATGGGTTGCCATCTCCAGAATATGAGATTGAGGATTAGGACAATCTTACTCTTTCTCTTTGTATCCCTAGCATTTAATACAGTTCTTGGAACTTAGTATTTTTTTTCCATTCATTTAAAAAGTTGCATATAAACTTCTGAAAGGGAGGGAATATTTGAAGGGAGAATCTTTGTATCAACATTATATAGATTAGTGCTTAACATATTGTAAGATGTTAATAAACATAGTAGGAAGCTAGGAAAATGCCGAACAAACTCAAATATGATGGGATTTGATAAATAGTGTGGTATAATACAAAGAGCACTTGATTAAGATTTAAAGGACATGGATTCAAATTTCAGCTTGGTTACTTTCTATATATGTGAACATAGGCAAGCTACTCAACAGTTTACTTATCTACAAATTGAGGAGGTTTGGAGTTAAGTTCATTCTATCTTTAGATTCTGTTTTTTTCTTTCGTTTTTCTATTAAGTTCATTATGTAATGGGAGGACTAACCAGTGAGCCATGTTATAGACATTTGCAGTCTTCCCTGAGGGTGTAATCTCCAAATGGACTTTAGAACATGCAAAGATATTCTTTCTAGTCTGCTTAGCATACGAGCAAAAGGAGCCTCTTGGGTGATCGACTGCTGAGCTAGAATTGAGAGTATGTTAAAAAACACTTATCCAGCATGGTTTTTTTTTTTTTCTCTTTCCTTCCTTCTTGTTTTTAAGTGAGGAGCAAATCTTCACTTGGGGGAGAGAGACTGTGGTTCTTTAAATCTTCACCCAGGCTCCTGCCAAGTGACTTATGAGAGTTTCTCCCATTGTGTCTGTTTCTATTGCATCTATTTTTTTTTCCTTGCTCTTATGTGAATATCACATAATCAGACTAAGATATAACTTAAAAAAATTATTCTGAACTTAAATAAAACAAGCATTTCTATGACATGGTAGAATAGGAAAAAAAAAGATGATTGTACATGAAACTGCAAATCTGTTATGTACAACTTACTATTCCATTTACATATATATATAAAATAAAGTTATCATATATCTTTATTTTTCCCCTTATTTTTTCTCATTATCTTAGATACAAATATATGTGTACATATATATGTGTGTAGTATCTATATATGTATGTATGTATGTATAAATGGTTTTACATATATAATCATTCTATACATATTTCTATTTATCACTTTGTTCTCTGGATGCAGATAGCATATTACTTCATATGTTCCTTGTAGTTAACTTAGGTACTTATAATAGTCAAGATGACATAATCACTTAATGTTGTTCTTAAAACAATATTGTTATTACTATACAATGTGTTCTTTTGGTTCTGTTCACTTTACTCTTCCTTATTTAGTGTAAGTCTATCCATGTTTTTCTAAGATCTTTGAGTTTATCATTTCTTAAAGCACAGTAGTATTCCACCACAATTATATACTACAGCTTATTCAGTCATTCTCCAATTGATGGGCATCCCCACGATTTCCAGTTCTACACCACCACAAAGAGAGCTGCTATAAATATTTTAGAACTCGTAATGTCTTGAAGGTTACAAAGCTATACTTAAGGATGCAAATTAAAAACAACCTCAATTTATAATATTGTAAACTTCAAAAGGTGATGAGAGTTAGCTCCCAGAGGACCTGGAACCAGACTCCTAATGAGGTTTGGCAGTCTACCAGCAAGCCTTGAGAAGTCACTAGGAGTCAACCCAGTACTTGGTTGATTTCAAAGCCAAGAGACCAGGTTCTACAAGAAGAAGGGATTTGTCCATTGGCTATGCCTCACTTGGAATAAATTTGGTGGGCCAAATGCTTTGTAGAAATCGTTTTGAGTTTGAGTCACCATCTCCAGGGATTGAGTTGGTATGAGGTATAAAGAAGAAATGTTTATACTTCTTGTATATTTTAGTAAATATTCTTTTGTAAAAGCAAAATGATGAAAATTGGTCAAGTGATGCTGGAAAACTAATCAGTAGAGAGTGATTATAAGGGAGATGCAATCATTAGCAATTGATTTTTTTAAACTAATTTATTTAGTAAAAAAATTGTATTTACTTATATATTTACTCAGTATTAAAATACCATTAGGATTATTTTTGTAAACCTTGTGCTCTAAATTTTTCTTCTTCCTTCCCTTCCCTTCCCTCTCCCCATGTGCAATCCTTTTAAACATATTTCCATGCTTGTCATGTTGTCATAAATCATAAAAAGAAAACTCAGGCCAAAAGGGGAAAAAACCCACAAAGAAGAAAAAAACAAACAAAAAGGTGAAAATACTATGCTTCAATCCACATTCAGTCTCCATAGTTTTCTCTTTGGGTGTAATTGATATTTTCTACCCCAAGTCTATTGGAATTTCCTTGAACCACCTCATTGTTGAGAAGAGTCATGTGTATCCCAGTTGATTATCACATAATCTCGTTGTTACTGTGTACAGTGTTACTCAGATTCTGCTCACTTCACTCAGTATCAGTTCGTGTAGGTCTTTCCAGGTTTTTCTGAAGTCAAGACTATTAGCAATTGATATGAAGAAGAATACACAAACTTTGTGTCTATAGCCAAATAGATGATAATTACCAAGTCCCTTAGAGGTACCCCTACGACCCTCATCAATATGAGTGTGAATTGGGATGAAGATGTTAGAGCATTATATAGGGGATGTGCATGTTTTCATTATTATAAAATATATGATTCACAGGCTTTTAGTCACAAGGGACCTTATGAGCCATCTAACTCATTAGCACAACTGCCTCATTTTCTGGATTAGGAAAGTATGGCTCCAAGAAGTCATATGACATCCCCATACTCACACAGCTAGTTACTGGTGGAACAAAGCTTCCAATTCACGTCCTCTCCAAGTCCATTGTTCTTTAGACTTTACCAAGTTGTGTCCTAGCAAGTTAACTCACAGAAAACATATCACTATGTGTATATACATATATATAGGTTAGCTAGAGAGCACAGTACATAGCATCCTTGATTTGGACAAGATATGACTAGGTGGTTCATATCTACTCAGCTGGGTGATCCTGGGCAAGACACATAATCCTGTTTGCCTTAATTTCCTTATTTTTAAAATTAATCATTAAAAATAAATAAACCATAAAAGAAAATGGCAAACCATTCTAGTATCTTTGTTGAGAAAACCTCAAATGAGGTCAGGAAGGGTTAAACACAACTGAAATGATTGCACAAACAACAAACGTGTGTGGGTACTCATCTGTTAGCACAGATAATAGATCAAGATTATATTTCTGAGAAAAGTGGGACGTGGCAAATAATGGGGATGATAACAGAAAGCAAGACATCAGAAAGAAGAACATATCCATATATTTGCTTAGAACTCCTAATTTTGTGAAGTCCTGTACCTCCACTTGGTATAAATTTTGGCCAGATAACAAATACCGTAGACAGGTTCAGAAAAGAAAATTCTGGGCAGAGTACTGAATCTCAGTGCAATATTCTGTTATTCCCCAAAACTACTATGTGGTCATCAAGGATCAAATGAAGCCAATAATAACAAAATGTCCTTTTCATTTTTACTGTGTTGATGTTGTCTTGGCATTCCAGATAGTATTGTATTATGGATGATCAATTTACCTCATTTTTCTTGTTTAACTGAGATTTTATTTTGATTTATATTTTTCATATTTGCCAATTTCCCTTCCCTTTCTTCCATAGCTGAGCATATTAATGTGGCATTAGAGAAAAAAAGGCATCTTTAATACTTGAAGGCTCCTGAGATGGAAAAGAGATTAGACCTGTACCATTTGTCCCTTAAAGACGGAATTAGGAATGAATGAAATTTAGGCTTGATATGGAGAAAACAATTAGACTAACAAGTAGAGCTATCTTTTAGGTAAAATGGGCTGCTATGGGCAGGTATTGGGTTCCCTCTTACTTGTAGGCTTTGAACAAAGCCTGAATGATTGGTTGTCAGTTATGGAAGAGCATATTTTTCAGGGACAAGTTGCACTTCACAGCCTCGGAGGTTCTTTCCAGCTCTGAATTTCTGTGAGTCTGTGAAATCAAGCTCCTGCTGATCAGCTTGTTGTTATTTTTGGCAGCATAATCTGGGTTCTGCATGACTCCAGAATGACAGAAGCATGTTAAATTAGCTGAAAAGAATCCCAGAATGTTAGGTCTTTTATAATCAGACAGTACTCCAAAAATAAACTGAAAGAAAACACAAAACATTGGAACAATGGACAATTATCATGGAAAGAAATGGGAAACAATTGCAGTTGCAGTGTCGTATAACAAATATAGCTAACAAAACATGTGTAGTGATCTAAGTATTCCTACTCCTACTTTCACAGAGTAGTGGGGATGCAAGAAATTCTAGGTATGCAACAGGGAATCTGTTGGTTAAAGTTGAATGTGAGGACCTATTCCAGGCAGGTCCCAAATTAGGAATTCTGTGCCAGAAGCAAGAAATCTGAATTCTAGTATGAACTGATCCAAAGTGAAGTAAAAATAACAAGAACAAAAGATCTAAAGCAAAAGTGATATAAATGAAAAGACACGAAAATGAAATGGATCCCAATAATGATCCATCTTGGATCCAGAGAAGAGAAGGAAATCTGGTCCTAATTTTGGTAGAGAAATTAGGAAATAGTCGTGAAATGCTTCCTGCATTGTTAGATGTGGTCATTATTGTTGGTTGATTTTACTTTTGTTGTTGTTGTTGTTGTTTGTGTGTTTTTTGATTACAAAGGAGGTTGCATTTGGTTATGGATTTGCTGGATATAAAAATCTTTTCCTAACACAGACCTCTAATAAATGGGAAGAATAAGAAACTTTGAGTTGAGGAGCAGATAAGTGGTGCAGTGGATAGTGAGCTAAACCAAATCAGGAAGATTTGAATTCAGATCCAGCATCAGACACTTAACTAGGGTCAGACTTACTGGGCACGTCATTTAACCTCATTTGTCTCAGTTTCCTTATCTGTAAAAAAAGAAAAAAAAAGGGTAATAATAACACCTACCTCCCAGTGTTGTTATGAGGATCAAATGAAGTAATAATTGTAAAGCTCTTACTATTGTATCTGGAACATAGTAGGTACCATATAAATGTTAGCTATAATTGTTAATACCTAGCAAAATTCTTTGAACATAATAGGTACTTGTTATATGAAAAACAAGCAATTGCCACAAAGTGGTCCACTCTTCTACCTTGTCTATAAAATATAATTGAAACAATGGATAAGATCTAATGATGATAACTTACAGGGGTGGGAGGGAGGGTTTGTATCTCTCTTGCTCTTTAACTTGGTACTTTGCACATAGCAGGTGCTTAATAAATTGATTATTATTTAACATTGACCACAATGATTTCAGTGATAGCTCAGCAATTTTTATACCTACTGAGACATTTGAAAAATATTTTTGCTTATTCTTCTCTCTTTTGGGGTTTGAAATGTTGTGGATAGCCATCTAGGGGAGGGAGTAGGAGGAAGGGAGAGAAACTGGAATACAAGGTTTTGCAAGGGCTAATGTTGCAGAATTATCTATGAATATGTTTTTGAAAAACAAAAAAGCTTTAATAAAAAATAAAAATAAAGTAAAACAAAAAAGTTGCAGATAAATAATTGAAATGGAAATGCTTGGTATGGCGTGGAGGGTAACTAACTTTGCCCTTATATACTGTTTCAAACTGTACTTTAGAGACTTGGTTTTAGATCCAGATAAAATTGTGAACAAGTTCTCCAGCCTCTCTGTTCTCCCTTTCTCCCTTGGTGATATCCCTTTCTGTCTGCCCCAGGGATCTATATGCTCTCCTTTTTTATGAGTAAGGGGAAGGAAGGTTTAGAACTAGATCAGTTATTTCATTAGTGTAAGAAATAGCCAATGAAGAAACTCTCTTTATTAATACAGATGGCAACTTAAAAATCCTGTTACTGGGAGAGAATGAAGCTGGTGGATTGTTTGAACTACAGCTTTTCGAGTTGCAGGGAGCTAAAGCCAATACTAAAGTCAGTACTAAATCTGGCACCAATATTTGGAAGTGCTGAGAGCAAGGGGCCAACCACGCAGTCTCTGAAGGGGCCTCAAGATCCTTCAATTTAGTGGGGGAGACCTGTGAAACACTACACATATACAAGATATACATAGGATAAATTGGAAGTAATTATTTTGACAAATCAAAATAATCTAGCATATGTAAAATAAATACTGATGACATATTTGTGCTTACAGAATAATTTTGTCATATTGAAAAAATTTCCAGTTCATTCTAACAGGGCAAAATAATTGCAAGAATTACAAAGAATTAATATTTTAGTATGAATAAACACTCATATGGGCCATTTTGAACAGTGGATAGAGTGCTGGGCCTGGAGTCACAAAGACTCATCTTCTCAAATCTGATTTTTGACACTTATTAGCTGTGTGATCCTAGACAAGTCACTCAACCCTGTTTAGCTCAGTTCCCTCATCTGTTAAATGAGCTGGAGAAGGAAATGGCAAACCACCCCAGTATCTCTGCTAAAAAAATCCCAAATAGAGTTAAAAAGAGTCAGGTTTGACTGGACAACTAATACTCATATAGGATAAACATGTGAAGCTTCTTTTAAAATACTCTTATTCATTCTGCAGAAATGAATGTGCTTTGGGTTCTGGAGAAAGAGGATCTGAGTTCAAATCCAACCTCAGACTCAGACAAACTCTATCCCTTAGCAACTCACAACTGCTGCTTGCCTGAGATTCCTCATCTATAAAATGAGGATAATAGTAGCACCTACTTCCCTTGATTGTTCTAAAGATCAAAAATGGTTAGTGCAGTTCCTGGCACATAGCTATAAATAAGCTATATAAATATTAGCCATTATTATTTGTCATCATTGTTAAAATGTGGCTTAAAATGTTAAAATGGGCTTTTTATGAATCTCTACTTTTAGAGTGAAAATGTTTAAAACAAAATTTTCCAGATTCAAAATGTTGGACTTGAATTCTGTATCTCAGTTTTGTTCTCAGATCCTTTTTCCAGTGGGTCTTTTAACTCTTGGCCGTTCCAAAAAGCTAGTTAAAAAATTTCATGCTTTAAATTAAAAAAAAAAAATGATCCACAAAAGCATATTTAACATTTTCAGTTAAACAAGAGTGCCATCTAGGCAGATATGACAAGCCTGACTAAATTATGATAATGCTCTTAAGAGGAAGCATTAGAGTGTAAAATTGAGAATGAAGAACAGTCACAATAGTCAAGTTTGCACAGTTGTACTAGCTCTCTGAAAAAAGGCTTTCCATTTTTAATTTGACTAAATCAACTATGAATTATGCCATTCAAGAGGATTTTGCTTTTCTCATTCCTTATTCTCATCAGATGACAGAATATGACTCCTAAGTAGAAAAAAAAAGCTAAAGTTTAAATTCTCTTTTCTAATATACCCAAGTGTTAATTTCCAAAAAGGCTTTTTAATATTTCCAAGTATCAGTTTCCAAAAGAACTATTACATACTACCCAAAATAACATTATTATTATTTTTTTTGAAGAACCTTGATTCTATTAATCACATAAAAACATACACATGCACACACATATACACACAAGATTGTTAGAAGTTGGTTCTTCTACACCTTTAGATTATAAATAGGGGCTTATATTTCATTGTCTATTTGTCCAAATTTAGAGTGTGTGTGGATTTCTCTACTGGTCCCACAAAGATAACAAAGAGAACTTATGTTCTCAGAGAGTATCTGTAGGATATCTTTATCTAGAATTAGTGAAGGTGAAAGACCCATAGGCACAAATGGCCATAAGTATCAGAGTAGTTGTTAAGATACTATACATGATTCTCCAGCAATATGACCATATCACTCCTTGATGCCAGGGGAGGGAACTTAGGGCCGCTGTCAGCCCCAGTAGGAAGCAGTCCAGCCAGAGCCCCAGCAGCAACCTTAACTGCTGTCCCTTCACCCATCTCTGTTGCATCCTGCTTGTTTCTTCTGCTTTTTTTTCTGGATGAAAAAGTTTCATTTAAAAAAAAAAGTTTTTTTTTCCCTTGGCCTATGGGTTTTTCTGGGGAATAACTGGAATTTCAATACTTGAATTTCTGTGCCATTTAATTTTCCTTCGTTAATGTAATGGCTAGCTTTGGATTTAGGAATTTAAAGTGTCCCAACATTTGAGACCTAGGCTTTAGAAGTTCTAAGTAGAGCTTATTTTGAATTGTGTTGATCATTTCCCTCCCAAAAGACTTCAATGAACCAAATTATCACCTAGAAGTTTATACATTTGTAAAATGGTTAGGCTTAAATCTAAGTTTTCTTCCAACTCTAAACCTTTTTGAGTATATTAAATAATTGCTTATAGTTGTTGATTGTTGATCCTTATTCTCTCTCTGTGTCTCTCTCTCTTTCTCTGCCTCTCTCTCTCTCTCTCTCTCTCTCTCTCTCTCTCTCTCTCTCTCTTTCTCTCTCCATTTATCCATCCATTCATTTATCTATCTTGGAGAATTTAAAAAAACACACCTACAGAATCTTTATATTTGTAAGTGGATTGATTTATTTTTTCTTCCTAGGCTTTCCCCTTTCAGAGTCAAGTCTGATTTGTTTTCCTAAATGATTTGTTTTCGTATCTGATAGACCAACTAATGCATTAGGTACCTCCATATTGACCTTCCTAAGAGGAGTTAGACTTTGAAAAGGAAAAATAAATGCCTAATGCCTAGGAAATGGCATTTCAAACAGGATAATATATTTGAATACAGGAAACTCCCTAGAGATCCTCAAATCACATTCTCATTGGCAATGCCTACTCTGCAATGCTGTTCTCTACCTATGATTATTCAATTCATTTATTCAATAAGTATTGAATCAGGCCTGTGCTGGGCGAAAAATCCTATGAGGTTTTAATTGATCACCACCTATATATGTCAAAATGTGATAGAACTACTAATAAAGCTAGTGTTGCATACACTTGAATAAAATATGCAGGATTTTGAGAAGATGATGGTATATTAGAACTTAGAGGAATTCAGATGCCCTCAAAACACTCTAGTAAAGCTATTCAATTACCAGATTTAAAGGAAAATCAGTTATAAACTTTTCTACCCCTACAAGCCTGCACGAAAAAGACTTCCAGGATCCTGTAGAATCTAAACAGAGATAAGACAGGACTAATAGAAGGTTTGCTGCAATGAGAAATAGCTAAGTGCCAGAAACAGGACAACTATAGAGCTCTGATATGGGGGAAAAGAAAAGGGTCAAGAAGAAGAGTCCTGGGAAAGGAGAAAGAGGGAAGAAAGGTCCAGCTAGGGAGCAGCCCTTGATCCATAGCCCAGTTGGAGAAAGACCTGGAGAAAAACTTAGAGTCCCACAAAAACAGAGTCATATGATCAGAGCCCTGGTCATAGAAGAAGAAAGTTTTTCTATCATCATGTAGGCAGCCTGGGTCTGAAGGATCCCATCAGGAAACAAGGGAAAGCAATTTCTGCAGAAGATGGGACCTACTCTTAAGCATTGCACTCAAGGATAATTAAGTCTTCCAGACATGATCCAAGAATATAGGATTAGAGTGTGATCCCTGAATAAAACAAAGTGCCAAGTACAATGAAGAAATGCCTTGGACAGAGAGATACTCAAAGGATATCTATCAAAGAAAAGAATCCAAATGAATCTAACAGGAAAAAAAAAAAAAGTGACTCCAAAGTATTCCAGGATGAGGCAAGGTAAAGGAAAGAGAATCAATGAAGCAGATATGATTGTTTCATTTATAGATTACAAGTATAAAGCAAACACTCTTTTACCTATTTTTTTTTTTCATTTCTAAAGGGGGGAATAGGATCAAAGAGAAAAAAATGTACGAATATATGATGGAGGGAAAGACAATTAATAAACCTAGTTGTGAATGTGAATGGGATAAATTCATCCATCAAATGAAAGAATATAGCTGAATAAGAAAGAATAAATTAGAAATTGTTTATAAGAAGTATATCTGAAAAGTAAATATTCACATAGAATTTAAAATGTGGGGCTGAAACAAAATCTATGCTTTAGCTGAATCAGAAAGCAGTGATAGCAATCATGATCTCAGACAAAGCAACAACACAAATAGATTTGTAAAAGAGATAAAATAAAAAAGAATAAACAGAGATAAAGAAAGAAACTATTATGCTTAAAGGCACTATAAATAACAAACCAATGTCAATACTTACTATATATACACCAAATAGAGTAGTATCTAAATATTCAGAGAAAAACTCATCAAATTACAGGGAGAAATATATAGCAAAATGATAATTGAGGGATTTAAATGTACCTTTTTTTAGACTGAGACAAATATGAGCAAAATATAAATCAGAAAGCATTTAAGGACCCAAATGCAACTTCAGGAAAATTAGAGAAAATAAATCTCTGGTTCTTGTTGAATGTGGAAAGAAAGGTATTTACCTACTTTTTTAGACATGCATGATCACTTTATAAGAATTGATCCTATATTGTGGCATAAAGAACTCATTGATGAGGTACAGGAATAGGGAGAGAGATCTCCTTTATTTGAGGAATAGGTCAGATGCGAAAGAATTCACAAACCCGAAATCTGTGTGGCAAAAAGGGATTTTTTATCATTCATTAAGAAGGACACTTTCTTAGTGGGCAAAACTCTTGATTAGGAATTTGGCAAAGGTGGGTTAACAGACACCCTGATTATATAGGTAAATCTTGGCCTGGGGCTGGAAGCTGTCTGGGCTAAACAATAGAGGTCCATCAGACAGAGATCTCCAATTGAATAATACCACTTAAATGGGAGTTTGAAGGCTTTTCCTAGGGTCTGGGAACTTTCCCTAAGGGGGTACAGTTTCCAGGCCCCCCAAAAGAACTCAGTTTATGCATCATCAAAAATTTTAGATAAGCAGAATTACTAAACACATCATGAAAAAAGTGTGAAGGAAGGAGATCTACAAGTAACAAAACTCAAATTATAATTAAAAACAGTAATCATAAAAATAATTTGGTATGATTTAAGAAATAGAGATGTTGATCGATGGAACAGAAGAGGTTTACAACATCCAGAAGTGAACAAACAACACAGTTTGGCATTTGATATATCCAAACACCTTAGTTATATGGATAAAGGCTTACTAATTGACAAAGGTTTCTGGGAAACTGGAAAACAGTTTGACAGAAATTATACCAAAGTAAGGTTTGAATAGATACATGATTTTGACCTAAAAGATGATATCATAAGCAAAATAGAGGAAGAAGAAAGAATTTACTTTTCAGATTTTAGGATAGGGGAACAGTTTATAATTAAACCAGAGATATAGAGAATTTTTAAAAAATGCATTTTGATTATACAAAATTAAAAAGTTTTTCTGCAAACAAAACCAATGACATTAAAATTAAAAGAAAAAAAGGAAAATGAGAAAAAAATCCCTGAAGCAAGTTTTTCTGATATAAGTTTCCTGTCCTAGATAAAGACCTGAATTCAAATTCTTCTCCAGACATCTACTAGATATATGACCCTGGGCATGTTCCTTTAAGACTGTTTCTCTCAATTTTCTCATCTGTAAAATGAACTGAGAAGAAAATGGCAAACCACTTCAATATTTTTATCAAAAAGACCACAAATGTAGTTGTGAAGAATTGGACACAAATGAAATTGACTGAACAACAACAAAATAGTTAAGTTGATCATTTGACAACTTGGATCAGTTTGAATGGGACCAGAAGAAGCTTTCTCAAAATGTCTATGAGATAAACTAGGTCAAACCTAAAGTCTGAGTCATGTGATCCCTATTCCCAGAGGTCTGCAGAGCAGGAAGATCAGGTCTTGGGTCCAGGTTGCAGTATGTCATATGATCTCTAGGCCTAGAGGTCTCTACAGGTCAGACCCTAAGTCAGCTACAGGACGTGACATGACCCACAGGAAATAGACAACATTGGTGACCATTGTCAATGATGTCTTGTCAGATTGGGGACATGCTGGGAGCTGAGGTGCTTCCCACCTGCAGGGATTAAATAAAAGCTTTCTCTTTGTAACTGAAGATGTCTCTGATTAGTTAATTTGGGGAAGGGGTCTAGCACCGGTCCCACACAAGATGAAGAAATAAATCCATAGAAAATAAATGTGTTTAAGACACATGGGAGATGATTCTGGGAAGATGGAGAATAAATCAGAAAATTCCCAGATCTCCCCCACGAAAAAGTGCCTTGGAACTAAAGTAGAATGGCAAAAACAAACCAGAATTAGGACAGAACAGTGGTCCTTCTGGGAAAACAGGAGAAAAGCTAAAAAGATACTAGGATAGAGGTTTGACCCCTGTGAAATGTAAACACTTCTAAGCTAATTCCACTGAAACAGCAACTAGTGAGCCCCGGGGACTAACTGGGTTTGAAAGCAGCCTCAGCCCCAGCCACAGGAATTTTTACTTCCCAGCTCAGGGAGTTCTGTATCTGAGTCCAAAAGATCAAGGAATCTTCTGCTGATAAGGATTAGGCTCAATTGTGCTGCAGAGGCATGGTCTTGGGGAGGAAGGAAGTAGCACATCCCTGTGAGTGCAAAACCAGTGGGGCAGGGAAGTTGATGGCTATGGGCACTTATAGGAGAGCAGAGTTGTTGGTTTGGATTCCAGGTGAGAGAGAAGAACTTTAGGAGGACCTGACATCAGAGGCACCACCTCCACCATACTCTTAAGACCAGAAGTAAACACACTAACAAGCTGCCATTAAAAAAAAAAAAAAAAAAAAAGGCAAAGGAGAAACCCAGTCATAGAAAATTACTGTGGGAATAGAAAAGATCAGGGTTTGTCTTCAGAAGAGGATACTAAAGTAAAAAAAACAAAAACAAAAACAAAAACAAAAAAACAACCCTCCTACTCCAAAGAATAATGTCAAATTGATGAAGTGCAAACAATAAAGTTAGTGGTAGTGAAGAAGTGCAAGAGTTGGAGTGGGGAATCCCCTCTGGGAGGCACATTCCAATGTAAAAGCCCAAAATCTGTGTGGCAAGAAAAGGGAATTTTATTGTTCACTAAGAAAGAAGCTTTCTTAGCAGACAAAACTCTCCATTAGGAGTTTGGCAAAGGTGGGTTAACAGACCCCAGGTTGTATGGGTAAATGTTGGCCTGGGGCTGGGAGCTGCCTGGGCCAATCAAGAGGACCATCAGACAGAGATCTCCAATTGAATAAAATCACTTAACTTGTTAAGGGCTTGTCTGGGAAAGGTATACTTTTCCCAGAATTTGAGTTTCCCCAAAGGGGACACAGTTTACATCCAGGCACCACCCCCCAAAGGTTACATCATTTTTTTCCCAAAAAGATCTCAGTTTACATCAAAATGATTACTTGCCTCAAAAAAAAAAAATCATGGAACTGAAAAAAACCTTTGAAAATCAAATGAGAGAGATTGAGGAAAAATTTTAAAAAATAAAAATGATCCCCAAAAACCAAGAAGATTATGAAAAGGAAAGTTAACCAACTTGAAAAAGAGATCCATAATCTTAAGGAAGAAAATGACTCCTTGAAAACTGGAATTGGGAAAGGAGCAGTGAAGTTATGAGATCAAGAAATAGTAAAACAAAATATAAAGGATGAAAAAATTAGAAGAGAATATGAGACACCTTATAAGAACAACAACTGATCTGGAGAAGAGATCAAGAAGTATAAACATATGAATAATAGGTCTACCTGAAAGCTATGGTTTAAAAAAAGAATTTTGATATAATAATATACAAACTAACTAAAGAAAATTGTCCTGAAGTGTTAGAACAAGAAGGGAAATTAGAAATAGAAAAAAAAATCCACTGATCATCAGTGGATTCTGAAAGATACTCTATGAGGAATAGCCGAATTCTGAAATTCCCACATTAAGGAGAAAATATCTTGAACAAGAAGGAAAAAAAAAGTCAAATGTGGCAAAACAAAGCCACATTTGGCATCACACACGACCTAACAGCAGTTGCATTAAAAGATCACAGGTCTTGGAACACTATATATCAAAGAACACAATAACTGGGGTTAAGGCAAAAATATCATGCCCAGCAAGATTAACAATAATCCAAAATGAAAAAAAGAAAGGACATTCAATGAATAGTCATATTTTTGGAATTTTGTTGTAAAAAGTCCTGAAGTTAATAGAAAATCGGATACAATAGACTCAAGAGAAATATCAAAGACTAATTACAAGGAGCTCAATGAAGACAAATAGTATATATTTTTTATGTGGAAATGTCAACTCTGTGTCTACAAGTATCATTAGTAATTTGGTAATTCAAAAAAAAACTAGGGGTAGAGCTGAGTATATAATTCTACAAAGCAAAACCATGTAGGAAACACAGAAGAATAGGAGGACTGGAAATTCTGGAACCTTCATCTTATTGGGAATGGGTTAAAAAGGAAATGAAAAATATAAATTTAGAAGGCAATAAAAGTCTTCTACATTCAGAAAGAAATAAGAAGGTAAGGGGATAGAGAAGGAGGAGAGGATAAGGAAGGAATTTTTAGAAGGAATCTTATTCACATTAGATCAGAGTTAAAGGGAAAACAACATCTACATTTAGAAGAGCATAAAAATCTTCTAAATTTATAAGGAAATAAGAGGATGAGGTAATAGAAGAGGGAGCAGTATAGAAGGGTGTGTAGATTAATGGGATAAAGGTTGGGGGAGAAGATAAGGAAAGAATCCTTGGTGAGAAGGAGGATAAGTAATAGGAAAGTAAGGCAGTGGAAGTAAAGGTAAAGCAGAGGAGTCAGGAGGGATAGGAAGCAGGAGATACATACAAACATAGTAATCAAGATGAAGAATAGAATTTGTTAGGTAAAAAAAAAAAAGGAGTGGCAATGACTTCAGACAAAATTAAAGCTAAAATAGATTAATATTTTGTATATTATATTAATACTGTTTTTAACTATTTAAAATAAGTAGATAGTATGAGGTTGGAATATTTCTATGGGACAGGAAATGATGAATTGCCAGATATAGAAAAATATGAAAAGACTTGGACTTATAAAGGAGGATGTTATCCACTTCAGAAACAGGACAAACAATCATAGTATAATTTTATATAGATCCATATAAATGCATGTGCACATATATGCATTTGATTATAATAAATATATAATAACATGTATTATTTGTCTATATACATAGATATACAAATCTATGTGTATTCTTATGTATGTATGTGTCTATGTACATATATGTATGTGTTTATATATGTGTATATATATATGTATTACATACATGCATATATATACTTAATTGTAGTCTTCTTTGGGAAGGGAGAGAGAGAAAAGAGGGGAAAAAAGAATAAAATCAAAAGTGCACAAGAGAGAATAAAAGAAACTTACAAAGAAGCAAGGTGGACAGTTCTGAACACACTGTAATATTTATTATATAGGCTTTTTTGAAATGGAAATTTATTGTTTTATATTTTGAATCCTTATGTTCTACTGTGCACGACATTTTTTTTTCTTTTGTATTTTGCATTTAAGTTTTCAATTAATTAATTTTTAAAAAGGGCATTAGTCTTTCAGCTCAGTTGAAATTATATGCTTGTAGATTGATATTATCATTTGGCAGTATCTGTATGAAAAGATATTTTCAAAGATGAAACATGTAAAATCTCATTATAGAACATCAGCAGATGAATATTTGTAGCCATTTTTGTTAATAAAGAAAATAATTAATTCTTCTCATTGGCAGACCTGTATTTCACCTCCTCCTTGCCCCATTAGTACTCAATTATTATTACATTTTGAACTTCTTCACATGAAAATTTGTGGGAATTTGTTTTCTATCTTATTACATAAGTACTTATGTAGTATCTTTGATTTTGCCTGTTGGCTCACAAAGCCTTAAATATTTACTCTGAATCTTCACAGAAAAAGTTTCCCTAAGGGAAATAGAGATTTTAATTGCCATTCTTAGAGAACTGAATTGTTACATCAATGATTCCAATGTTTTAGAAGTTTTTACAGTTGTAGTTATTGATTGAATTTAAGGAACAATTTATTTTTCCTTAACTTTGAAGAACGCAGAGATGATTCTGGCTCTGATCTTTTTAATATCTGATACATTGTTAAAATATTTTTTCCATATTTTTATTGTATTTGTTATAACTTTGATGGTCTAAGCCTATGAATTTGGGATTTGAGACTGATAGAGGAGAGAAAGTGATGGGGACTCAGAATTGAGAATTATCATGAAAGATATTTTACTTTTAAAATAATTTCTTATGTGGTTTCAGATCACATTTATTAAATTATCTTTGAATCTGGTTAGTGAATTAGTAAGATAATAGGTCGAATAGGTGGCTGAAGGGCATGGAGTCCCTGGGTTTCTCCCCAAGAGCACTAGAAAGATATTATAACACATTTCTATGTCCATGGGATTGTTAAAAAAAAAAAAAATTGGTTGGGGTAGAGAGTAGAGCCAAGATGGTGGAGAGTAGATAGGTCTTTGTCTGAGCTCTTTCTGGCTTCCCTCAGAATCAACACCAGATCAAGCCTCTGAATTGGTTTTGGAGTAACAGAACCCAAAAATATTTGGAGCGAAACAAATTTTCAGTAGAAGATATTTTGGGAGAAGTTCAGGACAGGTTCTGCTGTTATGCAGACAAGGAAGAACAGACCTCAAACACTCAATGGACCAGCAGAGGAGGCTGTCCAGGAAGGGAAGCCCAGAGTAGAACCAAGGGAATCCACTGAGAGACTCCTAGCCAAAATATAGCAGTGTTGTCTATTCTCTCCTGGTTCAGAAGCCAGTGGATCAGCAGACCAGCTGTGAGATCTCCAGTGCAACTACTGAAGGCAAATAGCGAGCCCCTGAACCTCAGCATAACAAGTGGAACTTGGCTATACCCACCTAGTTCAGGAAGGAAACCCACAGCACCAGTTTCAGGACAGCGTGCAGCCATAGTCAACCTGACTATAGAGAAAGTTTGGGACAATCTTCCCTTTGCCCTAAGAGCAGACCTCATCCTGTAAAAATGAACAAAAAAGTAAAAAGAGCTCTGAATAGCTGTTATGCAGAAAAGGAAGAACAAACCTCAAACACTAAGGACACTAAAGGCAAAATTTCTTCAGAGGAAGCTCCAAAGGGTGATATGAATTGCTCTCCAACTCAAAAGGCTCTCTTGGAAGAATTCCAAAAGGATATTAAAAAAGAGAAGAAAAATGGGAGCTTTGGAAAAGGAAACACAGAAAATGTTTGTAAAAAAAAACCACACCTTAAAAAATAGATTTGATGAAATGGAAAAAGAAGACAATTCCTTGAAAACTAGAATTGGTGAAATGGAAAAAAAAATCCAATGAACAAAACAACTCACTTAAAAGTTCAATTAGCCAGATGTAGAAGGAGGTAAAAAAGATAACTGAAAAAAAAATTCCTTAAGAATTAGAATTGAACAAATGAAAGTGAATGACTCAATGAGACATTAAGAATCAGTCAAATAAAACCAAAAGAAAAAAGAAAAAAAAAAAGAAAAATAGAAGAAAATGTAAAATATATCATCAGAAAAACAACTGACCTGGAAAATAGATCCAGGAGAGATAATCTAAAATTATTGGACTACCTGATAATGAAGATGAAGAAAAGAGCCTAGACAATATCTTTCAAGAAATCATTAAGGAAAATTTCCCTGATGTTCTAGAACCAAAAGGTAAAATGGCCATTGAAAGAATGCACTGATCACCTCCTGAAAGAGATCCCAAAATAGAAACTGTTATTGGAGCTAAATTCTGGAATTATCAGATCAAGAAGAAAATACTGCAAGCTGCCAAAAAGAAACAATTCAAATATCAAGGAGCCACGATTAGAATTGCCCAAGACTGTTGGAATCCTAGTGTTAACTCAATATAATTGATACAATGCTTGTGTTCACACCTTTAGAGAGCGCATATAAGCAAGAAGTATTTAAGTACTCATTGGAGTTCACAAGTATGGGAGAGTCACAAAAGTTAACTTTGTAACTTTGTGAATTCACATCTTCCTTAATCCCTCCCTCGAAGGGGAGGAGTCAAGCTTTGGGAGATGACATATAAGAAGTGGACAGAGGCTCAGTTGGGAGTTCAGCTGAAAAGATTGAGAGGGAAGTGTCAAGTGAGTTCAGCCAGAAGCTCTCTCTTGGAGGCAAGAGAGATCCATCTTCCACCTTTGTGCTGGCTGGAGGTTGAAGAAAGCAGAAGCAAAGTACAAAGCTGCAAGACCTCTTGGAACCAAGCAGAAAGATAGGCCTCTAAGAAACTATTTTGGAAGAAGAAAATAAATGTTTGCATTTTATCAGCTGGCTGCATTTTGGAGTGATTATTACTTTTAACTGAAACTAAGGCTGCCTCCAGAAAACCTCCCTGAGAAACTTGCTCCCAGAAAGAACCTTTATATTTTAAAGAAGAAAAACACCACACAAGACCTAGAGGCTTTTGCTTTAAATGATCAAAGAGGCTGGAATATGATATTCCAGAGTGCAAAGGAGTTTGGACTGCAGCCAAGAATCAACTATCTAGCAAAAACTAAACATTATCTTTTAGGGGGAAAAAAAAGATAGATATTCAATGAAATAGGGGATTTTCAATTTTTTTGAGAAAAATATTAGAACTAACTAGAAAATTTGATCTTCAAATATAGTATGCAAGAATAAAAAGATAAAAAGGGAAGGGAAAAAAACCCTATTTTTTAAAAGTTGAAATGTTTACATCCCAAATGAAAAAATGATAACTTTAACTCTTAAAAACTGTATCTCTGTTAGGGTATACTTAAAGGGTATAGGTATAATTTGACTTTATTGTGATGTTATAAAAAAGAAACTAGGGGTAGAAAAGGGAGTGTACTGGATGAAGAGGAAAAGGCAGATAAAATGGGGTAAATTACATCTTATGAAGAGGCAAAAAAGACTTATTACAATTGAGGAAAATAAGGGAGGGAGATGAGCATTCTTAGAACCTTAATCTCATTGGATTTGATTCAGAAAGAAAATATCAGATATATTTAGTTTGATATAGTAACTTGTCTCACCCTATAGGGAAGAGGGGGAAAAGGAAAGGAAAGGGAGAACAGAAGTAGAAGGGAAAAGAGAAAAGAAAAGGGGAGGGGCTATAAAAGGATATACCCAGACAATTTCTGTGTCACAGATAAAAATGTTGAACAATAAATAGCCACATATATAGATAGACCTATTATACATTTAAATACACCAATAATAATAGCACAGCTCTCTTTTAATTATTCAAAATTCTTTGACTGTGTTTATTCAATCAGCTATAATTATACTTAGCTATACTATTATTCAACTTACATTTCTCCTTCTTGATTACTAGAGTACTATGAAAGAATTTATCAATTGCCTCCTAAAATAAAATACACTATTCTGAGAATTCCATTCTTAAGAAAATAAGGTTAGTGCTCTTATACTTATCATGGTCTTGCTTATAGCAACTAAAAATGTTTATTTTTTATAATCCATATTAGTTTTCACCACTAATTTATTTCTTAATTCTCAAAAAACATTTTAATGTTCTGTACTGTATGTGTACTGTTCTGTATGTGCTTCTTTAGGGAGGGAAATATGATTCATTATTATTCCTCTGTAACCAAGATTGGTAGTTACTTTTAAACTGAATTCTGATTTTTTTTTTTAGTCTAATTTTCATTTCAGTGATAGTCACGGGTTACATTGTACTTTTGGTTTTACTTTACTCACTTCATGGAAGCTCACATTTTGCTTTGTAAGGAATCTCTGCTGAGCTACAAACACATCTTTTGATTCCCCCAATTTCTAGTAGTATCTCTCCTTTTGACTTCTTGGCTCAGGTTATGAACTTTATATTTCTTGAAATTATTCTTATAGATGGATGCTGATTTTCAGGATTCATCCTTTTTTGTTTGTTTCATGTTTTGTCCATGTTCCTTTAACATCTGAATTCATCAAAGAACTCCTTGTGCAACCACATTACTTTAGATACTTCTCTCTCCTTTTGCTTTGATATTCTGTGTTGAAGCAGGGATTCCTAGTTCAGTGACCTTGACAAGGCCATTATATCTCAGACATGCTCTAGGATGATGGCACAATTCCAAATTAGCCGTATTGGATCTATATATGACTAATTTTCAACCTCTATTGGGGAGTCACCAATTGCCATTAAATTTTTCTTCCTCCTGAGATTAGTAACAAGAGTTTTCACATTTACTAACGCCTGTGTCTTTTTTATTGGTATTGCTCCAGAAAGCTCTGTATGCCATTTCTTCTTTAGCAGACTCCAGGATTATTTTTATACCATCTATTCATATCAACAGGCTTAGAAACGTGAGGAGGTAACAGTTTGTATACAATAAAAGCTCATATTTACTTGGACCTTTAAGGCTTCTACAATGCTTTCTTCAAACAATCCTGTGAGATAGGCAAATATTTTGACCTCTTCTTTACAAATGAAGAAACTGAGACTCAGAGAGGTAAAGAATAACTTGCTTAAGATCAGAGCTGAGGCTTGAAGCCAAATATCTTGAGTCCATGGCTGTGGAGAATTGCCAATTTTATTCCTTTTCTTGCCATTATTATGCCACTGGAAGAGAAAGTTTTCTGATCTTTGGATGGTTCAAATTCAAGGACAGGACAGTGATGAACCTCTGCACTGTCGGAACTGCTTTGTCTTATCTCAACTGGTGTAGCTGATAGAGAACTGGTCTCAAAGCTTGTTCAAGTCCTATCTCTGTGACAAATATTGGCTCTAGGACCCTGGACAAGTAGTAACATCTCTTAATGATCAAGATGATTTTCTAGAATTCTGATGTGCTGTTTATTTGCATTGGTATAGTTTCCTCATCCAGGAATTCTTATAACACTGACATCTCAGGTCCAGGTCCTATCCCTAAGTCTAATATAAAGTAGTATTATGCCTGTTCCTAATTCAAATATGAAGTAGATATTATATCTACTTGTCCACTATTAAAGGCAATGCACTGGCTAGGCACATTTTGACAATAAAAACTTCATTGTTTCTCTTGAAGCACAATTCTTTCTCTTAATATCTATTTTGTAAAATCCACTCATTTTAAATAGTCAATCAATCAAAAATCATTTATTAACTACCAGGTATATGTATTGGTATTGCTTTAAGGCTGTAGTTCCCAAAGTTTTTTGTTTCCTAAACCCCTTTCAATTAAAAAAAAAAAAGGGACTGAGACAAATGAAAAACCCAAAAGAGAGTTCCTAGGTAATTAATAATCAATTTATTAATTAGGTTAGCAATACATTGATGGTCAGTGGTTTCCCCGGTAACCAAAGATACCTAATGGAGCTATTGAATGCCTTAAGGATTTTTTTTTTTTTTTTTTGGAAAGGGAATGCCCCTGGGAGGAGGAATCAACCCTGACTGGTGAATATTTAATGAGGAGGTTGGCTAACAGTCTTCAGTTCTCTTGCTGAGAATATGGCTTGGTCATGAGACTCAACTGCCTCCAGCAATCTGGATAAAGGAATCCATCTCTACCTAGATCATGCTTGTTGGTTTTCTTCTTCAAGAGTTGGGTTACCTTCAGCTCCAATGAAGGAATACAAATCCATGAATTTAATGCTTTGGGGATTAGATTAGATTCTTGTTACACTGTGCACAGAAATAAAGCCTCCTAGTTGGATGGGGTTCTGCCCAAGATTGAGAAGCATGTTCCCAGAGGATTTGAGTAATCTCATTTATCAGCCATAACTTTCAGAGACTGGCTTACCAAGTTATAGGAGCTGGTCCCTGTATGAAAAAATAAAAAGCTTGGATTCTAATTAATAATGGGTTATTAAAATAATAGAAAATAATAATTTATCTCAGAACTTTTGTGGTAATTTAATTTAGGGTTAGCACTTTTAATTATAAAGTATAAAATTTAATTATATGATATGATAGTCTATAATTGTTTATTTCTTAAGTTACTATTAAAGAATTTTTAGTGAGAACCTTTAGACGATCCTCTTTGGATTTTGTGAACCACTAAATGGAAATCATTTCAAGTGCTGGTAATACAAAGACCAAAAGTAATATAGTTCCAGTACTTAAGAGGTTTGCATTCTATTAAGAGAGACAAATTGTTATACATTAGGTATATGAATAGTAGATACAAGTTCCCCAATATATAAAATAGTCAAAGGATATGAACAATAGTTTTTAGAAGAATTGTGACTATTAATGATCAGATGTTATCTCCAAATCACTAACAAACAATAAGGAAAAAATAAAAAAGATTTCATACTTAGCAAACTGTCAAAAAAAATCAATAGATGGGAATAAGCAATACAAGAAGAGTTGTGGAAAGATAGATTTAAGGTATGTATATGTCCTTGTAAGCTATATCTAGCTACATGGGATATTTAAATGTGTGTGTGTGTGTGTGTGTGTGTGTGTGTGTCTGACTGTTTGTGTAGACAGGCATCTCAAGAGGCTCCATAATTAATGCCTTGTTAGTGGAGCTGTGAATTGATATAACAATTTTGGAAAGAATTTAGAATTACACAAATAGACGAAAATATCCATACCTTTTGACCTAGAAATACAACTGCTAGTAATGACAAAATGAACCAAATATTTCTCGTACTTGTGATAGAAAGAACTAGAAACAATAGGTGGTCATTTATTGGAGATTTATGACTAAACAAAAAATCATGATACATGAATATAATGGAATGTTACTGTGTGGTAAGAAACAATGAACATGATAAATTTAGAGAAACATGGAAAGACTTCTATGAACTTCTTTGTATTAACAAAGTAAGCAGAATCAAGAAAGAAACATGCACAATAACTACAACAATGTAGATGGAATGACAGCAGTGTAAAACAATTGAAACTGAATGTTGTAAAACTATGACTAAGCCAGAGCTCAGAGAGGAAATACAAGGAAACACTTTTCCTGGCTCCTTTGCAAAAGTGAGAGCCTACAGGTATAGAACACTGCATAAAATGTCAAACTCTTGGGCTAAGTTAATTGGTTTTTAACTTTTCTTTTCTTTATTAGGATGGCTTTCTCTATAAAAAAAGAAGTGTAAAAAGAAATATAGAAGCAATTGTAAGTTATGTAAGACAAAAAGTTATCTATTTTTTAAAAATTCAGGGGTAATATGTTTGGGTGTTGGGAAATATCCCAACCTAGTACCTAGTACCTGGGAAAATTAAGATAGTTTTTCAAGTAGAAAGCAGCACTCAAGCTGAATTTTTTTTTTTAATTTAATTTAATTTTCAGTTCCAAATGTGAGCTAAGTCTTGCAGGAAATTAAGGATTCTAAGAGGTAAAGGCAAAAAGTGGGTATATTCCCAGGCCTGGGCAAGGAGACAGAGAGATGGAGCATTATGTATGAGGAACATTAAAATGGCTAATTTGGGCTGGTAGAGTGTGTAAAGGGAAGTAATGTGTAATAAGGCAAGGTAAGGTGGGATTGGATTGTGAAATATTTAGAAAGCCAAACAAAGGAGTCACCTCACCTAGAGGTGAAAGGGCATCCTTGGAACTGATTTGAGGCAGGTAGTGGCACTGAGGACATATTGCTCAACTGGGAGCCAGAAAAACTTGAGCTCAAAACCTATGTCAAGATGCTTAACTTTTCTCACTTAACCTTTCTCAGCCTCAGTTTCCTCAACAATAAAATGAAGGTGATAATGGCACCCACTTCACAGGGTTGTTATGAAGATCAAATAGGGTGTAAAATGGTCTGCTACCCTTAAAACATTATAAATACTAGCTATCATCAACATTATTGAGTAGGGGAATAATTCGGTCAGAACTGCATTTTAGGAAAATCATTTAGACCTTTTCCCCAACTACTCACCCATTCTTTTTCTCATTAAAGCTAGACTCTATCGACTATTTATTCTTTATTTTAATTTTTACTTTTTCAATTAACCATCATTTATTTTCTCTTCCTTCCATTTTTTCCCCACTAGGAAAAAAAAAAGAAAAACAAAGATATTAACAAATATACATAGTCAAGCAAAACAAATTCTCACATTGACCATTTCCAAAAATGTATGACTCATTCTGTAGTTGAGCTCCAATCCCTCTATGACAGGAGATAGATAGCATGCCTCCTCACTGATCCCCTGGAATCATGGTTGGTCATTGTACTGATGGGAGTTCTTAAGCTCTTCAAAGTTGTTTGTCTTGGAATCACATGAGCAACAAGACCACAGACTAAACTTCCTTCCCACCCCTTCTAAATCCCCATAACTACTCAAACCTCTTGAAAACAGAAATTATGCACCAAGGATAAATTTCAGATGTTCCCATGGCCTAGGATTCCCAAAATCCAAAAGGAGGTAAAAAAAGCAAACTCCAAATCCAGGTAGTGCTCACTGATTAAGCTCACGCAGTATTCTTTACCTGCTACTTTAGGAGCAGAAGTTACACTAGTAGATCCAAGGATATTACATAGGTCTACATCAAAATTCCTACACTCCAGTCCCCTCTTCCACTTTCTAGTGTTGTGGAAGACTCCAACTAGAGACTATGGAAATTTGTTCAAGGAACAAAAGCCAAGTTGGTCATCATCCTTTAAGAGCAAAAGCTTTTGAAAGGGCTGAAATTCAGAAGCACCAGTCCTACCTAGTATTGACTAATAGTATTTCAGAGAAAACAGATTCCACTGCTGTCCCACAGCAGAGAACTGGGAAACAGAGGGAGTAAAATGAGTCATTAGAAGAGGATTATTTTTGTTTTTCCTTCATCCTTGAAGAGGTGATTCTGTGATATGCAAATGATTGTATTTAAGCAAGGGAGGGCTGTGCAAAGCCAGCAGTCTCACTGACTCTCTTCTCCAGAGCCTTCTGGGTCCAATGGCAAGATATAGATCAGGAGGACTACAAATGGCTATGGAGGCGTCCTAGACCTTGGCCTTTGTAAGCTAAAGTCTTTAGCAGATTTCATTTTGAGAGAGGCAACCACCTGGCCTAGCTGTACCTGATCTAAAATTATATTATAAAGCAGCAGTCACCAAAACCATTTGGTATTGGCTAAGAAATAGATTAGTGGATCAGTGGAAAAGGCTAGGCTCACAAGACAGAATAGTCAATTATAGCAATCTAGTGTTTGACAAACCCAAAGCCCCTAACTTCTGGGAAAAGAATTCAATATTTGATAAAAACTGCTGGGATAATTGGAAATTAGTATGGCAGAAATTAGGCATGGACCCACACTTAACACCATATACCAAGATAAGATCAAAATGGGTCTATGACCTAGGCATAAAGAACGAGACTATAAATAAATTAGAGGAACATAGAATAGTTTATCTCTCAGACTTGTGGAGGAGAAAGAAATTTGTGACCAAAGATGAACTAGAGACCATTACTGATCACAGAATAGAAAATTTCGATTACATCAAATTAAAAAGCCTTTGTACAAATAAAACTAATGCAAACAAGATTAGAAGGGAAGCAACAAACTGGAAAACATTTTCACAGTTAAAGGTTCTGATAAAGGCCTCATTTCCAAAATATATAGAGAACTGACTCAAATTTATAAGAAATCAAGCCATTCTCCAATTGATAAATGGTCAAAGGATATGAACAGACAATTTTCAGAGGATGAGATTGAAACTATTACCACTCATATGAAAGAGTGTTCCAAATCATTATTGATCAGAGAAATGCAAATTAAGACAACTCTGAGATACCACTACACACCTGTCAGATTGGCTAAGATGACAGGAAAAAATAATGATGAATGTTGGAGGGGATGCGGGAAAACTGGGACACTAATGCATTGTTGGTGGAGTTGTGAACGAATCCAACCATTCTGGAGAGCAATCTGGAATTATGCCCAAAAAATTATCAAAATGTGCATATCCTTTGATCCAGCAGTGTTTCTATTGGGCTTATATCCCAAAGAAATACTAAAGAAGGGAAAGGGACCTGTATGTGCCAAAATGTTTGTAGCAGCCCTGTTTGTAGTGGCTAGAAACTGGAAAATGAATGGATGCCCATCAATTGGAGAATGGCTGGGTAAATTGTGGTATATGAATGTTATGGAATATTATTGTTCTGTAAGAAATGACCAGCAGGATGAATACAGAGAGGCTTGGAGAGACCTTCATGAACTGATGCTAAGTGAAATGAGCAGAACCAGGAGATCATTATACACTTCGACAACGATATTGTATGAGGACATATTTTGATGGAAGTGGATTTCTTTGACAAAGAGACCTGAGTTTCAATTGATAAATGACGGACAAAAGCAGCTACACCCAAAGAAAGAACACTGGGAAACGAATGTGAACTATCTGCATTTTTGTTTTTCTTCCCGGATTATTTATACCTTCTGAATCCAATTCTCCCTACGCAACAAGAGAACTGTTCGGTTCTGCAAACATATATTGTATCTAGGATATACTGCAACATATCCAACATATAAAGGACTGCTTGCCATCTAGGGGAGGGGGTGGAGGGAGGGAGGGAAAAAAATCGGAACAGAAATGAGTGTCAATATAATGTAATTATTAAATAAAAAAACTTAAAAAAAAAATTTAAAAAAAAAAAAAAAAAAAAAAAAAAAAAAAAAAAAAGGTTAACCTATTATATTCTGCAGCCTAGAAAGCCTTTAGATTTGACTAGGAACAGAACACTAACCACCTACCAAGAATAAAATAAGGTGTTAATTACTGTTTCAAAAAAAAAAAAAAAAAAAAAAAAAAAAAAAAAAAAGAGAGAGGCAACCACCTATTCAGTGATTAAGGCTGGGTAAAAAATGGGGCCTCAAGGAACTGGAAACTGAGTGGATGCCCAGCAATTGGAGAGTGGCTTAATAAATTGTGGTATATGGATGCTATGGAATATTATTGTTCTGTAAGAAACAAATGAGCAGGCTGATTTCAGAGAGGATTGGAGAGACTTACATGAACTGATACTGAGTGAAATGAGCAGAAGCAGGAGATCATTGTACACTTCGACAACGATATTGTATGAGGACATATTTTGATGGAAGTGGATTTCTTTGACAAAGAGACCTGAGTTTCAATTGATAAATGACGGACAAAAGCAGCTACACCCAAAGAAAGAACACTGGGAAACGAATGTGAACTATCTGCATTTTTGTTTTTCTTCCCGGATTATTTATACCTTCTGAATCCAATTCTCCCTACGCAACAAGAGAACTGTTCGGTTCTGCAAACATATATTGTATCTAGGATATACTGCAACATATCCAACATATAAAGGACTGCTTGCCATCTAGGGGAGGGGGTGGAGGGAGGGAGGGAAAAAAATCGGAACAGAAATGAGTGTCAATATAATGTAATTATTAAATAAAAAAACTTAAAAAAAAAATTTAAAAAAAAAAAAAATAAAAAAAAAAAAAAAAAAAAAAGGTTAACCTATTATATTCTGCAGCCTAGAAAGCCTTTAGATTTGACTAGGAACAGAACACTAACCACCTACCAAGAATAAAATAAGGTGTTAATTACTGTTTCAAAAAAAAAAAAAAAAAAAAAAAAAAAAAAAAAAAGAGAGAGGCAACCACCTATTCAGTGATTAAGGCTGGGTAAAAAATGGGGCCTCAAGGAACTGGAAACTGAGTGGATGCCCAGCAATTGGAGAGTGGCTTAATAAATTGTGGTATATGGATGCTATGGAATATTATTGTTCTGTAAGAAACAAATGAGCAGGCTGATTTCAGAGAGGATTGGAGAGACTTACATGAACTGATACTGAGTGAAATGAGCAGAAGCAGGAGATCATTGTACAGGGAAATATCAATATTAAACAGTAATCAATTCTGATGGACGTGGCTCTTTCCAACAATGAGATGATGAGGCTAGTCCCAATGGTCTTGTGATGGAGAGAGAGGGCTGTGGAGACTGAATGTGGATCACAACATAATATCTTCACCCTTTTTTGTTGTTGTTTGCTTGCTTTTTGTTTTTTCTCTTTTTTTTCCTATTTGATCTGATTTTCCTTGTGCAATATGATAATTGTGGAAATATGTATAGAAGAATTGCACGTTTAACATATATCAGATTACTTGCTGTCTAAGGGAGTTATGCGGGGGAAGGAAGGGAGGAAAAATTTGGAACACAAGGTTTTGCAAAGGTGAATGTTGAAAACTATCTATGTATATGGTTTGAAAATAAAAAGTCAGGGGCAGCTAGATGGCGCAGTGGATAGAGCACCAGGCCTGAGGTCAGGAGGACCTGAGTTCAAATCTGGTTTCAGACACTTAACACTTTCTACTTATGTGACCCTGGGCAAGTCACTTAACTCCAATTGCCTTAGCAAAAACAAACAAAAAAATTATGATAGCTAAAAAAAAAAAAAAAAAGTAAAAAAAAAAAAATTAAGAGATGAGGCCTCTTTTACCTAGTCAAAAAAAAAAAAAAATCAAATTGGGAGGGGAAGACCCCAAACAGGAAAAAATGGTGTTCACATTTACTGTGAGCCAATTAGGCCCAAATAGTGATCAAGTGGGGCTTGACCTGATTCCTATTGTAGGACAATCAAAAAGAGCCAGAGTTATTTGAGCACTGGGTGTAGGGAAGAAGGTGGGCAGCTTTCTACCAAGTGTGAGGGAAGAAGCACAGCACCCAGCTGGGGCTTACTCTGACCACCCAAAAGCCATGTGAGGCAGAGACCTAGGCTAAAGAATTGTTCAGTGTAAAAGGAAGATGTTGAAATATACCCCCCTAAGGAAACTACCATTAGAGGGAAAGGTCTTAGGAAGTGAGTGATAAGGAAAATAAGGGAATAGAAGACTGAAAGTACTAAATATTTCAGGAAGAAGTCTCAAAGACCTTGAACCTATATAGAGATAAGCCAACAGGAATAACAGTAACAAAAGAAGGAAATGTGGCCTCCAGAGCTAGTAACAATGTCAGGCGTCTATGAATGAATACTGCAAAAGAACATGATCCAACACTTGATGAGACAGAATTTGAGGAGAATATGGAATCTCAACCTTTAAAGGAGAAATGAGAATTATGAGAGTAAAATTTATGTACTGCACAGCAAAAATATTAAACAGAGTAGAAAAACTTTAATCTGCAAAGGCATGCCTTACCAAAAAAAAAAAAAAAAAGAAAAGAAAAGAAAAGAAAAGAAAACAAGAGAGAACAATAGATTGGGAATGCAAATATGTAGATAGAATAATAGAAGCAAAAAACTATAGCATTAAAAGAAAATATCTTTATTATGAAAGCATAACATGATCTTGCAGTCATGATTCATAGAAACAACTAAGGATCACAGATCTCCCAAAATATGAGACAAAACCCCTTTAATTTAAAATTTTTTATTATAGCTTTTTAATTTTCAAAAGATATGCATGAATAATTTTTTAACATTAACCTTGAATTCCAATTTTTCCTCCCTCCTTCCTCCCACCCTTTCTCTTAGATAGCAAGTAATCCAATATATGTTATATATATATGTATATATATAAACTCCAATATATGCATACCGATTTATACAATTATCTTGCTGGGGCAAAAATCTTTAACACATAATGAAAGAAATAAGAGGACTGCTCAGAACTTCTAAACAGAAAATGAAATTCTAATTGAAAAAATTCACAAATCACTTCCAGAAAAAAACCAGGCTTCAGAAACAAGTTCCATAAGCCACTAGAAGAAAATAGAAAGCAAAGAACATTTGAATAACACAAGACTGTTCTGTACTAACTTGAAAAGGGGGGAGATAATGGAATGTATTCAATAAAGCAAAGAAGTTTAGGAGGCAAATTTGAGATTACTTGTACATATCCTTTGATCTGGCAGTGTCTCTACTGGATTTATATCCCAAAGAAATCATAAAAAAGGGAAAAGGACTCACATGTGCAAAAATTTTTGTAGCAGTCCTTTTTATAGTAGCAAAGAACTGAAAACTGAGAGGATGTCCATCAGTTTGGGGAATAGCTGAATAAGTTATGGTATATGGATGTTATGGGATATTATTGTTCTAAAGAATCAATCAGCAGGATGATTACAGAAAGTCCATGAGAAACTTACATGAACTGATGTCAAGTGAGTAGAACCAAGAGAACATTGTACATGGCAATAAGAAGATTATGTGATAGACTTGGCTCTTTTCAATAATGAGGTGATTTAGGCCTATTCCAATGGTCTTGTGATGGAGAGAGCCATCTGTACCCAGAGAGAGTACTGTGGAAACTGAATGTGGATCACGACATAGTATTTTCACTTTTTTTGTTGTTGTTTGCTTGCTTTTTTTTTCTTTCTCATTTTTCCCTTTTTAATCTGATTTTTCTTGTGCAGCATGATGAATGTAGAAATATCTTTAGAAGAATTGTATATTTAACCTATATCAGATTACTTGCTGCCTAGAGGAAGGACATGGGGGAAAGGAGGGAGAAAAATCAGAAATATAAGATTTTGCAAGGATGAATGTTGAAAACTCTCTTTGCATGGATTTTGAAAACAAAAAGCTATTATTAAAAAATAAAAATGTTCATACCTTTGAACCAGAAAATCCATTATTGTGTATATACTCCAAAAAAGTCATTGACAAGAAGAAAATGCCCATATACTCCAAAATATTTATAGTCTTTTTTTTTTGATAGCTAAAAATGGAAAAAAAAAAAGTGAATGTTTATCAACTGACAAATTGCTAAATAAAATGTGGTATATGAATATAATGGACTATTACTGTTAATGAGGTCCTGGGTAACTTGGTAGGTTGGCAGGAAAACCTGAAGTACTGATAAGATTACTCCTTGAGGTAAGCAGGGAAGGCCACTGATGGGGTTCAGCTCAGTCTTAAAGTCCTGCCCTTGTGGAGGTCTTGGATAACTCTACCTTTACTGTATCCAATCAAAAAGCCAAGTTTTGATTTCAATCCCCCAATGTTAAATTTCCCCTATAAATCTGCCCTTGGCCTACACCATCTTTTCTGACTCCCTTTTGGGTTAGCCCACAACAGTGTTCTGCCTTATGATGTCTTTCTCATCCTTCTAGATAGATTGAGAATGCAAATATGTAGAGGTGAATTACAACTTAGAATTACAACTTAGAACTCTTTTAGGATGCTAAATCTCTTTTTAGGATTTAGCCTGCCAGTTAATGGCATACTCCCACCCCATGAGGTATTCCCTTTCGCTTGGTTAGTTGTGAATTCCACTGAGGAACTTATCATTTCCACTGTTCATTGTTAAAAACACTTACCTTGGGACAGTTAGACAGAGCTGTGGATAGAGCACCAGCCCTGAAGTCAGGAGGACCTGAGTTCAAATCTGGTCTCAGACACAACACTTTCTGGCTGTGTGATCTTGGGCAAGTCACTTAACCCCAATTGCCTCAGCACAAACAAACAACAAAAAACTACTTACCTTGTTAAACTATATCCTTTCCTAAATCTATTTCATATGCACCACTCCTTGTGTCTATTTTACCCTTTCATTTTGTCTGTAACCTCACTTCATAAATAAATGTACCTTTTATCAAGGAGAGAACCATGAATTTGTCACCTGTCAATTGCTGCCCTACTTCATCACTTGGTACCTACATCAATCCCATCATTTAGTACCAATTGCTCTCCTGAATCTCATCATTTAGTGTGCCTACATCAATCTCATTACTGTGCTGTAAGAAACAATGTGTATGATGAATACAGAGGAACATAGAAAGATCTATATGAACTGATACAGAGTGGAGTAAGCAGAGCCTAGGAAACAATAAATGCAGTAAATTTAATATTGAAAATGGAAAGAATGTTGACATACCAAAAAATCAAAAGTAAATTTACAAAATTATAAAGATTAAGTAGGACTCAAATGAAGAGATTGGACAAGATATCTTCAAATTATCCCTTCATGAAGGTGGGGAGTCATCATATATTCCACTTTGTATATGTTTTAGAATTTTTTCAATGTATCGATCATTTGTGCTGACCTTTTTTCCTTCCTAAAAAGACAATTATTATGTAGTGTAGCTCTCTGGGAAGAGGAGGCCAGTATAGTACATAACAAACATCAATAAAAACATAAAAAACCCCAAAGTTATTTAGCTTTAAAATTTATTGTTTTGTATAAATGGTTCAGTTCATATACGTGTTTCTAATTTTCTTTGAAACCTTCTTTTTTGGTCATTTTATATCATTATATTCATATGCCATAATTTATCTTTATATTCCCCAATTAACAATATATATATATATATATATATAAGATATATCTTTTTTCTCTTTCTTTGATGTCTTCAGAATACAGACTTAGTAGCAGTATTACTAGGTTGAAGAATATACACAGTAGTAGTTTTCTGGTAACTGTTCCAAATTGCTTTTTAGAGTGACTAGATTAATTTAAAACCTCATTAACGCTATATTAATTTGATCTGTTTTCCTTTTCTTTCTTTCTTTCTTTCTTTCTTTCTTTCTTTCTTTCTTTCTTTCTTTCTTTCTTTCTTTCTTTCTTTCTTTCTTTCTTTCTTTCTTTCTTTCTTTCTTTCTTCTTTTTGGTTAGTTTTGCCAGTCTGCTGGATGTGAAATGTAACCTCAGAATTGTTTTAATTTACAATCCCCTATATTAGTGATTTGGAACATTTTTATATGAATTGATAGCTTGGAGTTCTTCTCTTGAAAACTGTTCATATCTTTTGACATTTATCAAGTGCCACCAACAATCTTCTTTCCTCTGCCTCAGGGAAAGGCTTGCTACCTTTGATGATAACAGTGTCTTCTTTGCTATTGGTATTTCTACCAGGTCCTATGAAGCCAGGGTAGTTTAGAAATCAACTGGAAATGGTCAGGATTCATCAGGTTAGAGTCAGGCTAGGAACTAAGAAGTTTGTCTGGTAAACTATTTTAAGCTTTGAAACGTGATTACATCTAATATCAATAATTAGTGTAATTATAGAGACTTAGATGGCTATCAGACATATTTGTAATACTGACTAATTTTTTCACATAAATTATTGATTATATTGCAATCACTAGTACCAATGAGTCCTATATTTTTAGATTCCAGATTTTTAAAATATCAGAGATCACTTAGCCCTATCTGATGTAAAATCCTTTTTTACTATTGCCAGCAAGTGATCATTCAATTGTCCTTGAATACTTCTATTGAATTACAACTTAATACATTATGGTGGAATCTATTTCATTAAAAGACGTAATCTAAGGCTAAGAATGAGTGATTCTGAGCAATTCTCATTGCCCAGAACAATTATAAATTGTCAAATAGTTGGAAATTGCATTGTTAGAATTTCTTTATTCGAGATCCCCACGCCTAAGAAATCAAAGGTGTAGACACACAAAAATAAGGGAGTTCTCAGCAAGAACAAACATAAAACCAAATAAAACTTTTAAAATTTATATATAAGCAGCCCTTTTTATAGTGGCAAGAAACTGGAAACTAAATGCATGCCCATCAGTTGGAGAATGGCTAAATAAATTATGGTATATGAATGTTATAGAATATTATTGTTCTATAAGAAAGGATCAGCAGGATGATTTCAGAGTGGTCTGGAGAGACTTATATGAACTTAGGCTAAGTGAAATGAGCAGAACCAGGAGATCATTATACACAAGATTATACAATGATCAATTCCAATTGTTCAGTAATAAAGAAAATCATCTACACCCTGAGAGAGGACTATGGGAACTGAGGATGAAACACAACATAGAATTTTCTCTCTTTCTGTTGTTTGCTTGCATTTTTGTTTTCTCAGGGTTTTTTTTCCCCTTTTTGATCTGATTTTTCTTGTTCAGTAAGATAACTGTATAAATATGTATACATATGTTGGATTTAACATATATTTTAACATATTTAATATGTATTGGACTACCTGCCATCTAGGGGAAGGGATGCGGGGAAGGAGAAGAAAATTTGGAACAGAAGGTTTTGCAGGTTGAAAAATTACCCATGCATATGTTTTATAAATAAAAAGCTATAATAAAAAATCCCAAAAAACTAGTCACTTTAAAAAAAAAAAAGAAAAATTAATCATGCATGTTTTGAAAAAAAAAACTTTAATTAAAAAAAATTTTACTGAAAACCATAAACTCAAATATCAACAATTAGTTTTTTAAATGTTTATTAATTTTAAACAATATTATTTTTTAAATGTTTTCTTCTCTTTTCATTTCCTTTTCTTCTTTATATATATAAGATTTTCATTGTATTTTGTCTGGTATATTCTTTTCTGAATGACTTCTCTTTTTTCTGTTTGCTATTAGCTCATATAAATGGATTATTTTCTATTTTCCATACTTTGTGTAACTGACATTTGATGGAAGGGGAGTCAAAACTTGGGCATATAATTTGGATCATTCATTCTCCATTAAGGGATAGCTATCAGGAGTGCAAATTAAATTTGAAAATTATTTGTCCTAGGTTAATACTATGAGGCTGATATAATTCTGTCCAAATACGTTTTCTCTGAAAAGAGCATCTTCCTGGCAGTAATCAGTTTCCCTTAGAGAAGGGTGAGCAGAGAAGATTGTAAAGATATTTAATCATAGCACACTTCAAACTACAACTAAATAGATTCATATAAATATACATAAACTATATGCACAATATATATACACACACAGAATATGTATATGCACACCCCCCCACACACACACACACACTTTCCTAAAGCTCAATAAGCCCCAAGGAGGTACTTAGAAACATTGGAGAAGTGGATCTGAGGTGGTGTCCTTTGCCTTGTGTTCTTGTTATTTCAGCAATAAGTACTTGCCCCCTTTATTTTGCGAGATTTAAAAATATTTAAACATGATTTTAATTGAGGCATTGAAGCGTTGTCTAGTACAAAGCTAAGACTAAAGTGGAGAGAGAGTTGGTACATTATATTTTGTTTGCAGATAATTGTGCATTCAATGCAGCCTCTGAAGCTGAGATGCCACAAAATATGGATCGATTCTCTCCTGTTCACGATAATTTTAGGATTAACAGTTAGGGCCAAGAAAACACAGGTGCTCCACCAGCCAGCATCACAACATGCTTGTATATAGAACCATCCGTTATAACAAATGGAGAAGTTTTGAATACTGTGGATAAATTCACTTACCTTGGCAGTACACTTTCCAGGGATGTACACATTAATAATGAGGTTGATGCACACATTGCCAGAACTAGCTCAGAGTTTGGGAGGCTCTGAAGGAAAGTGTGAGAGACAAAAGGTATTAGACTGAACACCAAACTGAAGGTCTAGTCAGGGGTCCTCAAACTTTTTAAATAGGGGCCAGTTCACTGTCCCTCAGACTGTTAGAGGGCCGGACTATAGTAAAAATAAAAACTTTATTTTGTGGGCCTTTAAATAAAAAAACTTCATAACCTTGAGTGAGGAGGATAATCGTCCTCAGCTGCTATATCTAGCCCATCAGCCATACTTTGAGGACCCCTGTTATGCTGACCTCATTGTTGAACATCTGTGAAACCTGGACAATATGCCGTGCTAGGAAACCGAATTGCTTCCATTTGAATCACTTTGGAAAGATTCTGAAGGATACTTGACAGGATAAAATTCCCAACACTGAGGTTCTTTCTTGAATTAAATTACCAAGTATTCAAACTACTACCGAGAGCACAATTCTAGTGGGCTGCCATATTGTTCAAATGCCAAATGTATACTTGCCTAAGAGACTATTTTACGGAGAACTTACATAAAACAAGTGCTCACTTTTGGTCAGAAGAAGCTATACAGGGACATTCTCATGGTCTCTCTGAAGAATTTTGGAATTGATTGTGTGACATTGCTGACAAAGAACTGCCCACTCTCGTGTATCTGCATTAAAGAAGGCACTGTGCTCTATGAGCAAAGCAGAATTGAAATAGTTCAAAAGAAACATGAGATATGCAAATTTAGAGATCTGGTCCATATTTGTGACCAACCTGTGGTAGAGCTTTCCAAACTCATAACGATCTAATCACCTATAGTCAGACATACTGTAACATAGTGATGAACTCTCTGAGAATGAAGAACTATAGTCAATTAATCAATCAATCAGTAGACAGTATATTAAACATGGAATAAGGAAGATGGGTTCAAATCCTACCTTTGATACATAAGGTCTTAGGTCATCAGAGGCATGCTTTGTAGCCTAAGTACTGTGTAAAACTTTAAATTATAGATTTTGTGATTTGCATCTATGTCAGTGGAGGGAGTTCTCACATGGAAAAAATAATAGATTCTTAACATATTGATATATGATTTTAAGAATGGCATCCAATAGACAAATTGGATATTTATTATTTTCTCATTAATCAAGAAAAATAACTGATAATTCTGAGAGTACTCAGCCTGGTAATTTAACTATGTAAGATTCTCAAAGACAGAAGAATCAGGGCATTGTGGAAAGTTATCTTGCATAAGTCATTTCAATTCTCTGGAACTCAGTTGCCTCATATGTAAAAGAGATAAGGTTTGATCAGATGATTTCTAAGGTCTCTTCTACCTCTAAAATTCTCTTTTCAAAACTTATGTCAGTCGGTCATTTAATAATCATTTGCTTGCTATGTGTCAGGAGCTATGCTTCATATTAAGAGCATTGTTTTTCTTTGATTTTCCCGTCTTCTGCCTGTTCTATGGCAGAGGAGTCACTAAATAGCAAAATGTGGATGAAAATTATGAAAAAGAACAGCAAGGGATCTGAATAATGCAGTAAAAGAGTATCATCCATGACTGATAGATTGTCCCAAGAGGGTAGGTGGAGATGAGGTTCAGTGCAATGAGTTAGAAGGAGAAAGAACAATACTCCTGGAAATAAATAAGGCACTGTGCTCTATGAGCAAAGCAGAATTGAAATAGTTCAAAAGAAACATGAGATATGCAAATTTAGAGATCTGGTCCATATTTGTGACCAACCTGTGGTAGAGCCTTCCAAACTCATAATGATCTAATCACCTATAGTCAGACATACTGTAACATAGTGATGAACTCTCTGAGAATGAAGAACTATAGTCAATTAATCAATCAATCAGTAGACAGTATATCAAACATGGAATAAGGAAGATGGGTTCAAATCCTACCTTTGATACATAAGGTCTTAGGTCATCAGAGGCATGCTTTGTAGCCTAAGTACTGTTTAAAACTTTAAATTATAGATTTTGTGATTTGCATCTATGTCAGTGGAGGGAGTTCTCACATGGAAAAAATAATAGATTCTTAACATATTGATATATGATTTTAAGAATGGCATCCAATAGACAAATTGGATATTTATTATTTTCTCATTAATCAAGAAAAATAACTGATAATTCTGAGAGTACTCAGCCTGGTAATTTAACTATGTAAGATTCTCAAAGACAGAAGAATCAGGGCATTGTGGAAAGTTATCTTGCATAAGTCATTTCAATTCTCTGGAACTCAGTTGCCTCATATGTAAAAGAGATAAGGTTTGATCAGATGATTTCTAAGGTCTCTTCTATCTCTAAAATTCTCTTTTCAAAACTTATGTCAGTCGGTCATTTAATAATCATTTGCTTGCTATGTGTCAGGAGCTATGCTTCATATTAAGAGCATTGTTTTTCTTTGATTTTCCCTTCTTCTGCCTGTTCTATGGCAGAGGAGTCACTAAATAATAAAATGTGGATGAAAATTATGAAAAAGAACAGCAAGGGATCTGAATAATGCAGTAAAAGAGTATCATCCATGACTGATAGATTGTCCCAAGAGGGTAGGTGGAGATGAGGTTCAGTGCAATGAGTTAGAAGGAGAAAGAACAATACTCCTGGAAATAAATAGCATGGCTGAACAAATTATGCTATATTATGTAATAGAATACTATTGTGTCATAAGAAATGATGAAAGACACAGTTTCAGTAAAAGTTGAGACAGCTTGTATGAGTTGATAAAGAGAAAAGTGTGGAGAATCAGGAGAACAATTTCTACAATAATAACAATGTAAAAACAAACAATTTTGAAAGGCTTAAGAACTTTGATCAATTCAATAACCAATCATGATTTCAAAGGTTCTATGATAAATTATACTACCCACCTCATGACAGGAGAGTTGATAGATTTAAGATGCAGAATGGGGAAATTTGTTTTGCTTGCCTATACATATTTATTATGAGATTTTGCTTTTTCTTTACTTTTCTTTTTTCATTTGGGATTAGGAGGTCAAAAGAGAAAACAAATGCTTGTTACTTGAAATAATTTTTTTAAAGAAAACACCACTGGAGGGCAATATAGAGCTGTGTTGGCCTTCACTGGAAAGAATTCTTTCTTTCACTTGTAATTATAAATTTGAAAAGAAGGAGAATTCTACTATCCATTCTGGGCCAGCAAAATTGTATATTTCCATGATCTATGATTCCTCCCTCCTTTCTCTTTTAATTAATCATGTAATCTGTTTGTTTTTTATTCTTAGTCTGAGCACTTGCTATTAATTAAGATATTGTCTTATTATTTAGGGGATAGTTCCTAATCTAGAATACCTCATAGAAGTCTTGATAAAAAAGATAGAAGATTCTTGAAGAGCCAGAAAAATAAGTTTCTCATGGTGGAATGGAATTTTGGGGAGAATTCCTGCTAGAGTCTATTTCTGCTTTCAGTAAATGTTTCAGTGAATCTGGAATTACATTTGCTGGATGTGAGTTCAGACTACAAATCACACATACCTTTTCATTCTGCATAGATCCTGTTCTAACTATTCCATAAAATGTCCATGTTCTACTCAAAGTGCCTTGAAAGTAATATATTATGTAAATTGAAGAATTTTATGGGCCTTTCTCCTTTCCTGTGTACCCTTGTCTTCTCTTGACTTGTTTCTGTTAAGTGATTCCTCCTTACTTTCATGAATAATTGGATGAACTTCTAGCTTGGATATCATGACTGTCTGAAATCCCTGCAATAGGGAAGGGGTACCCTTATATTTGCAAGCCATAATTATGATTGTCAGTCATATTTTTCAGTCGAGTCTTACTTTTTATGACCCCATTTGGTGTTTTCTTGGCAAAGATACTGGAGTGATTTGAACTCAGGAAGATGAGTCTTCCTGACTCTAAGGTCCAATACTCTTACCTATTACACCACCTTTGCTGCCCTGTATAAGTATGGCATGATGATAATAATTCATTTTTATATAGTTCTTTAAGGCTTCTATGGATTATAAAGATCTATAGGAGTTACAGAGGAACTATAGATACCATCCTGGAGATGGTTAAAATTACACAAGAAGATAAAATGTTAGTAAGTATAATCATAGATCTACATATAGAAGTATAGAAGTATTAAGGCTTTCAGAATTCTTTTCTCAAAACATACCTATACAAGTAGTCAGTGCAAATATTATTATTGCCAATTTACAGGTGAGAAAGTTGTAGCTCAAAGAGTTTTAAGTGAGTGTGTTAGAACATTAGATTTAGAGTGATAGTAGCTGGGTAATACAATGGATAGTGTATAGCATTGAGTTCAAAGCCAATCTCAGATATTTATTAGTTGTGTGATCCTGAACAAGTCACTTAACCTTTTTTACCTCAGTTTCCTCAATTGTAAAATGAGCTGGAGAAGGAAATGGCAAAGCACTACAATATTTGTGTCAAGAAAACCCCAAATGGGATTGTGAAGAGTGAGACATGACTGACAAACCCTCCCCCTCCAAACCCCCAAACATACAAAACTCTGGGTAATGATGAGAAAACTTGCACTAAAACTCTCTGGGCCTCAGTATTTTGTTTGAAAAATAAGAGGATCAACACAAAGGATTTCTAAGTTCCCTTCCAACTCTATATCTTTTTTCAACCTATGATTTTGCATTATAACAGCATAGCTTTAAAGTTTAAAAGGACTTTAGAAGTCATATAGTCCAAACCCATCCTACCCCCATTTAATAGATATGGAAACTGAGGCTCAAACTTAGCTAAGGCCATGGGTAAGAATTCAAACTCAGATCTTCTAACTTTGAATCCTCTTCATGCTTGCTGCTTGTGGTCACAGTCACAGTCACAATCAATTCAAGCCCTGATTCCCAGACTATATTCTGTCTTTCCCTATTATCACATATAGAGCAAGGCTTGTGAGAAATAGATTCCATGTAATTCAATCCAATTCAAAACATTTTTGAGAGATAAGGACCTATATTTGCATGGCACTGTGTCTGGGAGGAAGGGCTAGTTAACAAGATGAGGAAAACTCAGTGACTACCTTTGAGGAATTTACAATTTTTACATATTATTTCTACTGTACTGATGATGGTGGCAGGTGAAACAGGACTGACTAAGGTTTAATGGCCTTATCCCAAGGGTAATAGAGCAGGACTAGCATTACAAGAGACTTGGACTTAAATCCTATTTCTGCTATTAACTAGCTATGTGACCATGACCAAACTCACTTAAACTCTCCATACCTCAGATTTCTCATCTGTTAAAGGCTAATAACATTTAAGAATCTTTAACATGCAGAATTATTTTAAATCTTACATTCAACAATAAGTTATCAAGGGAGGAAGGTTTGCAAAGTGCACTACATTTATTATCTCATTTGGTCCTTACAACCTTGGTAAGTAGAAATTTGGGGAGAGAGAAAGTATCTCAACCATTTTTTTGTGCCACAGACCTTTTTGTCAGTCCGGTGGAGCCTATAAACTTATTCTTAGAATAATATTTTTAAAAGAATAAAATAAAATAAAACACATAGGGTTAAAAGAAATGGAACAAATCATAATAGAGTTATATTTTAAAAAATTTCACAGACTGAGCATTGAAGATATTATTATACTTTTTAAAAAAAATATATAATAGATAAGGACATTGAAGCTGAGAAAAGTTGAATAATTTGTCCAAAATCAAAAAGTAGTGAGGACTTGAGGCAAGATTTCAACTCCTGATCAGAGAGTTCTATTCCTTATGATGACTAGCTACATAGTTTAAAATACTTTGTAAATGTTAAATCACTATTTCTGTCACCTAGAGGTATTTAACACAGAACATAGAATTGGAGATCTTGGACAACTCTTTGAAAGGGATTCTTAATATTTTCATGGGTCATAAAGTTCTCTAATAGTCTAGTGAAACCAGGGATCCCTTTCTCAGAATGTTTTTAAATGTTTAAAATAAAACACATAGGATTACAACTAATTATATTGAAATAAAGATTTAATTTTTCTCCCTCCAGGGATCCATTAGGGTTCTGCAGACCCCAAGATAAGAACCTTTACTCTAAGACTTTAGATAGCAGACTCTTCCTGCTTGGCTCTGTTGATGAAAGAAGTTTCCATAATTAGCTATGAAATTCCAATCCTTTCTCCATGCTCCCACCTCCACAAATTATTACTTAAATGAAGTTTTCCTCCTTTTTCTCTCTCTCACTCTGCTTTTTATTCCTTTGCATTTTAGAATCCTTGTGTATATATAGGTGAGATTCATCAAAGTATACAATAGGATCATTTATAGTCTTTTACTAAATATCAGGATTTCTTGCTGGAAGCTGGACACTCTTTCCCCATTATTGGTTCTTCTACTACTTAAAGGTAAGATGGAAGTGCCTAGGTGGTAAAGTGGTTTGAGCATTGTGCCTGGAATCAGAAGAGTTAGTTTCATGAGTTCAAATCTGACTTTAGACACTTAACAGCTATGTGATTCTGGGCAAGTCACTTATCCTTTTTTGCCTCAATTTCCTCTTCTGTAAAATGAGTTGGAGAAGGAAATGGCAAACCACTACAGCATCTTTGACCCAAATGGGATCATGAAGAGTCAGACATGACATGACTGAATTATAATTAAAAAAAGGTTAAATTGGAACATAAATGGCATCCAAGAAGGAGAGAAGTGTCATGAAAATTAGCATCCACATGTAGACTTGGGAAAAAGGATCAGGCTTTGTCTTGGTGAATCAGGAAAAATGGGTGAAGTTTGGGGGAAGGATTCTGTTGCTGTCTTGGAAAGAACTGGAAGTCCCTTTTAGTTCTGCTCAGAAGAGTTGCTGCCTTACCCTCTCAGGTTCCTTCCCTGAGTTACTACAGTTATTGTGTCTGAGTATCTTTTTCTGTCTGGAGGACCCAAGGGAATTCTGTTCCCTTAGCTCACAATCCTCTAAAGACTTTCCCATAACCCAGATGCTATTGATAACAAGTAGGGGAGAAAAATTAATTCATGAAAATCCTTGGTTCTGGTTGTAACTATAGCAGCAAGCGAGGACACAAAACACAACCATTGTTGTTGTGCCCTATTTGGGGCTTTCTTGGCAAAGATACTGGGGTGATCTGTCATTTCCTTCTCTGGGTCATTTACAGATGAGGAAATTAAGGCCGATAGGATTAAGTGATTTGTTCAGGGTCATACATCTACTAAGTATCTAAGACCAGATTTGAACTCATGGTTTTCTGACTCCAGGGCTAGCACTATGTGACAGCTAACTTCTAGATTTAGAGAGAAAGAACCCAGCTAGGGACCTTGATTCTGTCACTTATTAGCTTTTTGACCTTGGTTAAATCATTTCATCCCCATGGTCCTCCGTTTCCTCATCAGTAAAATGAAAGCATTGTATCAGTTGGCTTCTAATAACCCTTCCAATGCTAAAGTTATGATCCTAAGATAAAAAGCTGTAAGAAGATGAATGTACTGGGGGGAGGAGGGGAGAGAAGAAGAGAGGAAGAAAAAAGATGAGCAGGAGATGATCAGATGAAATTCTGAAGCCTTTTTTCTAAGTATTTGGTACAGAATGAAAAGAGCTATCTGTGGGTACAGGAAAATCCATTTAATATTAACAGGCTAATTCCCTTGGTTCTCTCTTGAGCCGTCGATGGAGACCAGATGCTGAATTTTATGTGAATCCAAATGAAGCATGAACAGGCTATATCCCCCTATGCCCCAACTCCTGACTGACCTATTTAAATCATTAATTTCCAAAGTAAAAAACCAAATAAACACAAAACTATATAATTTCCAAGGCAAATATATATATATATATATATATATATGTATAGCCATAGACCAGAAATTAGAGAGTCATAGTAAGAAGGAATAAAGTCCTTAGAAATAATCTAGTACAATCACTCCTTTTAAAGATGAAGAAAGGATAGCTTTGTCCATGACTGTCTTAAGGTCACACAACTAGTTAGTGCAGAGTTGGACCAAAAACTCTGGTTTCCCAGCTCCCAGACAGATGGCTTTTCCAGAGACTAGTTTCAACTCACACATGCACATATGTACATATTTACTACCACAAAAAACAAGAGCCCCATTTAAACTTCTTCCCTCATACACATGTGCACATGCCAGAAACAGCCTGTCTGTTTCATTTCTAATTTTTCTGTTTAAAAATTTGTATTCCATTTTTTCTGGAGTCATCCCATTTCTAACTTTTCTCAGGACATTGGATTTAAACCCCATTTTCTTGGTCTCATTGGCCATGTTTTTGTTTGAAATATCTCTTTTATTTTTCCTCATTTACTTCTTTCTTCTCCTCCTATTGTATATCATCATAGTGCCATGAAAGTAACCTTGGGTTATTGAAGCCAATGTTAATGGAAGACAAGTGTGGTACAGATGGGAAAGCTACAAATATAGAACTAAAGGATCTGGGTTCAAATTTTGGTTCACGTCTCTCTAAAGAAGTTTACAATTGATTGTATGATATAGGAGACACTGGCACAGGACCACCCAGTATGGTGTGCCCTCATCAGAGAAGGTGCTGTAATCTATGAGCAAAGCAGAATTTAATCAACTCAGAAGAAACATGAGATGTGCAAAGTTAGATAATCCACCCCAAAAGTTCATAGGAACTATTTGTGTCCAACCTGTGGCAGATCATTTGGATCTCATATTGGTCTGATCAACCACAGTCAGAAACTCTAACTTGACTTTAACTTAGTGATGTCATTTTGGTCTTCTGGAAAATGAAGGAGAACAACCAGTGACCTGGGCAGATATTACACAGGGGAAATATAACTTTAGGGATTTGACATCATAACTTGGTTTTCTGATTGGATACAATAGAGTGGGGTTTCTAAAGACCTCCACCTGGGGTGGGATTGCAATCAAAATTCCATTTGAATAAAAATCCTAGTTAAGAACAAAAGACTCACTAAGTCTGAGAAGATCTCATCAGCCCTTTCCAGCTTGCCTCAAGGAGTACTGTCCTATCAGTGCTTCAGACTTTCTCTGCCAAGCCCATCCAACTACCTAAGGCCTCACCTAGCTAGACAAATTGCCCAGATTCACCCTAGGCTAAGGGTTCTAAAAACAAACAAAAAATTCCACTGACCCAGATGAACCTCCAAGAGTTGTTGGCTTTCTTAAAAGGAATGTGGAACTTGAGGTTGGTGCTATCACCCCATATCCTTGTCCCCAGATGAAAGAAATGATAACTTTATTTTGGTAGATCCAGAGTTTCTCCCCTTTCAAAAGTCCTCATTTCAAAAGCTCAGTCTCTGAATATTGAACTTTCTCCTCAGTCCCGGTCAGATTCTATTCAAATTTAAGGAATTTAATCTAAGGTGAAGTCCTGCCCATACGCTTGCAAATTTGGGTGGAGGTAGATCTTTTGTCTAGATTGCCCAAGAGTAGGGTGTAGAGACAGTCTCTTTTTTCCTGGAATGAAGTGTGACACTCTCTCAGTGCCTCACTGGACTGGTCACACTTCTCTTTGTAAAGTTCACTTTCATTAATTGTTAACTAATTAATTCATTGCATTCTACGGGAACACCCACTTATCCTAGGGCTGGTAAGCTTTAAGAAGTAGCCCTGATTCCTGAGCTAATTCTTGTTAACAATTAGCCTCTTTTTTTAGTTAACCCTTTGTTAGCCCTGGTTGATAAAAATTAATTATAATTTACCCCAAAACTCTTGTCTTTCAGACTTTTTTTTTACTCTTCACATAGGCAAAATTAAAATTAGCTATCCTAATTTACTACATGGTATAGCTAATAGTCTAGGTCTAAAAAGAGTCAAGAAAACATGCTTAACTTCCAAATTGTATCGGACTCTTTCAAAAAGTTAAAAAAAAAAATTCAGTCATACTGAATGAAACTCCATGATATAACTAATGCCCTAGGATTCTGTTGTTTGAGTTATTGCTCCCTAATTGCTCTATGTTAATTGACAGGCCCCAGTGTCGGAATTGGTTCAGAGTTTAGTTTCCACAGTTACAAAACTTAAATCAGAGAAATGCAGGGAAATGAAACTGGAATGAAAAGTGCCTATTCTATGGGATGTGCGCTACTACACTTGTGTAATAAAATGGGACTTTTAACTTCATCCCTCCCAAGTCCAAGTCCAGTGAAGTTATTTCTCACATAAGGAAATCCTGTTTGGCCTGAATCATTACTGGGAGATTATATTAGCTCTAGATCCTCCCTAAGCATTCAGATATACTCTAAACTCTTGTTTGTCCTTTGTTTTTGAATGGCATCAGGAAGGTGATGCTATGATAGGCAAGTGACCTGAATTTTAGTAAGGGAAAATGGTGCCAGGTTACCTTCCTCACTTTCTCCTCCAGAGCCATCCGGGTCCAGTGGCAAGAAATAGATCAGCAGTAAGATGATTTCAGAGAGGCCTGGAGAGACCTACATGAACTGATGCTGAGTGGAGTAGAAGTAGTAGATCGTTGTACACAGCAACAGCAAGATTATCCGATGATCAACTCTGATGGACATGGCTCTTTTCAATAATGAGATGATTCAGGCCAGTTCCAATGATCTTGTGATGGAGAAAGTCATCTACACCCAGAGAGAGGATTGTGGGGACTGAGTGTGGATCACAACATAACATTTTTACTCTTTTTGTTTTGTTTGCTTGCATTGTGTTTTCTTTCTCTCTTTTTTTTTTTTTTTTGATCTGATTTCTCTTGTGCACCAAGATAATTGTGGAAATATGTATAGAAGAATTGCATATGTTTAACATATATTGGATTACTTGTAGTCTAGGGGAGAGGGTGGGGAGAAGGGAGTAAAAAATTTGTGATTTCCTATACAATCCTCCATTTTATTCTTCCAGAGAATAAAATTAAATACCCTTACAATTATCTAAAATCATATACTACAATTAAACATCTCTTTTAAAGTTCAAAAAAATAATCAGATGCCCAAAATTAGATCTTTGAAAAGTACTTAGCACAGTGCCTGACACATAGTCAGTACTATATGAGTTATGATTATTAATGAAATGTTCACATTTGACAATTTTAAAGTTATTTACATATGTATATATATTTAAAAGTCTAAAATGATCTATGTGGAATTAATTGAATAAAGATGGTGCCTTGGGAATATAGCCTTAAACTATACTTTTAACTGTGACTTAAAACTTTACAATAACAAATAGAGCTGTAGCTAAAAAGTTGCAGATTTGTCCCTTCCTATTTCCCACCACTTCTTAATTAGCATTTAAGTACTTCTTTTAAAGGTGATGATGGCTTTGAATTCTTTCTTTTTTTTCTTTTTTTCTTGCTGAGATAATTGGATTAAGTGACTTGCCCAGGGTCACTCAGCTAGGAGGTATTAAGTGTCTGAGATCAAATTTGAATTTAGGTCCTCTTGACTTTAGGGCTGGTGCTCTATCCTAGCTGCCCTCTTTGAATTCTCTTAAGAGTTTATTACTTGTATTTTTTTATTTGGGGGTTAGATTTCCTTGATTAGAATATAACCCCAGACTCTCCCAAACAATGGAAGAAAAGACCTCCTGAGGTAGTGGAGGCTTCTGCTTTCAGGGCCTGTTTAATCTTGTTTCCCAGTTTATATTTTACACTTCCTCACTGACAAATACCTTGTCAGATGGAAGATGCCCTTTCTCTCAAGATCATTATAAACCCTTTTTTGTTTTTTCTTACTCTCAAAGTCTCTGATAGTTTTGTAGATTGTACAGTTCCACACAAAGCTATGTCTGAGACACTAACAAAAAAAAAAAAAAAAAAAGAAAGAAAAGAAACCAACAAATATTTATTAAACGACTACTAGGCACTAGACACATACAAACAAAAATCAGAGGCAGTCTCTGCCCTGAAGAAACTCAAATTCCACTACAGAGATTCAATATTTTAATAGCTAGTTAAACACTAGACATTATGTACAACAAATGTAAGTGATAGAGATGGAATACTTATAACTGGAATAATCACAAAATGCTTCTTGAAGGAAGAGCCATGTGTGCTAATGATATACTAGAACTGTGTCCTCCTGATCTTTGGGGGAGTGGACCTGGATTAGAAAAACCCTGAATCTCAATCCTCCCAGCTTTGGGGAAATTACCTGGTTTCCATGGGAAACTCCCATCTCCAATTGATCTGGGAATCCCTTTGGTCTGGGAAACAATCACCACCCTTATTGATTTGAAAATTAGCCCCTCAATCTCCCCTTAGCCCCAAGCCCTAGAAAGCTAAATAAAATCAAGACTCTGTATCCCAATCTTTGCTATCTTCTTAATCAGGAGACCGGCCACTGAGAGAGTTGCTCAGTGAAAATAAATCCATTTTTGTCAAACCTCCTTGCAGACCCGGACTGCGAATTCTTTTGCAAAGCTTGTGACCCACCATCTCTGTTAGGTATCTCACCCCTCAACATTAAGACTTGAAGGGGAGAGAAGTTTTAAGAAGTGGAAATCAGAAGGGAGAACATTTTTTAGAAAATCCTATGGGTAGAAACATAATTTTATCAAAATCAATTTTTGTGCTTTAAAAGGTACAAAAAGAGTAATCAAACATGTCTCAAGTCCTCCAGAACCTTATAATCTAGAAGAGCAGGGAAAAGAATTCTGCATTTGGGTACAAAGGGCACTTTTTGTCTTTGTAACCCTAGGTAGTCATTTAATCTCTTAAAGCCTGAATGTTCTAAAGGAATTGGACTGAGGACTCTGCCCACATCAAACATATGCTCCAAGACCTAGATAGATTCTGGAGGAGCAAGAGGCAAAGTAAATGCTGGAGCCAACTCTATAGATTAGCAAAGAAATCAATCAATTCAGTGGTGATATGAGATGGTGGACCACAACACAGAGTAGTAAGAATAGGATGAATATTTTTCTTTTTTTTTTTTCTTTCCTTTTTTTTTTTTATATATAGCTTTTTATTTATAAGTTATATGCATGGGTAATTTTACAGCATTGACAATTGCCAAACCGTTTGTTCCAATTTTTCCCCTCCTTCTCCCCACCCCTTCCCCTAGATGGCAGGTTGACCAATACATGTTAAATATGTTAAAGTGTAAATTAGATACAAAATAAGTATACATGTCCAAACAGTTATTTTGCTGTACAAAAAGAGTCGGATTCTGAAATAGTGTACAATTAGCCTGTGAAGGAAATAAAAAATGCAGGCGGAAAAAAATAGAGGGATTGGGAATTCTATGTAATGGTTCATAGTTATCTCCCAGAGTTCTTTCTCTGGGTGTAGCTGCTTCAATTCAATGAATGTTTTCTAATACTTCAAGGGCTATCATGTGGAAGAGGAACAAGGTCCTGTGAGCAGCTTCAAAGTGCACAAGTAGGTCCAATGGAAATGACATTCTGGTTCAGTGGAACAAAGTTCTGGCAATTAGGGCTGTCAACTCCATGTGTCTGCAAAGGCCAGAGTTATAGAGGGGATTCTAATATTTAAAGGAAATGTTGACTTTTAAAATCTGGTCTAGTCTTGTTGATGTCCATCAGTGCCATCATGTCCATGTCCATCAGCCAATGACTCTATAGCAGGGTTTATATAACTCCTCCTGAGGTATGATTTCTAGATGGTAGGGTAAGTTTTTTTTGGAATGGACATGTGAATTTATAACCTTTCTCCCTCTTCCTCCCTTCCTTCTTGGGAGGATCTTCAAGAATTTGGGATCAGGGGAAAAGGAAGGTGGGACACTGATTTGGAGCAGATAGGAAAAGATGGAGTGGAGTTTGAACTGGAGGGGATCTGACCAAACCTTAATGGGACACCGGGATGGTAGAGTTGCTGGGAACCCCAGTTGTGATGAAATCATGGTGGGGAGACAGTGCTAACATAAGATTTCACCCTCACAAACCTTCCATTTCCTCAAAGTGTTTGCCAAAGCATTCATTAAGTTCCCATACCTGAAATTCCTTCCTTTCATCCTTTCCTCACCTATCCTTGGGAGCAACTGTGGGGAGGAAGGGGAGTTTGATACTCTGGATCACTTTCATTGCCTTTTGTTTTATTAAACACTCATCATTTTGTTTTGTTTTGCTTTGCGACTGTTTAGTGCTTATCACATTGTCAAGTATAGAGTAGGTGCTTAAAAGTTAGTCATTAAAAACTAACTAATGCTCTTAAGCATTAGTAAGTGTTTATTAACTTCTGACTTTTATGATATAGTAGTAAATTACATGGTAATTAAAAAATAAAATGTTGCTAGTTTCTATGAATGAAGTCAATTATGAATGAGAAGTGGACACCCCAAAATACAAATCTTCAAGAACAGAAATGACAGGTTCTCCTAATTTCTAAAAAAGTAATTTTGAATATACCGCAGGTCATACTGATGTGGTAGAGCTTCTAGGGAAAATGTAGCAAAAACCCTAAGATCACCTGGCCTTGGGAGTGATGTAGTTAGAAATGATATATTTCTTCTCCTAGGTTATCCTGCCTCATTTTATTCTATATGACTAGAATACTAAGGCCACATAGATTGCTGGTTATCAGATAACAGTCTTTTGGTCAGTGATTAATACAGTTTCTGAGACTAATGAGCAACAAAAATGAGGTACTTAAAGTTAGCACAGGTGCAGAACAAAATTGGGTGCTTTCCACTTAACCTAGTGACATTTCAGGACTAAAACACACCTCCAGAACATTCTCCTCTGGGAGCTTTGTCCAGAGAATTAGGGGCCCCATATCTGCACACAGTAAGAACCAGACCAATCTAAACCACAAATATAGCACATCAGTGACATGAAGGACCTGGTTTCTCTACCTTTTCCCCATAAATTTACTTTCTTGCTCTTGGTCCTTTGCTAATTTCTTCTGAAATTTAGTCTGCTTTAATTGACATCGCAATTACAATAAATTTTGACCCTTGACTGGAGATGGATATGAGCCTGCAAATTCTTTTGACACAATTCCCAACACTAGTCCGAAACCCCAACATTTTAAGGGTCCTCTTCTTAAATACCAATATTACTTATCCACCTGCTTAGAATTTAAAGTCTGAGAACAGGGAGGGGGAGGGAGGAGTTCAGTTTAACACAATCTGGTGATCAATTCGTGATATACTACAGGCTTTGAGAAACTTTAGGGTGAGTCACCAATTACTTTTTGACATAGGCATTAGTCTAGCTCCAGGGTAGCATGACTTGGTGGCTAAAATATAAACTATACCCCTCCTAAATGGGCAATTAATTAGCTAATTAATTACATGACAGCCCACTGTTCTCTGTAGACTATGGAAAACAGGAGAATGAGTTAGGTGTGAAATGATATAGCTTTGCCATTCTCCAATTGATAAACAGTGAAAGGATATGAACAATTTTCAGATGAAGAAATTAAAACCATTTCTGGTCATATGAAAAAGTGCTCTAAATCACTATTGATTAAAGAAATGCAAATTAAAATAATTCTGAGCTACCACTACATACCTCTCAGATTAGCTAAGGTGACAGGAAAAGGTAATGATGAATGTTGAAGGGGATATGGGAAACCAGGACACTAATACATTGTTGGTGGGGTTGTAAACTGATCCAACCCTTCTGAAGAGCAATTTGGAACTATGCCCAAAGGGCTATAAAACTGTGCATACCCTTTGATCCAGCAGTGTCTCTATGGGTCTGTAGCTCAAGAGAGCTTAAAAAAAAAAAGGGAAAAATGTGTGAAATTTAGTTATAGTAGCTCTTTTTGTAATATTAAGAGACTGGAAGCTGAGTGGATACTCTTCATTTGGGAAATGGCTAAATAAGTTATGATATGTGAATGTTATGGAATATTATTGTTCTATAAGAAATGATCAGCAGGATGATTTCAGAAAGGTCTGGAGAGACTTACATGAGCTGATACTAAGTGAGATGAGTAGAATGAAGAGAACATTGTACACAATGGCAACAACATTATGTGATGTTCAATTCTGATGGATGTGGCTCTTCAACAATGACATGATTCAGGTCAATTCCAATGGACTTGTGATGAAGAGAGCCATCTGCATCCAGAGAGGACTGTGGGAACTGAATGTGGATCATAACATAGTATTTGCACATTTTTGGTTATCATTTGCTTGCTTTTTTTTCTTTCTTATTTTTTTTCTTTTTGATTTGATTTTTCTTGTGCAGTATGATAAATATGGAAATATGTATAGAAGAACTACATATGTTTATCATATATTGGATTGCTTGCTGTCTAGGGGAGAGGGTGTGGGAAAGAGAGGGAGAAAAAACTTGAAACAGTATTTTGCAATGATGAATGTTGAAAACTATCTTTGCATGTATTTTGAAAATTAAAAGCTATTATTAAAAATAAAACCAAAAAATGTTAAAAATCATGATAAGATTTTAAAGGCAATCCCACTTGCCCCTACTTATGTCACTTATGATAACTTGTGCTAGTGCTTTACTGGGAAAAGTCCATCTATTGAGATTCCCAATTATATTGTAGAGTTAAAGAGATGGCAAATCATTCCAGTATCTTTGCCAAAATCAGAACATGGGGTCACAGAGCATTGAACATAATTGAAATAACATGACAGCAAGAAGAGTACTGACATTCATTTGTAGAATGGTCTGTTTCCTCTTCTCTTTAACCTATTTTACTGGTCTGCTTTGATAATGAGAAATTCTATTCATCATCTAAAATTCCTTGAAAGATCAAAACAAATGTGAAACTAAATTTTTTTGGGGGGTATAGGATGGGTGACTGTGATTTAACAGCAGTTGAACTGCCCAAGGCAAATAAAAGTTCTTTGACAATAGATTATGTCTCTGTTTATTAAATCTCATATTAAATCTCAAATCTGACATGGAAAGTGAAGTGTGAATTCCAGAAGCATTTCTAGCTCAAAAAACTAGATCATTGAGAGAAGAATGATGTCTTGAAGGTCTTGAAGACCTTGAAAAGGTCTCATTCATAGCTTTTCATCAGACAGAAGGCATTTCATTGATTAACCAATGATACCAACTTCCTCTGAGCTTGAGACCTTAGCAATCATACCACTCCCATCTCTAGTCTCTGAAGAAAAAGCATATCTCTCCTAGTCCCTAAGCATTTGTGTCTTTGTAAAGTGAATACTATCCAGTATAAGTTTATGGTATCTGAGACGGTCTTCTTATGGAGTTCCTACATAGCCTCATTGAGACTTACAGACCTGTCTCTCTGGCTAAGTCAAATCTCCAGGGACAGCTTCACACAGGCCTCTTAGCTGAGCCAATGTAGAGCTAAGTTCCTATAGGCCATGTTAATACTTATTGGTCCTTCTAATCTTGCACTTTGCACTTTGATGCAGTTCACACAATGCTTGGAGAAGATGCTTATTAGGATAGACTGGCCAAAACAGTTGGGTGAGCTCCCAGTGCTAGACCCTAGCCAATCAGAAGGAAGAATAGGTAAGTGGGATTCCCTTGTTGTCAAGATTGAATATTTGAATACTACCAGTGGGTAACAAAAGAAAGTACAGGGTGTCCCAAAAATCTTGACTTAAATTTTAAAATTGTAAACTTTTAAAGTTTAAAACTGCCCTAAGACTTTTGTGATGCCCAGTATTCTTCAGTGACTGTTGCTAACAAATTTAATCTACTCAAAATACATGGTAACAATTTTTAGGCATTTAATTACTAATGTTACTGCCATCTCGAAGGGGGAAAAAGAAAACTTGTTAATTTCCTGAGACTGAATTTTTATTTTCTTAAGTTATGAAAAATAATGATTTTGATAAGTTGTAGTTTCCTTAGAGAGAAAACTGACAATCATGTTTGGGAATAGAAAAGAATGTGAATTATTTTATTAATTTAATTATAAATTAATGTAAATACTTGCTTCCCATAATATGCTGATATATTTTAAAAATTAAAACGATAAGTCTTTCAGTTGTGCACCCTGATGGAAAATTGAGGAATAGGGGAAAAAAAAAAAAAAAAAGAAGAGAAATTGTAAAGGAAACCTTACCAAAAGCAAATTTTGTCCCCTAAATGCCAGTGAGGAAATTTTTGAGCCAAAAGACTCATTATCTGGCATTTCAGAGTTAAAGGAAAACACATTTCTTCATACACTGAAGCCCAGTTAGTTTCTCAACTAGCTGGGCATTTCTCCAAGACATGTGCTAATAAGCTAAGCTCCCTCTGATGAAGTTCTGTTCTAGTCAACCTCACCCTTAAGATATAGATCAATAGATCCATAGATTGCTAAAAACTGCAATGGATCTCAGTTTTGAATTTAGTTCTCTCCCCCGCTCCCCATCCCCCCCCTTTTTTTTTTAAATAAACAAATGAAGGGATTAAGGGCCAGGAAAGTCAAAAGAATTTGCACTGGGTGGTATAGCCAGTGATTTTCAGTCTATTGCTCTTTCCATGACATTTCCACTCAGGTTTAGAAACCATTTTGGTCTTTATGGAGAAATCATTTTTCCCCATTTAAAATTTGTGTTATCTTCTATTTAATTATTTTCTAAGCTTTTAGAGGTTAATAAAAACATCAATTCTATGTTAAATTTTAGCTACATATTGAGAGCAAAAATTGGAGTAATTTAGAAACAAGTTCCCAAGGACTACTGATCAGAAAATCACCTCCAAGGGTTTTTTGTATGGACCAGTGCTCCACATTTTGTGAAATGCTTTTTGCAACAAAGTAGAAAAGATACCAACAAGTGCTTGAATAGTCAGTTAGGAATTGCAGGAAGAGATGGAAGTCAGATTTAGTGTTGAGTCAGGAAGAAGAAAGATGTAGAATTTGCTTGTGCCCCAACTCTTCCTAATTGAGTTACATTAAAGATTGGAATACTATGCATTTAAGCTTAAAATTCAGAGTAAGTCGGTACTATCCACCATCCCAGAATGCCTCCTCTTTGATAAATTAGCAGACTTACATAATGGCTAAATAGAAAGTTCCTACAGGGGCTCTTAAGTGCCAGCTATACTGAAGTTTTAAAATAATAGAGCAATTATATAAGAAAGGGTTCCAGATATATTAAAAGATTATTTCCACTTAATTCTATAGGAAGAACTAGGATTCAATTGTGTGGTGATTGATAATAGTTGAAGTTAAAGAAAAAGATGCCTTATTTTATATAGGTATTAATTCTGATGCTTTTGTCATCTTTTATACAAATATTAGCTAATTGTTCATATGTTTTGTTTTGATGAAAAAAAAAACCAAACTTTTTTTTTTTAAATGGTAGGGAGTGGCTCAAGAGAGTTCCTGAATCAATTTAATAAGATTACAGGATGGTGAATTTTTGTTTAGAATTGCTGCAAAGATTAATTATTTGGCTCAGATTGTAGGGAGGATAGACTCTACAAGCAAAGTCATTTTTCAGTAGATCTGATCAGTCATTTTTGTTTCTAGTTTTCTACTAGACTAGAGCATACAAGTATGGGATCTCCTTCTCAAATAGTAATGGTGACCTCAAGGCAATGGTTGAGTATTGAGAATTTCTGGAGATATACACAGCAGAACTGTATATGTGTTTGTCCATGTGATGAGAGAGGGGAATTCTTAGACAATTTACTCCAGAGAAGAGTGAATGTTCTGGGATCCTACAAACTCAAGAAGGCAAGAAACAATAGGTGTCAGGTTTTGTATTGAGTTGAGGAGTGGAGTACAAAACTTCCCTGATCCAGAGACTTCAACTAGCCTAATTCCTCCAAGTTGGGTTATTTTAAAGATGAGAATAGTATAGATACCATGATCTCAAATTAGAGCAAGTTGGTAGTCTGCCTTTTCCATGACGTTATAAGTAAGTAGTTAAAAGCATCTTAAGATTAAAAAAAATAAAGAAAAGAAAAGGATGCTACAAGGACTCTCGGTGTTAAACTGTCCCCGAAGTCTTAAAAAGCTAGAGCACTCTTATACTAGAAGTTTTTATTCTAAGAAAGAATTAAAGTCCTAGTGAGAGAAGCTTTCCACATATCCCTAGAAATACGAAGGGTCCAGCTTATCCCATGTATTGAGTTACTTTCTGAGTCACTCTCCACAAGTCAGGACAGCTACATTTGTCCCAGAGGATTCCAGAGTACTCTGAGGAGTTGGTAGGTCTTGTGTCTACAGCCATTATCTCAAATCCCCCCAACTACATTTTACTCACTTCATCTAGAATAGAAAAGAACAAAGAACAAACCAAGGACAAAGGCCCTTTGATTGAACCAAATTGTCTGAGGAGACAATTTCTCTTTATAGCTTCATCTTTCCTTGGACTCTATGAACAAAGGAGTCACCAAATGAAGCAAAGAGAAAGTAGTTAAAATTAATAGGCTTTTTTCAATACCTTTGCAGGCAATTAAGCAGCACATGGTTGACTGGTTGACTGACCAGAATTAGTTATAGAATGTCTAGGAATAGTTCGTACTCTCTCCAAGGCACTCTCATTCTATGTCATCATCCCTTCTTACATGCAAGCTCTCTAGCTTCTCCAAATTCAGAAGTTATCTTGTAGATGATCTCAAATTTGAGAGTTTGGATTTCCAGCCTTTGATAAAAAGAAGAATATACTGACCAATGGTACACCTAGGAAATGCAGTAGATAGAGTTCAAATTTGGCCTCATACACTCACTAGCTGTGTAACCCTGAGCAAGTCATTTAATCCTGTTTCCCTTGGTTTTCTTATTTTATGGGAAAAGGAAATGACAAAAATATCTTTGCTAAGAAAACTCTAAATAAGGTCAAGAAGAGTTGGATACAACTGGAAAATGACTGAACAACAAATATTGACCAATACAACTTTGGCCAAAAGAAGCTAATTATATATGACCTAAATGGTCTGAAGAGCAGTAGCAAGGTATCAATTCTATGTAAATGCAAAAAGATTGGAATTCACATTCAGCAATTAAAGTGAGTTATTTGTATAATATAGATTTAATGGAGAGAGGACTTAGCTTTTTAAAAGTCATGTTTCTCCTCTGGGGGAAACCAAGATTTCAGTGATAATATAATGCTAAATGTCTGTATGAGTCTGTGTGGAGGCAGAGTGACTCATTTTTTAGTGAGGTATTTCCTGACTAGTGGTAAAGGTTGTTTATAGGAAATTGAGAATTCTTGATGTCTTTTCTGCATTTTTAAAACAGGTTCCTGTGAATCCTGTGTTCTTTTTTCATTTTTTGGTAGGTGAAATAAAGACTGATCTGCACACATTAGTGAAGCCTCAAGCTAGACTCATCTCAGATTTCTTAACATAAATTCTGGCTGAGGATATCTCTAAGATGGGAACAAGTCTACATCTGCCAAAAGGTTAAGAGTGCTAAGTCAAGGGTTACAAAATTAAAGAGCATGAAAATAAGACATGTCAATCTATACTCTCAGTTAATCATATTTATGGAAAGGGTAGCTTTTGGAACCTCGAAGCCAATATGTTATCTTGTCTCTCCTTACCCAGAAGCAGATTATAGACATTATGAGCACAGTATCTAAGCGGGGGATTAAGCAACCCTTTGCACTCTTAATCTTGTTAAGTGAAATGTGAAACATAAAGGCAAAGATCTCCCACTGAAAACAAGCTAATGCTTTTCCTAGGAGGAGTTAATACTATGAAGAGGGATAGGTAGGCTTGGGTCATGCTGCATCACTTAGGGAGAGAACATCTTTTCATGTCATACTTTCTGAACTCTAGAGAAATAATAAACAAGCAATAATACTTTTCCAGGAAAACTTAGGCAATGTTCCCGGTCCCCTTGAACTGAAAATTGTCATTCCTCCATCAGTTAAAAACATCTACTCATAGTCTTAACTCTTTGTTGCTTTTGGGGAACACCAGTTGCAGAGATGGCCAAAGACATTATATTTTTTTGGCGAGTAAATCTTGGAAAATTTGAAGTTTTCTTCCTGGCACAATCATAGATCATTTTCATATTCCTTTGGTGACTCACTGGACTCTTGGAACTCTTATTTATTTATTTAAGCCAAAGCCCTTTATTTGGAGGATTTTTACATTTGTCCCTGCCTTCTCACAAAAATTAATTCACATTTATATAATGATTTAAGGTTGATAAAGGCATAAGTTTTCATGGTTAGCTTTCTACTTCTATTTCCCTGGAAACTATACACTTGTACTTCTATCCTCCCGGTGATCAAAAGTTATATTAATGTTGGCAGCAAAGCAGGGGTAGATAGCATGTGTGTGTTGTGACAATGGTCATTGTAAACATAAAATCAAGCCAAGAGAATTCAGTACAAGAATGCTTCTCCTTGGGATTTTGTTTCTTTTGTCTAATGTAATATTTTCTATCACTGTTACTAATGCTATTTTCAATTTGCCTCTCTGCCTTTACTTAAGCTATTTTTCTCTTTTTGGACCTCCTTTGGCATCCCCAACTGTCCAAGTCCAATTCAGCCTTCCAGGCTAAATAAATCCTGCATCCTCCACTGAAACCTACTTTGTTTGTGCCAGCCTATAATGATTTCTCCTTTCTCTAAATTACCACTGCTAGGCCCAATGGGAGGTAGCACTAGGCTCCAGATTGAGTGTATAGGGGAACAAAAGAGTAATTTTATTTGAGCCTGAAGCTTAATTTGTGCTTCACATTTACCAGGGGGAGAATGATATGCTAGGGCACCCACAGCTTTGGAGTGACACAGGGTAGTTTTGATCTTGAGGACCTTTCTCAAAAGGACATTCTCCTTAGATTATTATATCCCCACAGTTTATTCTGGAAAAATATCCAAATATAGCTCATGTATAGGCTGCCACAAGTGTGGACAATTGAGTCACCAGGTTCCATGTAAACTCTTAAAATGACAAATAAGGTCTTTATTTTATCCTTAAAAAAATGCAGAAATCACAAAGGAGTTACTAGAACATATAAAAAGATACAAAAAACCAAAATAAAAAAACCTCTACATAAAATGCTCACAGTAACATACAATCAATATACTTCTCCTCCCTGTCTGCAACTAAAATGTATGGTGCTTCCAAATAGATAGATATTGTGTACAAATTTGTACAAATTCAAACACTAGGACAGATTTGAACTCAAGTTTTCTGACCCCAGAGCCAAAGCTTCATGCTGTACCACATTGCTTCATTAGGACCAATTCAATACTAGATCACTGTTTAGATTTCTCTCAGAAGGAAATGGAATTTAGGAGTTGCTTAAGGGGAAAAATTCTGACATTTTGGTGACTCCATAGTTAGCTTTGTGCACAGTTCCTTCCAGTTTTGAGTGCCAACCTTGAAGTCTGAAATCCTGTTGGAAATTAAACACTGTGTGTGGTGGTGGTGGGGAAGTTATTCAACAGGCAGCTTTTCCCTTCTCACCTGACCTGTCCTATTTAGTAATCTCATAATTGCAGCAGGGAACAAAGTACAGGTCTTGCACTTTTGATCCTTTCGTTATTCATGGGGAAAGATTAGGACCTGGGAAATTCTCTCTCTCCAAAGACAGAACGTTTAGGCACTCCTTTTTTTCCCTCTGGAATTTGGGGTTGAGTTAGCCTTGATGATCAACAGTGGTGAAGAAATCTCCTTTCTCTGACTAAAGGGTTAGATTCTGGGATTGCACTGCCTAGGAAAATCAGTACCCCATTTTCATATGCTGGAGGTTGAGGTCCAGGAGGAGTACTCATAAACTCTGTGGATATGTGAGCCTACACATTTAGCTTTTATGTACTTCTCTAGGATACTCCATTTTTTCTGCCTTCTTTTGGGCTGGAGAATTCAGTTGCTAGATCTCTGAATTTAGCTTAGAAAACTGGGGGCAAACACATAAGGTATCCATGTATTTCTACCCCAAACTAGTCATTAATAGCTCGTGGAGAAAAAAAACCAAAAAACAAAACATGAGTATTATATCTCTCTTCCCTCCCATCCAGAACATAGATCCTTCCTTAGATTTGTTGTTTTTTCAGGAACATAAACCTAAAGTGAAAAAGGAGCCCCGAAGGGCTGAACCATTCTGTTGGCATACTATTATAGACTGGCAAAAAGGAATGGTTCCTCCCCCAAGCATTCATCTTCTTATGAGACACAGACAATCAATTTATCTTGGAAGTAGCCCCAGTCACTAATACCTATCCCTAGGAGATACCAAGGGGCAAGCTCTTAATTCAATTCATGCCTAGGTAGGTACAGTCACTGAGATTTCATAAGTAGTTATCTTTTGTCTTCTTAATGATGTATCTTTTATAGGGCATATCCCTTGAAAAGGGGCTTTTGAAAATCAGGAACAAAAATCCATTTTTCTATAAACTCATCAGTTGGCACCATCTCCCTATGGAGATGGAAGAACTATCATTCTTCAACCTTGAGGTAAGGATATTTAAATAATGTTTTTGTCATATTTAATACTATCTGTGACTTTGCATAAAAGCTAGATTTCCCCCTCAACATAGTTTTTGTGAGGGGAAAAGGCTTAGGAATTTTTTTTAAAGTTAAGAAAAAATTATGATTATGTCCCATTTTATTATAGTCTTCTGCTTTAATATATTTTCATAGAATGTCAGAGTAGGAAGAGACCTCAGAAATTACCTAATTCAAATCTTACCTGAAAAGGGTTTTCCTCTATTACATCCCCAAGGAATGACCATCACATTCTACTTGAAGACCTCTAGATTACTACTTGAAGCAAGTGTGAAAGTGGTAATTTTATAGTATACTAAGTAGAAATTTTATTAAACAATTACGGGTTATGGAACATGACAATCTTAAAAAAAGTGACATTGTAACTAATCCAGGGGACAATAGAGAAGAGTATGGTGGGCACAAGGGAGCAGTTGTATATATCTCAAGATAATGGGGAAAAAAAGTTTCTGAGAAGCATTACTTAGAAAATGTGTAATTAGAAGATAACAGACATCCCCAGTGCTAAGCTGGCACCCACAGAATCTCTTTCTCTCTCTTTTTAAAAAGTTTATTTACTTTTAATACACTTTGCTTTATGAATCATGTTGTGAGAGAAAAATCAGAGTAAAAGGGAAAAACCATGGGAGATATTTGAAAAACAGAAAAAAGAAGTGAACACAACATGTGTTGATTTACATTCAGTCTCCTCAGATCTTTTTCAGGATGCAAAATTCTTTCCCCTTCTTTATGATTTCCTTAAAATACAGACCCAGTAATGGCACTGCTGAATCAAAGGGTATACACAGTTTTATATCCCTTTGAGCATAGTTCCATATTGCTCTCCAGAATGGTTGGATCATTTAACAACTCCACCAATAATGCATTAGTATCCCAGTTTTAGTATGTCCCCTCCAACAATTATCATTCTCTTTTCCTATCATATTGGCCAATTTGAGAGGTGTGAGGTAGTGCTTCAGAGATGTTTTAATTTGCAATTTTCTAATCAATAGTGACTTAGAGAATTTTTTCATATAACTATAAATGGATTTAATTTCCTCATCTGAAAATTGTCTATTTATATCCTTTGTCCATTTATCAACTAGAGAATTATTTATATTCCTATAAATTTGACATAGTTCCTTATAGATTTTAGAAATAAGAACTTTATCAGAAATACTGTCTGTAAAGATTTTTTCCCAGCTTTGTGCTGCCCTTTTAACCTTGTTTCTGCTGGTTTTGTTTGTGAAAAACCTTTTTAACTTAATGTTATCAAAGTTGTCCATTTTGCTTTTCATGATCTGTAGTTCTTGTTTTGTCATAAATTCCTCCCTTCTCCAAAGATCTGATAGTTAAATTATCCCTTGTTCTCCTAATTTGTTTATGGTATCATCCTTTATGCCCAAATCATATATCCATTTTGACCTTATTTTGGTATGGGGTGTGAGATGTAGATCTGTGCTGATTTTCTGACATATAATTTAATTTGTTCTCTTTCTAGCTTTTTTAGTTGCATGTCTAATTCATTGATATCCTCTTTCTCTATTTTATTCATGGAGCTATTTAGAAATAAAAAATTTCCCCTAAGAACTATTTTTCTGCATCCCATAGATTTTGGTATATTGTCTCATTATTGTCATTTTCTTAGATGAAATTATAGATTGTTTCTGTGGCTGTTTGACCCATTCATTCTTTAGAATTATATTATTTAATTTCTAATTGATTTTTAGTCTATCTTTCTCTGATCCTTTATTGAATATAATTTTTATTGCATTGTGCCAAAAAGGAAGCAGTTACTATTTCTGCCTTTTTGCATTTGATTGTGAAGTTTTTATGCTGTAATACATGGTCAATTTTTGTGTGGGTGCCATGTATCACTGAGAAAAAGGTGTATTCCTTTCTGTCCCTATTCAATTTTCTCCAGTGATTTATCATATCTAGGGTTTGTAGAATTTTGTTAACCTCTCTAGTTTCTTTTTTGTTTTTCTTTGGGTTGAGACGGGAAGGTTGAGGTCCTTTTAGAGTTTTGTTGTCTATTTTATCTTGTAAATGGTTCAAAATCTTCTCTTGGAATCTGCCTGCTTTACCAATTGGTACATACATATTTCATATCATCACTACTTCGTTATCTACTGTATTTTTTATCAAGATGTATTTTCCCTTCTTCTTATCTCTTTTAATAAGATCTATTTTTACTTTTGCTTTATCTGATATCAGAATGGCTAACCTTACATTTTTTTACTTCAGCTGAAGCATAATAAATTCTGTTCCAGACTTTTATCTTTATTCTGTATGTGTTTCTTTGTGTCAGTTGTGTTTCTTGTAAACAAAATATTGTAGCATTGTTTTTAATCCACTCTTCCATTTGCTTCCATTTTATAGGAGAGTTCATTCCATTCACATTCACAGTTATAATTACTAGCTCTATATTTTCCTCCATCCTATTTTTTTCTTTATATATACTCTTGTTCTCTCTTTCCACTCTGTACTTAGTGGTGTGTGTGTTTTTTTTTAACCTACCCTACCCACTACCTTATCTCCTATCACCCCTACTCCTTCTCTTAGTAGTTTTTTTTTTTTTAATTCACACCATCTACTCCCTTATCTTCTATTAACCCTCTGCTTTCTTCTTGTCTTTTTTCCTAGTATTTCTGCTCTTGCCTCCATTCTATCCCTCCTTCCCTTTTTCTCTTCCTACTTCATTATAGTATTAAATAAATTTCTATATCCCACTGAATGATTAAGTTATTCCCTCTTAGAGCCCAAACTGATGAGATCAAGCTTCAGATAAAGCTCATTCTTTCTTTTTTCCCCTCCATTGTAGTAGGTCTTTGGAACCTCTTGGTGTGAACTAATTGTCCCATTATACCTTCCCTTTTCTCTTTTTCCAGTATAGGCCTTTCCCCACTCTTTAATATCTTTTTCATAGATGTCATCACACCCAAGTCCATTCATAACCACACATTCAGTTCATGTGATGCCCCCCTTTGTCTGCCCAAGTGTCAGATATAGTTCTCAAGAGATACAGATATTGTTTTCCCATCTAGGGATATAAACAATTTAACCTTATATATATATATATTTCCCCCTATTTACCTTTCTATGGTTCTCTTGAATCCTGTATAGCTTAAATTTTCTGTTTAATTCTTTTTTTTTTTCCAATAGAAATGATTGAAAGTCTCTTACTTCATTGAAGCTCCATCTCCTCCCCGAAAGATAATAATGAGTCTCCCTGGGCAGTTAATTCTTGGTTGTAACCCCAGATCCTTTGCCTTCCAGCATATGGCATTCCAATCCTTTTATTGTATAAGCTGCCAGATCCTGGGAAATCCTGACTTTTGTTCCTTGATATATGAATTGTTTTTGTCTGGCAGCTTGCAGTAATTTTTCCTTGAGATTATAGTTTTGGAGTTTTGCAACAATGTTCCTTGAGGTTTTCTTTGTGGGATCTCTTTCTAGAGGTGATTGATGAATTCTTTCAATGAGTATTTCCCCCTCTGTTTCTAGAATATTGGGACAGCTTTCCTTAATGACCTTTTGTAGAATGCTATCTAGGCTCGTTTTTTGGTCATGGCCTTCAGGTAGGCCAATACTTTTTAAATTGTCTTTTCTGGATCTTTTTTCCAGAGTGGCTGTTTTGCCAATGAAATATTTAACAGTTTCTTCTGTTTTTTCATTCTTTTTAGTTTGTTTGACTGATTTTTGCTGTCTCAAAAAGCTATTAGCTTCCATTTGCCATGTTCTATTTTTTTAATGTGGGATTTTCTTCAGTTACCTTTTGTATCTCTTTTTCCATTTGATTTATTCTACTGTTTAAGTAGTTGTTTCCTTTAGACAGTTTTTTCCTTTTCCTTTTCCAAATTGTTGACTCTCTCATGCATACTTCTCATTTCTTTTCTCATTTTTTCTTCTCCCTCTCTTGTTCACCTTTTGAAATCTTTTATGAGCATTTCCAAGAAGTCTCTTTAGGCTTGAGACTAATTTATCTCACTCTTTGAGATTTCTTCTGAGGACATTCTGCCTTCATGTGAGTTTATGTTTTGGTTTGCCCTGTCACCATAGTAGCTTTCTATGGTCAAGGTTCTTTTCTGTTTCTTGCTTATTTTCTTTCATTTTCTTTTTGGCATTTCCTTTCTTTTTATTTTTAAGATAGACCTCTAACCTTGGGATAAAGGTGGGGCTATCCCAAGCTTTCTGTGCAGCTCTGAGCCTTGGCTTTGAGCATAAGGGCTCCTTGAATTTATAGTGGGTAGCTTTGCCTGCTCTTTTCAGGAAACAGCCTGCTTTCCCAGAGTTTGTCTTCTGACTTGAAACTGAAAGCTGCCCTCCTGATTTGCTCCTCTACTGAGCCATGACTGAGGGTCTTTAGTTACTGATTTACTGTGATTAAAACTCTCTCATCAAATTTCCCAGAGTTTCTTTCCTGGGCTGAACACCCTTTTCACCCCACTGAAACTGACCTTTCTTGAAGTTTTTTTCAGTCTTTCTTGAGCTGGAGAGAGGTTTCATTCTGTCAGACTGTTCAGAGACTTGATTTCATTTGGTTTTTGAGAGAAACTGGGACAGCTTGAGCAGCTCCCTGTCTTTATTCTGCCATCTTGGCTCCATCTCCAGAACTCCACAGAATCTCAATAAACCTAGATCAGTGATTCTTAAGCCTATGAATTTGTTTTTAAATTAAAAATTTTTTCAGCATAATTGGTTTCTTTTGCAATCCCAATGAGGTTCTGGGTCTCTGGACTTGGCAGAGAAAGCCTGAAATACGGATAAAATTAATGTGATGTAGCTCCTAGGGAGAATGTAGAAATAACCCTGAGGTTATCTGTCCTTAATCCTAAACCCACCAGGCCTGGAGAGTGCTATAATTCTACAAACAATGCTGACTGTCAGATAACAATCTGTGACTCCACCTAAATGTTAGTTAGTATTATTGAGAAAACACATTTTAAGAATGTCCAGAGAATGCCAACAAAGATAAGAAAGGGCCTTGAAATCATACCATATGAAAATTAGTTGAAGGAACTGATTGTATGTATCCTAGACCTGTGATGAGGTCCTGAGTAATTAAATGGGCTTGTCAGAGAAGGGCAGTGATGGGGATCAGTTCAACCTTATAGTCCCACTTTCTGTGGAAGTCTTGGGTAGCATCATCTTGCTGTGAACAGTCAGAAATTCAAATTATATCAAACCCCTGAGGTAGGATTTCCCCTATAAATCTGCCTATGACTCATACCATCTTTATTGAATCCCTCTTGGATTAACCCACCTTTTTTAGCCCACTGCCTTTTTCCTTACCTCTACCCCCTTGCTTCATATTGTTTCCTCTCAAGGTCCCCCATGCCTTGGTATGTTTTTCTCTTTCTTATAGCTATCTAACTCTTTTAAGGTGCTAAATCTCTTTTAGGATTTAGCCTGCCAATCAATGGCATAATTATACCTTATGACATATTCCTTTAATAGGTTCTTCCATATGCCTTTCCTTGGTAACCCTATTGCTCTCCCAAATCTCTTCTTATTGTCTACTGCACTTCTTCATTTCATCTATAACTTCTTCTCCTAAATAAACCTATATTTTGATAAAAAGATTGGCCATTGTGAACTTGTCACATGACTGAACCCTAGCATTTGGTGCCAATTTGTCTCTTAAATCTCATCATTTGGTGCTGAATCCCAAACTCATCATATGTATTTGAATATTTGAAGGTCTGCCCCAAAGGAAAGGAATTGGAATTGTTCTGTTCTGTTCTGTTCCAGAAGACAAAACTAGCAGCCTCAGCTGTCAATTGCAAATTTATTTAAAATGGAATGGTCTACCTCAGAAGATAATGTAGATTTTTTTCTCAATAAGGTCTTCTAGTGTAGTTATGTCACAGAGGGGACTCTAGTCCCAGTAGGAGTTGGACTAAATAACAACAAAGAGGTCTCAAGACTCATATCAGGAATTATAACCCCCACTTCATTATCCTTCTTTCTCCAGTGCTATGCAAACAATGGGCACTCAGGATAGCCAAAGAGCTATCTAAGAATGGGCTGGGGTGAGGAGATATGGTTTGAATTCTGACTCAGTTGGGTACTAGGTGACTTTGAACAAATCAGTTAATTAATTCAATTTCTTAGCAGTTACATGAAGGAATTGGACTAAATGATCTCTAGGGGTCCTTTATAGCTCTACATCCTATGATAACGTAATATTGAGGGAATCCTGGAAAGATTACTTGGATGGAAGGGAACGTGAGTACCTGGTTTCTACATCCCATCATCTCAGTCTCTCACCTGTTCATGTTCACTCTCATTCACATTTAAGACAGAAGTTGAGGTGGAAACTCATTCTGGAAACCAAAACAGCTTATCTATAGCTCAGAGGTTGACAACCACTTGCATAGCTTACAATTTTGGATGTAATCATGGTGTCAGAGACTTTCTCCTGACCCAAGGAGCATGGGTACCTACCTTCTGGGGATCTCTTGGCTGCTTTATCCAATGTTTGGCATTAGCCAGCTGTAGTACCAATTCCTCCAAGGACTCAAGCTCAGAAGGCTTCAAATGTAAAACAGATTTTATTCAAATAGTTAAGGAAGCTGAAAGGACTTGCATTTGAGGGCAGAGAGGGTGTGCCTATAATTTCCTTCTGTCTAGCCCTACCTTTTGGCTTGATGCTTTCCTCTACTGGCTTCTCCCCACCTCTGCATCCTGCAGTTTGCTTCTCTTTCTACAGATGCTCACTGGTAATTACTGCCTCTTCCTAGGAACTGGAGCCAACTCTCAAACAGTTGGACCATGAAAGACTTACCTAGAATCCCAACCTATAGTGTTACATGCCTTTCACATATGCCTCATCCTCTGGGCCAGAATGACTCCAGGCTATTTATTCCTTCTGTTGTCTTCCACCTGGTCCCAAGATTCCACTGACAAACAAAGGGACTTTTCTGTTAATGTGTGAATCCCCTTTTACTCATCTATTATAGTTATATTTCCCGACTCCTTGCATTGTTAGAATGAATCAATTCCATTTATCTCTTTCTTTCCACAGCACGTGGGCACTTCATTGCTTGCAGTTTGGCATCTTTCACTGGTTCTTGGGGAGTTCAGAAGGGTATGTTAGCTCCTCTTGCATTGATCTTCCATTTCACTGATGTCTTCCTCTGCGAGATCTGGACTAGGTCATGCAAATTACTTTGGGACTGCTTTTTAAAACCTTAAAAAAGGAGGAGAAAAAAGAGATAACCCTTTATCTGAGGAAGTTAGCATTCTTATCCTTGCTGCATAAAATTTAATTTTCTTATGTTGTAGATCACTTGGTTAAAGCATTTGAAATTATAGGAAGTGCAAATTAAATTCCTCCCTTCTCCAAAGATCTGATGATTAACTATCCCTTGCTCTCCTAATTTGCTTATAGGATCACCCTTTATAACTAAATCATGTACTCACTTTGACCTTATTTTGGTATGTGGTATGACCTGTTAATTTTGACATAATATTTTTCAGTTTTCTCAAAAGATTTTGTGAAATAGTGAGTTCTTATTTCAGAAGCTGGAGTTTGTAGATTTACCAAACACTAGATTACTATAGTCATTGTTGTGTCTTGTGTGTCTAATCTATTCCACTGATCCACCAGTGTCTGTACTATATATTTTGATGACTGCTGATTTATAATAGAATTTTAGGTCTTTGCATTTTTTCATTAGTTCTCTTTATATTCTTGATCTTTTGTTCTTCCAGATGAATTTTGTTATTATTTTTTCTAGCTCTATAAAATAATTTTTTGGGGAGTTTGATTGCTATGGCATTGAACAAGTAGACTAAATTAGAAAGAATTGTCATTTTTATTATATTAACTCAGCCTACCTACCTATGAGCAATTGATATTTTCCCAATTGTTTAAATTTGACTTTATTTGTGTGAAGTTTTTTATCTTAGCAGGTAGGCACCCAAATATTTTATTTTGTCTTCAATTATTTCAAAGGGAATTTCCCTTTTTTATTTCTTGTTGCTGGGCTTCATTAGTAATATATAGAAATGATTATGATTTGTGTAAGTTTATTTTATAACCTGCAATTTTGTTAAATCTGTTAATTGTTTCAAGTAGGTTTCTAGATGATTATCTGGGATTCTCTAAGTATATCATCATATCATCTGCAAAGAGGAATAATCTTATCTCCTCATTCCCTATTTTTAACTCCTTTAGTTTCTTTTTCTTTTTTGTTTTGTCTACAGTTATTTTAGAGGGAATTTCCCTTTATATTTCTTGCTGCTGGGCTTCCCTAGTAACATATAGAAATGATAATGATTTGTGTGAGTTTATTTTATATCCTGAAACTTTGTTAAATCTGTTAATTGTTTCAAGTAGATTTCTGGATGATTATCTGGGATTCTCTAAGTATACCATCATATCATTTGCAAAGAGGAATAATCTTATCTCCTCATTTCTTACTCTAACTCTTTAATTTCTTTTTTCTTTTCTTATTACTGGAGCTAACATTTCTAGTACAATATTGAATAATAGTGGTGATAATGGACATTCTTGTTTCACCTTGATCTTACTGGGAATGTGTCTAGATTCTCCCCATTTTAAAGCTTGCTGATGGTTTAGATAAATGTGACTTATCATTTTAAAGAAAACTACATTTAACCTTTGTTCTCTAGTGTTTTTAATAGGAATGGGTGCTGTATTTTGTCAAAAGAATATTTTCTGCGTCTATTGAGATTATTATATAATTGTTCTTAGTTTGGTTATTGAGATGGTTAATTATGCCAATGGTTTTCCTGATTTTGAACCAGCCCTGCATTCCTGGTACAAATCTCATTTGGTTATAAATGCATTATCTTGCTAATAAGTTACTGTAATCTCTTTGCTAATATATTATTTAAAATTTTTGCATTAATATTCATTAGGGAGATTGATCTGTAGTTTTTTTTTCTCTGTTTTGACTCTTCCTGGTTTAGGTGTCAGCACCATATTTGTATCATAGAAGGAATTTGGCCAGACTTCTCCTTTGCCTATTTTTCCGAATAATTTACAAGATATTGGAGTTAATTGTTCCTTAAATTTTTAGTAGAATTCACTTATAAATGCAACTGGCCCTGGAGATTTTTTCTTAGGGAGTTCATTGATAGCTTGTTCAATTTCTTTTTCTAAAATGGGGTTAAATAATTTATTTTCTCTTTTATTAATCTAGGAGGAATTATGGCCAAATAAAATGCAAAATGGACAACTTTGATTACATTAAATTAAAAAGATTATTCACAAACAAAACCAATGCAATCAAGATTGGAAGGGAAGGAGAACAGCCAGTGTTTCTGATAAAGACCTCATTTCTTCTTCTTTTTTTACCTTTCTCTCTCTCTCTCTCTTTAAATTAAAGCTTTTAATTTTCAAAACATATGGACGGATAATTTTTCAACATTGACCCTTGCAAAACCTTGTGTTCCAAATTTTCCCCTCCCTGCCACCCTCTCTCCTAGATGCAAGTAATCCAATATATGTTAAACATCTTAAAATATATGTTAAATCCAATATGTTTACATATTTATACAATTATCTTGCTATACAAGAAAAATCAGATCAAAAAGGAAAAAATAAGAAAGAAAACAAAATGCAAGCAAACAGCAACAAAAAAGAGTAAAAATGTTATGTTGTGGTCCATACTCAATTCCCCACAGTTCTCCCTCTGGGTGTAGATGGCTCTCTTCATCACTGAATAAGTAGAACTGGTTTGAGTCTTCTCATTGTTGAAGAGAACCGCGTCCATCAGAATTGATAATTGTATAATCTTCTTGTTGCTGTGTATAATGATCTTCTGGTTCTACTCATTTCACTCAGTATTAGTTCATGTAAGTCTCTCCAAACCTCTCTGAAATCATCCTGTTGGTTTTTTCTTATAGAACAATAATATTTCATAACATTCATATACCACAATTTATTCAGCCATTCTCCAATTGATGGGCATCCACTCTGTTTCCAGTTTCTTGCCACTATGAAAAGAGCTTTCACAAACATTCTTGCACATATGGTCCTTTTCCCTTCTTTAGTATCTCTTTGGGGTATAAGCCCAGTAGAAACACTGCTGGATCAAAGGGTATGCACAGTTTGATAATTTTTTGAGCATAGTTCCAAGTGCTCTTCAGAATGACTGGATGTATTCACAATTCCACCAACAATGCATCAGTGTCCCAGTTTTCTCACATCTCCTCCAACATTCGTCCTTGTCTTTTCCTGTTATTTTTGCCTGACAGATATGTAGTGGTATCTCAGAGTTGTCTTAATTTGCATTTGCTTGAATTCTTATAAATTTGAGGCAATTCTCTCTATATTTTAGAAAAAGGCCTCATCTCTAAAATATATGAACAATGAGTCAAATATTTAAGAATACAAGTCATTCCCCAATTGATAAATTCCCCAAAGGATATGAACAGACAGCTTTCTGATAAATAAATTAAAACCATTTCTAGCCATATTAAAAAATGCTCTAAATCACTATTAATTTGAGAAATGCAAATCAAAACAACTCTGAGATACCACTACACACCTGTCAGATTGGCTAAGATGACAGGAAAAGATAATGACAAATGTTGTAGGGGATGTGGGAAAACTGGGACATTGATGCATTTTTGGTGGAGTTGTGAAATAATCTAGCAATATGGAGAGCAATTTGGAACTATACTCAATGGGCTATCAAACTGTGCATGCCCTTTAATCTAGCAGTGCCATTATTGGGATTATATACCAAAGAAATCAAAAAGAGGGAAAAGGACTCACATGTACAGAAATGTTTGTAGCAGCTCTTTTTGTGGTGGCAAAGAATTAGAAAACAAGTAAATAGATGCCCATCAATTAGGGAATGGCTGAATAAGTTATGGTATATAAATGTAATGGAATATTATTATTCTATTAAAAAAAACTGGACAGGTTGATTTTTAAAAGGCCTAAAGAGATTTACTTGAATTAATCCTGAGCAAAACAAAGAGAACTAAAAAAACATTATACATAGCAACAGCAAGATTATGCGTTGATCAACTATGACAGACTTGTTTCTTCTCAGCAGTTCAGGGATCCAAAGCAATTCCATTAAGCTTTGATTAGAAAACTCCATCTGCATCCAAAGAGAGAACTATGGAGACGGAATGTAAATCAATACAAGCTATGTTCACGTTTTTTCCTTCTTCTTCTTCTTCTTCTTTCTTCTTCTTCTTCTTCTTCTTCTTCTTCTTCTTCTTCTTCTTCTTCTTCTTCTCCTCCTTCTCCTCCTTCTTCTTCTCCTTCTTCTCCTTCTCCTTCTCCTTCTCCTTCTCCTTCTCCTTCTCCTTCTCCTTCTCCTTCTCCTTCTCCTTCTCCTTCTCCTTCTCCTTCTCCTTCTCCTTCTCCTTCTCCTTCTCCTTCTCCTTCTCCTTCTCCTCCTTCTCCTCCTTCTTCTCCTTCTCCTTCTCCTTCTCCTTCTTCTTCTTCTCTTCTTCTTTCTTCTTCTCTTCTTCTTCTTCTTTCTTCTTCTTCTTCTTCTTCTTTTTCTTCTTCCTTCTTCTTCTTTCTTCTTTCTTCTTTCTTCTTTCTTCTTTCTTCTTCTTCTTCTTCTTCCTTCTTCTTTTTCTTCTTCCTTCTTCTTCTTCTTCCTTCTTCTTCTTTCTTCTTCTCTTGTGGCTTTTCCCTTTTGTTCTGATTTTTCTCTCCCAACATAATTCATTAGAAAACATGTTTAAGAAATGAATGTACATGTACATATTTTTTTAAAAGTTGTTTCTACATGTAACTGGGGAAAGTAAAAATAAAAAAAAAGTACAATGAAGGGTTAACATGTTTGTAAGTAGAATAATTAAGCATGTTTAAACTAGTCTGCAAAGATTGTATTTAGATTTTGTGAAGTCTTTGAGAACAAATGCTTTGGTTTGGAGACCAGATGATTCATTTATAAAATATTCTGAATGTTGATTTCAGTGAATTTGAAGAGATGGACAATATAGGAGAGCTCCTAAATGTTGGAAGAATTATGAAATATGCCTTGAAATAATAATAGTAATTTACATCTACACAGTGGTTAAAATTTTTACACTTTCATTTAATAGTATGAGTGTATTTTATTAATAATTTATTGTATTATTTTTCTCTTTTATTCTGACCAAAGGAAAAAAAGAAAAAAGGTAAAGCCTCTAGAAAAAATTTATAGAGGGAGAGAAAGAAGGTGAGGCAGTAAAGGAATGAGGAACAGGAGGAAGACTTCTCTGTGCTCCAAAGGAGTTAGGTAAGAGTAAGTACCCTCTCTGTTTCAGGAATAGGAAGAAGAAAGAATGAGTTTTAATTCCTTCCTTTCTCTTCAGCATTGCCTATCTTGATTTCTTCTATAGGATTTGCTTCCAAATTTTTGACTCCAAAGTGAATGGAAGGCTTCCAGGAAAAGCTCAAGCTAGAGCAGCCAGATGATGTCAGTGCTGTGATGTACTTCTCATAGAAAGTTGTACTTATTACCCAATAATGATTGTAGACTTTTAGACTTCATTTTTTATTTTAGCTTTTCCTGTCTCCCCATTATCAGGAAGAGGCAAAGAATAATTATATGAGTCTGACACACTCTGTTTCATTATTGAATTGTGATTAACACACACAGTGATTCAGTTATTGCAGTGAAAGAGAAAAAAGGGAGGCAATATGATATATATAATTGAAAAGAGTATATGTTCAGAAGAATTAAATACATGAATCACTGGGATTAGACTAAAAGGGAATAAGTATAGTGTTGCCAACCAGGAAGTCAAACCGTTGATGTTTAGAAGTTAAAATCCAAAATATTCTTGAGATTCTGGGCCAGTTTCACAAAACATTCTCAAAAGAATTAGTAGCTTTAAACCTTTAGTTCAAGAGACAAAGATTTTATTATTACACTCTTAGCAGTGGGCTAGATTCTGAAAGAGAAATTAGCAAAGTAGTGGGAAATAAACAGTGTATTTATGGAGGTAAAAAGATTTCTTGTTTAGGGGTTTGTTTAGATTAGGGTACTAACTTTGGGTTTAGTTTCAAAGAAAGCCTTTGATTTGTTAATTTTATGAAGACTACTGATATGCTAAAGGCTCAGTTCCAGTATTCTACTGATATGCTAATTTTATGGCTTAGAGATTAGTTTAGAGTTAGAGCTAGTCTTTTTCCTTCCAGAGCCATAAACTGAATCCATAAAAACCAACATTCTTTTGTAGTTAAACTAATACAGTGTTCTTAAGGCAGATATCTTGGAGTCAAAAAGTATACACTTAATTGATAGCCATGGTACAGTATCCCTGAGATTACAATCACATCAAAACCACATTATAAAATTAATGAAAATAAATCTGAAAACCAAAACACAACCCAGTTCTAAACTATTTTTTAAAAGTATATAAAAATGTTGGACAATGTTACATAAACCTGCAAATAAAAAAGTATCAGTTATTGGTGGTAACAGAGATTGGGAAAGAGGTTCCCCAAAAAGTCACAGAAAAAATAGAAAAGGTAATATTTCACTTATTTATTTATCTAAATAACCCATTAAGTCCTTACTATGTATAAGGCACCATGCTAAGTTGATGGGAAAACAAAGAAGAATAATCATATTATCATATTTCCAGAGCTTGAAGAGAATTAGATGGTCATCCAGGTCAATTTCCTTATTTTATAGATAATAAAACTGAGAACCAGAGAAGTTAAACTACCTGTTCAACATCACATAAGCAGCCATACATGACAGAGATGGAGTAGTAAAGGAATAAAATATTTATATAAATAAATATTGCAAATCAGAATGAGAAAAGTATAAGAGAAACCACTATTTCATAATATGCTAAGGCCATCCATGATCACTTTTCTCTTAACTCTGTATTTTTTGACCTGTTCCTTAACTGAACCCTTTAGGCCGCTTTCCCATTTTCATTTCCCTTTTAAAGATATTCTCCTTTAAAATATAAATTCCTTAAGATAAGGATTGAATTAAATGTTGCATCTTTCTGTCCATTTATCTATCTATCTATCTAATTATCTATGTATCTATCCATCCATTTATCCTCAATCTATCAGAGGCTAAATGCAAGCATAAGTAATTAGGGAAGGAGGGATCTCATTCAACTGTAAGGGATCATGAAAGGTTGCATGGAGGAGGAAGTACTTGCACTTGCTTCAGAAGAAAGGGAGGGATTTTAATAGATGAAGATACAGATGTACATGCTATAGATGGGAAGAAAGAAAGGATGTGGGGAAAGGGAATAAGAGATGGGGGAATGGCTAGTTGTCCACTATGACAAAAAGACAGAATGCAAAGAGCAAAGTTGGAGTCAAAGCATGGTGGACTTTGAGGGAGGATTCTGTGTTTTATATTGGGAGGCTACTGAAGTTTTGTTTGTTAAGGAGGATAGTGATACGATCACACTTGCAAATTGTTCAGTCATTTTCAGTTGCATTTGACTCTTCATGACCCTATTTAGGGGTTTCTTGATAAAGACACTGGAATAATTTGCCATTTCCTTCTCCCGTTCATTTTACAGATGGGGAAATGAGGCAAACAGAGTTAAGTGACTTGCTCGGGGTAGGAGGTATATAAGGCTCAATTTGAAATCAAGAAGGGGAAGGCAAAGCCTAGAGGCATAAAGATTACAAATCAGAATGAGAAATATCCAAAAGAAATAGCCATTTTATGAAGTGCCCAGGCTGTGTATGGTCACTACTCTCTTGATGCTCTGAACTGTTCTGCTTTCTTCCCAACAGAACCATTATGTTTCTTCTTTTCCTAGAGGCAGCTATACTGGTCCAGAGGCTTTTACAATGAGAGAAAAGGAGGATTGGTGACAGAACAGAAAATAGATAAGAATATAGATATTTTAGGGAAATAATCAACAGGACTTAGAAATTGATGACATGTAAAGGACTTGACCTTGAAAATAACACCAAAGTTTTGAGCCTGGGTGATTGAGAGAATGCAGTATGAGCAACAAAGAAATTAGGAGAAGGGGTAGATTTTTTTTTGGTGGGGGTGGTATCAGTAGGATATCCTAAGTGAAGACATCTGATAGTATAGTATATTCTAAGAATGGTGCTAAGGGAGGGGGAAGGGAACAAACATTTATATGGTTTGAGCTTTATATGCCAGGAGCTTTACAAAAATCATCTCATTTGATCTTCACAACAATCCTCTGATGTAGTGCTATTATTACCTCCATTTTACAATTGAAGAAGTTGACTTACCCTGGCTCCGTGAGTGTTTCAGATCAGATTTGAACTTGGCTGTTTTTGATTCTAAGCCCAACTCTCTATCCAATGCACCATCTAACTTTCTCAGATAGAATTGGGGCTGACTATGAATGCTATAAACAAAAAAAGGATAAGAATAATGTTATTATTTATCTCCATTTGAATGTCTCATAGGAACATCCAATGTAACATGTCCAAGATGGAACTCTTTATCTGATCCCCCCAAAACGTATCCATCTTAACTTCTATTGAGGGTATCATTACCCAGACTCATTTTTCCTGACCCCTGTATTTGATCAATGGCTAAGTCTTATCTATGTTCTCCTCAAACATCTTATACATTGATCTACTCTAATCCGTTAGAAGAGCCACTATCCTAGTACAGACTCTCATTACCTCTTATTTGGACTATTGTAATGGCCCCAATTGGTCTTCCTTACTTCAATTTTTCCCCACTCTGATCCTTCTTTCACATAGAGGCCAAAGTGATCTTCCTAAATGATATTCACTGCCTTTCTCAAGAATCTTCTGTGGTTCTATATTGCTCTACAAGATAAAATACAAATTCCAACCCACCTTTCCTGAGTTTCTTATTACTTCCCCTCATACATTCCATGTAACAGTCAATCTGGACAATTTGTTGTTTCTAATACATGATAATCATCATAATCTGAAACTGTGTTTTTGCATTTGTTTCCCATGTAAACATCTCTATGATTTTTTTTTAAAGGAAAAAACATGGAACCTATAGACTATGGACAATCAAATTTAACTTGGAGTACTAGAAAAATTCTAGATTTTTTTGTTTAGGCTGAGTTTATGCTTTCTCTAGATCTCTTTGGGGCTGAAGTGATACTGAAGGTTAGCAAGTTAGTGATAGTGCTGGTTAAAAGATGATAAAATATGTTTTTTAAAATATACAGAAGAAAACAAGTGCAGAAGGAAACATACACACATTGAATAATTTGGTTAATATCTTAAAATATTATCTTAATTTCTTAATTATCTTAATATCTTAAATTATATGTTTGTGTGTGTGCATATACATACACATACATACACACGTGTATATTTATATGGTATCCCATAAGTCAGTGCAGTTTAAAGCTAAAAGTTAAGGCTTAAAACTATGGTAAGACTTTTGGGACACCATATATATATCTGTGTGTGTGTGTGTGTGTGTGTGTGTGTATATGTACATGTGACTCCTCACCCTGTAGCTGATATAATTACAGAAATGGGGGAATAACAGAGATAATACCTTTTTTTTCAGGTTTTAATATGATAACAAAGGAATAATAATAGCATTTTTATAACTCTCCCTAAGGTATACAGTGTTTTATAAATATTCTCTCATTTTATCCTTGTAACAACCTAGATAGGTAGATGCTATTATTATCTCTCTTTTATAGTACCTGAGGCGGATAGAGTTTAAGTGATTTCTCTAGAATCACACAGCTGATAAATGCCTGAATGGAATTTGAACTCAGGCCTTTCTGACTACCGGTCTAACACTGTACCCCTCAGCTGGTCTGGTGCAAAAAAAAATGTCTAAAGCTTAATTTAGCATGGTTACTGGTACATAAGTGCTTAATAAATGCTCTCGCTATTTATCCATCTATCTAAACCCATCACCTTACATGAAAGTGTTGTCTGATTGAATTGGGCGGACAATTATCATCTGTCTCTCAAATCTCTCATTCAATAGGCACGATTAACTCAAAACCCAAGCATTTATTAAAATACACACTAAGAACAGTATCTACAGAATATTGTCCCCTATAAACCTAGTGGACATTCTCCTACAATAATTGAATTGGAAGAAAAGGAAAAGATTATTTACACTCTTGGAGCTCTTTAAGGGTTCCAAGCTTGGAACAAGTCCAATTGTTTGAGAGAGCGAGTTGCTTTGTGAAAATGATCTCTGAACCTTTACCAGAGGACATAAGGGCAAGATAGGTGATTTTCTCCCCTTCCCTCTATTGGCCATGCTTTCTTGTGGGTAGGAGACACCTTGAGAGAATCAGCAAGAAACAGAGACACCGGTACTCACTATGGAACCGCCAATACCAAGAAAAACAACATTTCTAGCAGGAAGTAACTTCAATAAACATGATTTCTGGAAGCAGAGCTAACTAAGAACTAATTCTGATAATGAAGAGCTGAGGTATGGTGAAGAAAGAGCCAAAAAGAAAATTTGAGTGACCTTTCCAACAAGATATACTGCCCCAAGAGAGGAGCAACCTTAAGGTTTGACACCAAAAGAGAAAAGGCTTTAGGCTTTTGTGGTGTTGGAGAACTGAGTTTCCTTGACCATATATTTTCCCCATTAGCACTAGTGTATTATTTGTGCCTGTTCTTCCCATGTATGCCATGTGTATTTGTAGGAGAATGTCTGCTAGGTTTATAGGAGAAAATATTTTGTGAATACTGTTCTTACTCTGCCATCTTAGTAAATGCTTTTGCTTTGAGTTAATTGTACCTACTGAATGACAGATTTGAAAGATAGATGATAAATTAGATAGTTAAAACATTTATTCATTTACAATATGCCAGACACTGTGCTAAATTCTGTGGACACAAATACAAGTAAACAAGATAATTTCTACCCTCAGAGAGCTAATATTTAAATGGCAGGAGACTGGGGATACAGAGGGAAAAGGGAAGAAAGAGTGCTGATATGGGAGAAGAGGTATCCATCCTTCCAATGCTCTCATCCCATTTGGCTCATCTCCATCCTTTCATTCCTGCTACTTTTCTAGCTTTTGCTTGCTTCTAGAACTCCAACTCTTTTAACATTTTCAAATTTCCCATTATTCTAGATCTTTTATCTTCATTTCTCCAATTAACAAGCATTTATTTTCCCTCCCTTCTACCACACTCTTCAAAACTCAAAACATAACTCAAAAAAATCAAAACTCTATGGAAAATATGTAATGTTAACAAAACAAAAAGCTAGCAAAGCAAAAACAAGTTAGCCACCTTATCTACATCTTAAAATGTATGTCTTGTCTTTTGAACCCACCACCTTGATTCAGGAGATGGTTAGTATAGTTTATCCTCATTCTTCTATAGTCAATTTTAATCACTGTATTGGTCAGAGTTTAGTCTTTCAATATTTTTTTCACATGATTTTGTTATCCTATAACTTGTAGAGATTTTAGATGTGATATAGAAATGGAGCAGCGAAAAAACATTTATTAAGAACTTACTATATGTAAAACACTGAGCTCAAGGCTGGTGATGTTGTTGTACAGTAATGTCCAACACCCTGGGTTTTTTTTTTTTCCTTCTCTCTGGTGTTTTCCATTCAGAGTTTATTGGGAGTTCCTTGAATCACTGAATTATTGAGAACTAAGTCTATCATAATTGATCATCACACAATCTTTAAAAAAATTTTTTCCAAATACATGCAAAGATAGTTTTCAATATTTACCTTTGCAAAACCTTGTGCTCCAAATTTTTCTCCCTTTCACCCTGACACCCCCCTCCCCAAGACAGCGAGCACTCTGAGATAGGTTAAACATGTCATCTCACAATGTTGCTGATGTCCAACACTGTGACCCCGTTTGTGGTTTTCTTGGCAAAGATGCTGGAATAATTTTCCATCCCTTTCTCCAGCTCATTTTACAGATGAGAAAAGTGAAGTATACAGATTTAAGTGACTTGCCTAGGGTCACTCAGCTAGTAGGTGCAGCTTGAACTCAAGACTTCTTGACTCCAGGCTCTGAATTGTACCCACTCTACCACTTAGCTGGCCAAGTTCTGTTTTTACAAATTAAAAATCAGAGACAGCCCCTATTCTCAAGATGTTTATGTATTAATTAGAAGAGAAAACATATTTTAAGAGGTTTCAGTTGCAAGTCACTTGGAAAAGATCCATTGTATTCTGGGTTCACTGTAAAAACAGGTTGTAATCTTTCTTTTTGATGTCATTTCACCAGTAGAACCATATCCATTTCTAATGCTGAACTATTTGATAATACCAATGATTTAGCGGTGAAAACTTTTTCTTTTCAGCTTTGAATGACTGTGCTGTGGATGATGGGCTCCTTCTCCATAGGGTTGTTTCCTTGGCTATTGTCTTTGAAGTCTGAACTGGAAAAGGGATGATTATCTGTTGGGGACTTGGAGTATTGCTATTCCCAGGACTCTTAGTCTCAAGGATCTTTCAGGGTTTGAAGGGAGGTGACAGTCAAGGTAGTACCAATGGTTTGACTCCCTTTGGGCATCTGTTCCCTCCTGTCTCTCCCTCAGAGTGCCTTGTTGCTTTAACTAGTCTGATTAGGATCATTGAATATCAGAGATAAATGGATCTTGAGTAAAAACAAAAAACCTTGGACAGAAATAAGCATTGATTAAGCAGTTACTATATGGCAGGTGCTGTGTTAAATCCTTCACCAATATTATCTTATTTGATCTTCACAATCTCCCTGGAAGATAGGTAGATGCTACTAATATTCATTTTATAGTTGAGAGATCTTAGACAGCCAGAGGTGAAGTGACTTAAGAGGTCAAGACAGTAAGTCTCTAGGGTCAATTTGAATTCAGGTCTTTCTGATTAGGTCCACCTAGCTGCCTTATGGAGGTATCTTAAGCACCTCATTAGGATTCAAAAATCAATGGAAATTTAATATGACATTGTTTTGTTTTGGCTGGAACCTTAGTTTTCTAATTTTTCAAAAAAAAATTAAGATTTATTTATTTATTTTCTTTAATTTATGTAATAAAGCATTTCTAAAACATGGTATAATAAAAAAGATGACTGCACACACAACTGCAAATTCACTAGGTATAATTTGCTATTCCTTTTCCCTACACAACAAAGTTATTTTGTAAATTTCCTATCTCATCTTTATTATTCCCCTCCATCAATTGAGGAATGATTTAACAAGTTATGGTATATATTTGTGATGAAATACTACTATGCTATAAAAAATGATGAACTCACTGATCTTAGAAAAACATGGAAAGATTTGCATGAAATAATGAAGAGCAAAATGAACAGAACCAAAAGAATACTGATTACAGTAAGAGCAAAATTGTTTTTAAGAATGACTTTGAGAAAATAAGTTATTTTGATTATCATAAATATTCAAACATAAAGGACATATAAAGAAAGATGCTATATATATCTAGAGAAAGAACTGATAAACAGAAGTATGTATAGAATAATTTTACATATGTGTGTATGTATATATATAATGTATATATACATATACATATATACGTATATGTATATATATATATGTGTGTATATTTGTGTGTAATGGTCATAATCTAGGTAGAGGAAAGGTGAGAGGGGAAAAAAAAAAGGCTGGGAATTTAGCTTTTTTTGGCCTAAGGAAATTAGGAAATTTCCCACCATGGAAATTTCTTTTATGAGTACAAATCAATAGATCCAAACTCATTGTCTTAGAGTAGCTGAGGCAGTTAATGATTTGCTTGTGATAATACTGCTAATGTGTGTCAGAGACAAGACTTTCAGTATCCAAGCAGTCCTTTATTCACTTTTATGCCCTGTCACTCATCCCTGGGTTAAGATCTGGATGAAGTTTGGCAATGTTTACATCTAGTCTATTCCAATCTTTCCTTGGTGATTCTTCCTAATTTCAGTTTCAATGACATCTTTGATATTGTTTTCAAATTCTGAGTGTACCCTGATTGAAACTTGTACTGACTCAATAATCACTTCTGATTTATTTTCTTCAAGGAATAAATCCTGAGAAGAAAAAAGAAGTGAATTGAATTATTGAGTGTTAATTAAATGCTGAGCAGTGTACTAAACACAAAGGTTAGAAATAAAAAAGTCTTAAGCCCCTGCTCTCAAAAAGCCTCCATTCTAAAGAGAGGATACAATCTAGTAGACAGAGTATAGCAAAGCTATATACTTTGGAGCAAAGCTGACCTGGGTTCAAAGTCTGAAACAGACCTTTCCTAGCTATGTGATTCTGGACAAGTTCCTTAACTTCTCCATGTCCCAGGAAACTCTCTACAATTAAATGGTATTGATAAATGTGGAAATGTGTTTAGAAGGATTGCACATGTTTAAACTATATTGGATTACTTGCTGTTTAAGGGAGAGGGAGGGAAAAAAAATTGGAACACAAGGTTTTGCAAGGGTGTATGTTGAAAACTATCACTGCATGTATTTTGAAAAATAAAAAGCTATCATTATTTTTTAAAAATTTAAAAAATTATATGCTGAATAGCAGGTTCATATCAGCATTAGTGCCTTGCTAAGATTTCCACATCAAATTCCTATATTAAAAAACAAACAAACCTGTGCTTGTAGATTCATCCATCTAGAACTGGAGAAGACCTCAGAGATCATTTAATCCAATAGTTTCATTTTACAGATGGGGAAATTGAGAACTAAGCTGGAGATTGGGGCTAGAGTCACCACTCTGCCCTTCAGAGATGGGTACAAGAAGAAGATGTGATAGCAAGCCATGATACTCAAGTGACCTTTCCAACATTACAGAGATAGTATCAATATTTGTCAAGAGGGAGGTATGGGGAGAAGAGTTGTTGAGAAGTGATGATGATATATTATTTTTAAAAATTATTAATTACATTTATTAATATTTTGAATTTCTATTTAATAAAATGATTTTAAAATGTGCCTGAAACTTTTTTCCACTCCCTGATCCAGGCTGTTGACTAGGTTGATCCATTTTCCATTTCTGCTTTGGTATGATGTAAGAGGGCAACTGAGGTTTTTGAATTTATATAGGAAGATTTTTTGTGCAAAATCCTAGAATCAACTAAAAAAAACAGTGAGGGTTCAATTTTCAAGCTTTTAATCCCATACTCTGAAAGTTGTTCCCAAGTTAACGCTTATATGATGACCTCTTTGTCTTTGGTAGGTTTGAATGACCTTAAATTATTATGTGTAGCTCCCACTCATTGGTTGTTTTGAGCTCTGTGCTGTCAAAATTTATTCCTTCAGTGGATAACTGTGGCAAAAGAGGTTGGCAGATCTTTCTCCCTCCAGGCTGAGTTCTTGAGATAGAAAATGAATTCAAAAATCAGCTTTCATTGGAATGTCACATCAGGCTTCCAGGAAGGTGTGTGTTTGTGTGTTGGGTAGGGTGGGGGAGGGAAAGAAGGGGGAGGACATGGAGAGGATACTTTTAAAAAAATTCTTTTTTTAAAGTTGTGTATTAAATTTTGATCCCAGGCCAATGCTCAGCTGTCTGGGAGATGACCAAAACCAATTCTCAGGAAAACACCTTAGAGAGAGGTGACTTCTCTGTTTTAGTTTGAAAAATGAACAAGGAAAACAAACACTTGGTCCTTTTAATCCACCAAGCAGGTGTTTCCCCCAAGGATAATTTCTTTTCTTCCCCTTCCCAGAATTCCTTCTCCATTGCAAATAAACTGGTAGTCTGTACAGAGAAGGTTGCAACCCTAAAATAGATCAAAATCAAAAACTGGCTTCTTTCTTATGCCAGATATTTTAACAAAGAAAAATATTTTTTCTTTCTTTCTTTTTTTTGAAGTGGGAATTAGATTCAAACAAACCACGATATAGTTCAAAGAGCATCGGGCTAGAAGTCAGGACATTAAAGTTGTAGTCTGTTTGGGCAAGTCTCTCAAACTTCCTGGGCCTTGGTTTCCTCATCTTCCAAATGATAGCATTGGATCCAGGGTAAATGATTAACAGGCTTTCCAAAACAATGTATGGTCTACATATTTTTTAATTTAATCTGCATTATTGTCATTTTCTTCATTACTTTCTTAAGTCTAGACAATCAACAAAGCAATAAATCAGATATGATTTGTAACATCTGACTATTGCTGAGGTATAAATGTTCACCATGAGAACTTTACAATGATTCAAGATCCCTTTTGAGATGATTCCAGCATATTTCTCTTGGATTGATTGCTTTGCCAGTTTTCTAAGGTTATTTCAGGCTTTAAAATTTTACAAAGGAGATACTTCTTTCTGTCCAGCTTCTCATCCCCTGATAACATTTCACCTACCATTACTCCAGAAAGTTAAGAGTTTTGGCAGAGAAACTGCATGCTAATTCCTTTATTCCTTGACTGAAAAATGAAGGTGGTCTGTCATGTCTCAGTTCAGAGAAAAGAAATGGGAAGCCTATATTCACACCCTTGTAAGGAAAGCTAATGGAAGGACCACAACATGTGGAATGGACTTTTTGAGAGGGGTTTATACAAAGCATGGACAAGGAGGTCATAGGATAAGATATGGATGGGTTGCAACCTGCATGGATCTTCATGGATCACTCCCGCCAGGAGTCCTCAAAGTACGGGCCGGCCGGCCAGATGCAGCAGCTAAGGACAATTATCCCCCTCACCCAGGGCTATGAAGTTTCTTTATTTAAAGACCCACAAAACAAAGTTTTTATTTTTACTATAGTCCTGCCCTCCAACAGTCTGAGGGACAGTGGACTGGCCTCCTATTTAAAAGTTTGAGGACCTCTAAAAGTAATGATGTTGTATGTGTATATGGGTATATAGGAGTGCATAAATAGAAAGACAGATACAAAGATAAATGGATGGTCAGATGGATAGATAGATAAATAGAAGTGGCTCCTACATGTATAGACAGGCGCACACATGGCAAAGCTTGTTGTATGGCTTGAAGAGAGGCAGAAGACATTTCTAGCTTCTCTCCAAGGGAGACTTTTATTTCTGCCAAGAGAAGCAGGAGATTGGGGCTAGAGTCACCACTCTGCCCTTCAGAGAGATGGGTACAAGAAGAAGATGTGACATAGCAAGCCATGATACTCAAGGTATTGCACTATAACTGGGTAGATGTATAAATTGAGAACTTGGGACTTCCACCAGACATCATGTCAAGTATATAAATAAATCTTCTGACATTAAATCTAACTTCCTTGCTGTGGTTGTCTGTGGATGACTGGAACTGAGAACAGGTGGCTGATAAAGAATTAAGAGAAGTAATAGAAGCCCCAAAGCAGGGTAATGATCCTACTCATCTGAAGGTCCAGAGAGCAGAAGGCACCTTACTTCTGAGACAATGGCAGACAATGGAGCCATGCAGTAGAGTGCCAATCATACAAGGGGACCAGGAGGCAGCAGGTGCTACTCAAAGCATATTGCTTAAGAGCTCTGAATATCTTGTATGAAGATTTTGGACATATGGGGCAAGAAAGGACCCTGGAGCTGGCAGAAGATCTGCAACACAAACAAAGAATCCTTGAAATGCCAGAGTGTGATATCAAGATCTTCAACAAGGAGATGTAGTTCTATTGAGAAATCAGCATTCAAGGGACTCACAATTTAGCAGGCTGATGGAAAGCACCCATACAAAGAAATTGAGAAACTTGGCAATTTGCCTTTTTACAAAATAGCCCCAGAGAATAGGGGTACCTAATGGAACTCCTAGGACACATTTAACCTACAGAGGTTGAACATATTGATAATGAACCTGATATAGCTGCCAGCCCAGGTGTACACATGCAAGTCTACCATGATCCCGACAATTAGCCCATACCAACTACTGGCTCTGGCACAGGAATAGAGAAATCAATCAGTGATAGGAGAACTAGTTAATAGCCTAAGTGATAATATTATAGGTAAACCTGAAAATGCCATTATACACTTCTTTGGGGCTGCTAAGTAGTGCAGTGAACAGAGTGCCAGGCCAGAATAATGAATATCAGAGTTCAAATCTAAGTTCAAACACTTATTAGCTGTGCGATGCTAGACAAGTGACTTAATTGTGTTTATCTCAGTTTCCTCATCTGTAAAATGAGCTAGAGAAGAAAATGGCAAATTACTCCAGCATCTTTGTCAAGAAAACCCCAAATGGGGTTCAAAAGAGCCAAAGGTTACTGAACAACTAAGCAATAGTGCTAGAAATTGCTCATGTGAAAACTGCCTTGTAAGTTTACTACATGTTTACTACTATACATATAAATTTCTGCAGATTTTAATGTGCTTATTATTTTACTGTTATGTTTCTTGGGCTGCACTCATGTTATAACAATGCCTGTTTATTGTTTTGCATATATGCTGCAAACAATTCTTGTTCTTTAATATATAGGCCTATTTCTAGTGTTATTGTTGCAACTAGCTAGATTTCCTTTGTTGGTTAGCCAAACTAGCTAGATTTCCTTTGTTAGTTAGCCAAGCTTTTTGCTTTTGATGATTCCTGTGTACCATGGATTTGCACGTACTTTTTTGCATGTGTTATATCCTGTATATAGTTAAACATACTGCCACTGTTTTATTCTAGGAGATGATATTCTTTATAGTGCCGTCTTTATTGTACATATTGTCAAAATTCACTTGTTTCATTTCAGTTTCAACAATCGAAAGGTTGATTGCCTATGACACAAGGGAAATCATCCTTGTTATTTTATGTTTGGGTTTATATCGTATATTTCCAATTTGGGATCTGTTCCAATTGATCTTTGTTAGGAACTGAAAAAAGTTTCAGCTCATGAGAGAAATATAACCCCTTTCCCAAACTCCACTGGTACAGGTCTCTATCTCTGTCTCTCTCTCCCTTCAGCCCTCCCTTCAAGAAGCACCTCAGGGATTTGTAATTTTTTCTAATTTCAGGAAGTGTGTGTGTGTGTGTGTGTGTGTGTGTGTGTGTGTGTGTATGTGTAACTAAGTGAAATTAGTCACTAAAGGAGGGAAAAAGGGGAAGAAGGGGAAGCAGGAGAATGTAGGGGTTGCACAACTTCCAGAGAATTTGGAGGAACTACCCACAGCTCCCTTCTGCAAGACCAAGAGAATGGACAAGCAAGAAGCTATGTGTGACAGTGTGTGTTTTATTATGGGCTCTCCCAGTGGTAGAACTGTGACTCAGCCAGCTGAGGAAGAAAAAACAGACTTGTCTTACTCTACTCCAACTTTATTTCTGCCCATGTTTTTAAAGAATACATTTGCTAGATTCAATATTATTTTTCAAAACACCTCTGGTTGGCCCTATCCTTTCATTGCTGGTTATCCTTTTGGTTGCAGAATGTGGGCTCAATGGGAGCCAGGGAAGAGAGAAGGATCTTTCTTAATGGTGGTTTAGAGTTCCACCCCCAGCTTATTGTTAAGAGTTGTCTCTTTAATTGGGGGCACAACCACAAGTTACTTCATATCTATCCTTCATGCAGAATAACTATGAATTTGGGTATAAATCTATCTCAAGTTGGAGCTAAATGTATATTTATACACATATATGTTTGTATAAATATAGAGGTACACATATACATACATACATACATCTATATATATGGATATTTTCTTGCTTTAAAAAAACCCATCATTCCTTTCACAGGCCCTGCCAGTCTTGCTTTCCTTAGAGTGCTCACAGTTCCCAGAATGAGCTCGGAATTCTTTAAAAATCCCATATGCTAGTTTCATTTTCATTTTTAAACATCTCAAGAAGATCTTACCACTTGAACATATTACAATATATTGCATAAAATTTGTCTTTCCAGTACAGTTACTAATTTAGACTGAAATAAAAATAAACCACCTGCCTTCTCATTTTATTATATGAAACAATTTTTTTCATTCTACTGATGGCAAATAAATTGATTCAGAATAAATGAAATTTTGAATGTTGTTGCCCAATATGTAGAAACCAATTTGCAGAAAGACAAGCAATAACATGCTCTGAAAGAGAGCTATTACCATCACTGACATGTCAAGTTACTCCTGAATTGTGATAAGTTGGGAAAAACAAACAAAGAACCCTTTTATTATGTCTGTGAGATATTCCTGTTTTCAGAAATTTACTTGGATATCTGTGAAGCAGTGGGATATAGTATTTAATCCTTGTAACTCGAGTCAGACATAATAGTCCTAATGATTTTGAATAATTTTAACAACAGTCTTTACTGGGTCAAAATATAAGTTTTTCTTGCTCTGTAATGAGAGATCTGTACTCAAAAGCAACATGTTCCTGTAAAGAACAGTTTTTTTTTTTTTTTAAATCCAAGCTTTTATTTCATAGTCAAGAGGGAAAGGAGAAAGTTCTGGGTAAAATTGCTTTGTTTTGCTTGACTGGATATAATTTCCTACATGTGAAGAACTCTCTGCTGTGAAAACAGCCTCCTCTGGTGTAGATTTGAAATTCATCTCTAGAGTCTAATCTCTGCTCAGGTTGCCCCTCCACAGCTGGAATGTCCTCCCACTTATTTTCTTTCTCTTTTAAGGCTCCCCTCGCATGCCATCTTCTACCCAAGTACTTAACAGGATTCCTCCACCACCATGATCTTTTTTTTTTTTTTTTTTGATAGTTACTTTGTATATATTTTGAATCTTTCTTTATCCATTTTATTTTCCATAAAATGAATCTATAGTACTTTTGATGAGATACATCCTACTTGTCCTCTCCAACATCCATAAATTGGGAGGGGGGAGGGTGGTCTCCTGAGAGAAGACTATCTCCAGTTCTAGGTGCTCTGCGAATATTAGAACTGTAGCTTATGAGTTTGCAACAATATTTCTTGTCTCTGGTTAACAAAGGACACAATTAGCTCAAAGCAAAAGCATTCATTGGAATAACTTATTAAGAAGTGTAGTAACTAAAAACTTTCCTCATAAACCCCATAAAAGAGACATACTTTCCTGCACCAATAAACAAAGTGTCAAAGAGAAGAGTGGATATAAAGAATTCACAAAAAACTCTTTGACACTTAGCAGAGAATAAATGGAGTCAAGGTAACATATCTTTTTGGTTGTCTCTGGATCCTGATGTATTCTCATTGTTTCCACAATATAACTTGTGGGGTGCAGTATCTCTTCTGGGCACATTATGTTGCCCCATTTGGTTTGCTCCTGGGCAAAGCAGGTGGATGGTTCTGATGAATAGCTGGGGTCTTCATTCACTACAATTTGGGGCTCAGTTGAAATCCTGGCCTCAGGTATTGCTATGTACCTAATTTAAGTACCAAAACCCACTTTCTAGAACTAGTAAGAGACTAAGCTCCTGGTTCTATCATCTCTGATTGGGATTCCAGGTCAAGATGCCAGACTCTTCTCTCCTGAACTTTTTTGTACTCATCTGGACTCTGAAGCTGGACCTTCTCATGACCTTCTGTTATGGCACGCCATTGCTGATGAGTCAAATGGGAGATCTCCATTGCTGCACTCTGCAGGAGGCACAAGAGAAAAGGTCAGGTGTTCACTGCCCACACCTGAGTCCTTTGCAGACTCTATTCTCAATTAATACAAAAGCTCAAGTGCTAATACAATTGGTTCCTCTGATTTTAAAACCTCTATTCTTCCAGTTTACCCCTATAAGTAAGTCCATTGTCTTTACCAATTGTCAGCATGTAGCCAAGCGCTATTTTCATTTTTGTCATCTTGTATCTTAGATAATTAATAAGCTAGAGTTCTGAGTTATTAAGTGACTTGTACTTTTAGTATGTGTCACAGACATGACTTAAATCCAGTTTCTCCAGACTATGGAGGTTAATTAACAATAACTTGGAAAACAATCTGAGTTATACAATTTATTAGCAAAACAGGTATAATAAATAGTTAATGGCCTTTTCTATCTATCCAAAGATCCTGAAAACAGAGACAGATTTTTATGTATTAATAAGTTAGTCAAATAAAACCACTTAATTATAAGAAAACAATTAACCAGGTTAGAAAATTAAGTGATCTTATTTGTAATTGGAGGAAAGATTGGAGACTTTCTGAGTTGGGAATACATTTGGGTGAGTTGGGAAGGGGTGACCAAGCTTACTTAAATTACTTAAATTCAGAGTTTTTCTTTTCCCAGAATTAAGGGATGCTGATTAATTGTATTTACCTGTACTTATAAAGCAGTAGATGGCTTATACTATTTAGTTTTCCATGGATGATTTGCAGAAAAGCAAGTTGTGAAAACATAAAATGAAGTCAACATCCATGAGCGATTCTAATTGTTCTCTTGATTCCCACATCAAACAACTCATCATGAGTTAAAGGGAGGCCTTCTATTTATTACCTCTCAAAACTTCTCACATGGAATTGTTATGAATCCTAAAACTAGTAAGTTTTGAAGATTTTGAAATAATCTTGTCACTGAATGCCCTAAACAGACTATTCCATAGTCACATAACTCTAAGAAATCAGAACAAAGATTACTGCCATCATTCAGTGTCATTTCAGGTACAGGGAAATATATTTCAAGTATAGGATGACAATCAAAGCAAAAAAAAAAAACAAACTGTGTAATCCTTCCTTTAGGTTTGGAAGTATTTTCTTATATCAACTAAACACTCATATTTCTTCATACCAAGTGGCTATGTAGGAGAGGTAGTGCGGTCAAGATCCCTCTCATAGTATCTATGTAAATCATTTAACTCTTCAAGACTCCAGGAAATTCTCTAAGACTATAAATTATGTTTTGATCTACATTTGTAGAAGAATCCCTGTCCTGGGAGCCTCCAAGTTATAGTAATACTCCTGAGTGGCTTGGTAGTTGAGAAATATGATTATGGGGGAGGGGGCAACCCGGAGTTCTCATATACATATCTAATATACATAATCTTAATGCAACTACATTCTTGTGGTATGAAGCAATGGTTCCATATGTACATCAAATCATTGGGGTGAGGGTAGAAGAAAGATATTATATCAATTGTCTAGCTAGTCCATAGCTATATGCAATGATAAGATGATGTCTTCTGCTAATATCACATGGAATCCTTCTTTTTGGCTCCCCTCCCCACCTTTTCTTTCTGATTTATGACTATTCTTGTACAACTGAGACTTCTCAGAAAAACAGCAAACTTACTTACCAAGGATTGTTGTGTCCTGTGGGTTTATTATGAATATAATAAATGCCCCTTTTAGAGATCTATTCAGTGTTTGCTTGGTTCAAAGTACTTAAGTATTAAAAACCGTGAACCAATATGTGTAATTTCCTTTCAAGACTATTGGCAATGGAATTTCTTTCTTTCTTTCATGCTTTCTTTCCTTTCCTTCCTTCCTTTCTATAATGATACATGTTTTTCAGTTGACTTTCTTGTTTAATTTATCTTGGTCTCAGGTACTTGGGAAAAACAAGTACAAGTAACTAAAAAAAGTTGCAAAAGCTCTAAACACACTCCCACAACTGGTGAATCAGAAGATTCACCAGAAACTGAAGTCATGAGCAACCAAAATGGCAAGATGAAGGTAAATGAAAATTTATTGAAAGCCAACTCAGTAGGACAATGAAAATAGAAGACATTTGGAAAAGTGACAATCTAATCAGGAAGACAGAATATATAGATGTATACAGACACAGAACAAAACATATGAGATCAAAAAATCAAAAGAGATCAGTTATCAACAATTGTCTACATAATGATAATAACTTTATGGAAAAGAATAATATTGAAAGATATTAAGAATTATGATCAGTGTAATGATAAAACCAAAGATGAACCATGCCCCTCGCCTCTTGCCAGAGAGATGATGGACTTAGATTGATCAGATATGAATTTTCAGGCATGGACAATATGGGGATTGGTTTTGCTGGACTACAAGTTTACGGGTTTTTTTTTTTTTTTTCCTTTTTTTGTTCAGTGAGGCAGAATGGGAAACATGAATTGTAAATACATTTAGAAATAGATTAACTTAATTAAAAAAATTATTGTGTGCTAACTGAATGAATGATGACATTTTAGTGAGAATATCTGAATCTGAATCCTGACTCTTATGACTTCTACCTCTGTGATATTGGGCAAGTCACATAATTTCTCTGGCATTCAGTTTTCTTACCTGTAAAAAGGGAGTTGTAGTGTCAGATCTGATGATTTCCCTTCAATTCAAAATCTGTGAATACATTGAATACTTAAATATCAGAATCACCAAGTAAGGGATTGTTTGAGCATTGATGGATAAACTAGAGCTGGAGGGCCAGATCCTCTGCTTTGCCTATTTTTATATCAATGAACTAAGAATAATTTTTGTGTTTCAAAATAAATTTTTATCATATTTTAAAATTTAAAAGCCATTCTTAGATGGGTGCATACAAAAAGAAACGTGGGCCAATTGAATCATAGTTTGTCCACTCATCTTTTAGGGGAGGAGTGAAGGTCACCAAGTTAGGTTTAGTTGAATGATTGAGTTTTGAAACATTATTTGAAAACCTTCCATTAACATTATGGCCTTATCTATCTAGAGTACATAGTAAACATTTGGCAGCTGGCTCTCCAGGCCAAAAAAAGTATGCTTGATAAACTTTTAAGTTTAAACTATCCTATTACCATTTTCTCTATCACTTACTTAAGTCTAGACAATCAACAAAACAAATTAATTCTTCATTTATAATGTTTGCCAATTTCTAAGGTGTAAATGCTCACACTGAAAATTTAATTACAACTTTTGAGAGTTAGTATGAGCTGGATCTGGCATAATCCTGCACAAAATCTACATTAATTACTATAGGGCAGCAAAGGAGTTAAGGGGATCCCTATATATATCATGATCATGTGCAGAAAAGCACAAGATTCCCCACTCATAAGAGATATTAGAGGCAACTCCAAATGCATAGATTATGAACAACCCAAGTAAATCTGGTCATTCCCAGGGTTGACTTGTTTTTCCTTCCAGGGTTTATCTCACCTCTAAAGGTTTGTCTATAAAATTAGAATACTCTGCTTATGGGATCTCCTGCTTATGGAAATTTGCACATACTAGGAATATGATATTAATACATTTCTCTTCCATGTGAAACTTCTAATTGGGACCAGAGGCTGTTTCTTCCCTCCTGAACTTCAGCCCACACTGAAGAAGATATGTCTCTCATCTTTTTAAATGGATAGAAATCTCTTCCCAAATGTCCCTAGCATCAGTCATACCAGACAAAGATTTGGCAATCTCTGGATTTTCTTTTGTTCTTAATCAGACATAGAATACACAGTCTAGTTCTGGGTGTGTCTGGGGATTCTGATTAGAAGGTAAATCACATAAAGGAAATTTGGCTTTAGCCAAATGGTAAGTGGTATGGCAAATCAGCCTTTAGGTTTTTCTGTTTCCTGCTCAAAATGAACAAGAATCAGGTACAGGAAATAGCAGGCATCTCACTGTTAATGAGTGTCACAAATCTACTGTATATCTAGCTAAAACCCTGGAGGAAAGCAATTGGGGAGCCAGAATGATGTGGCTTGACCCTGCCAGTGATATTCTCTCCGACATGGTAAAGAATGTGTGTCTCATATTCCACCTTTCCTTGTATTAGAAGCTTCCAAGGTCATAAAGGATGTTATCAAATTTCTGAAATCTCAGATAGTATCTTTCATCTCCATAGCAATACCATCCCAGTGGGAGCTCTAGAACTCAGGGTTACAACCCAATTTCAGTCATAAATGTAAATTAAACTTCATCTCCTACGTGCCTTTGATGTGTGTGTGTGTGTATGTGTGTGTGTGTGTGTTTAATCCAACTATGAATTCTCTCCCACACACTTCTCCTTTATTTTCTATTCTCATTGTTAGCACTGAAAAGCTGGGCCTCATTATTTCATGTCTGGATTACTGGTAGCTTTCTAAGTCATTTCCCTGCCTGCCATCTCTCTCATTTAAACCAACTTGCACACTTTTACAAGATTAACCTTGTTAAAATACAGCTTTCATCTTTTCATATACCTGTTCAAAAGCATTCAGTGGAATGCCACTGCTGCCAAGAAATTGATGTCAGGGTTTTTCTATTTTAAAAATAAAACATAGTGGCAAGAAATAGAAATAGAAATTCCATTTAAAATAATTCCAGATAGTATAAAATATTTAACAATTTACCTTCTAAGACATATACAGGAACTCAACACAATTACAAAACACTCTACAAAAATAAAGACAGAAGAGAAAAATATTAATTGCTCATGGGTAGGCAGAGCCAATGTAATAAAAGTGACAATACTACCTAAATTAATTTACTTAGTGTCATAATCACTCAAACTACCAAAGAGTTCCTTAATAGATTTCAAAGCCAAAATTCATCTGCAACACCAAAAGTCAAGAACATCAAGGTAGTTAATGTAAAAAAAAATAAAAGGAAAGGGGCCTAGTAGTACCAGAGCTCAAACTACACTACTAAAATGAAATAATCAAAACAATTAGTCACTGGTTAAGAAATAGAGAAGCTGATTGCTGGAATAGATTAAATATATAATATATAGAAGGAAGTGAGCACAGCAAGTCAATGTTTAATAAACTCAAAAATCTTAGCTACTGGGGCAAGAAATCATTATTTAACAAAATTGTTGAGAAAACTAGAAAGCAGTGTGACAGAAATTAGGCATAAATCAGCATCTCACATTATATGTCAATCAATCATCAATGAGCATATATTAAACACATAAATTAATCACAAATATATTAAACACATACTACAAACACATATACATAAACATTGGGGATACAAAAAAGTAGCAAAAGATAGTCCCTACCATAATGTCAAGGACTCATGATAAACTTATTTTTCTTCTTCCTTCCCCTCTTTCCTTTCTTTCTTTTTTTGAATATGACTAATGCAAAAATTTATTTTACATGACTATCCATATTGGTAATAATTTCTATTTTTTTCTTGCCTCTTTAATAGGTAAGGTGGATGTACAGATGGGAAATAAATTAGAACTGAAGAAAAAAATAAAAGTCTCTATGCTTTAAAAATAAATAAATGAAAATTTTAAGAAGAAAGAAAAAAAAAAGAATAAATCCGAGTGCCTTAGTTTAAAATTCAGGGTTCGTGTTATTCTTTGTCAATGCTATTCTCTTATCCAACTATTTCAGGGAATGACTAATACCCTGTCTCTTCCATGAAGCTGTTTGTGATATAGTGGAATGAGCATAGGCTCTGCAGTCAGAAGATATGGTTTTAAATCTTACTCAGTGCTTACTAGCTATATGATTTTGGGCAAATCACTTAACCTCCCTTAGTTTAAATCTTTTCATCTGTAAAATGGAGGAGTAAGATCTGGACCAGATGGGCCTCTGAAATGCCTTCTAGCTCCTTCAACCCTTTTTTGTGTTTGTAAAAAAATTCCCCATAATGCATCATTTTGGTGGTCTGTTATGGGGAGATTCTACACCCTGAATCTCAACAGTTTGGTCTAGACCTAATTTCTGCCATATTGCTTCCCATTTTCCTCAGAAATTCCCCCTCTTCCCCAGAGGGAAGAGCTTCAATAGCTGGGATCTTGGGTTTATCGAACACTATGTTACTGTTTGTATCTGCTAGTTGTATATTTTATCTGTGCCATGGATATGCCTCTCAATTACCCCATGATTTTGATGATTGTATTTGAGAAAAATTTGAAATCTTGTACTGTTGTGGGCCAGAAGTTGAAACAAGGTGCTAAGTAAGTGGAATTGAGGAGACAGTGGTTAAATCTAATTTAGCATTGATTTAATCCGACAACAAATAATGGTTTCCTAGTGATATAAATGTAATGTCGGAGAAACTGAGCAAGACAGAGATTAGAGAACAATTTAATAGTTTATTAAATGGAGAGATTTACTGGGACCAAATGATCCATGTTTGGTCCCAGGTCTCAAAGAATCCAGCCCTGAGTATCAGACAGCAAGACTCTTTTATAGGATAACAAGAACAATGACATAATGGGGGAGGGTACCTGGATGGGGATAACCTAATGGAGTGGGGAGGCTCCTAGGATGACACAATGAAGGGAGGTACTGGAGAGGTTATTGATATTCTAATGATGTCTAAAATGGATAAACCTTTATCCTGTCAAACATTAAGAAGAAATGATTATAGCCTAAAGATATAAAACCTTTATTTCATCAAACATTAAGAGGGAAAGGTTATAACCTGAGGCAGAGTAACCGAATAGAACAATTGGGAAACTGGGTCAGCACATTAAAGGGAACTGTGGCACAACATAATGGTTGGTGTATACTCAGTGTGGAACATATAAGGAGGAATGAATCTGTCTCCGCTTCCGAGAGCTTTTAGTGCACCTGTCCTTTCTGGCCATCTTCCACCTTTGTTGTGGTTGGAGACTGAAGCACAAATCCTTAGAAGTCCGGGAGATTCAGAAGCCAGAGAAGGCAGTTAGGCAGAACTAAGGAAGACAGAGAAGTGGTGGCAGGCTGTCCTGTGGAGAACACTGAAACCAAGATCCGGAAAGCCCCTAGAAAACTAGCGGAGCCCCAAGTGAAGGAGACAATAAAGGATTTGGACTTTAACACCTGGCTGCATTTGGGGTGATTACTGAACTAAAAAGAAGGCTTCCAGAAGCCCTCCAAGAAACCTGCTCCCGGAGAATATTACATTTTAGAGAAGAATATCACATGGTACTTTCAGGCTACCTTTTCCCTTCACTTCTGTTTTCATTATACTCTAAATTTTATTCTCAATGTTTGTTCTCCATGTAAATTCCATATTCTTCTAAGTTTAATAATTATTTGGTAACTTATTTAGTACAACACTAAGCAAATTAGTTATTATATATGGTTTCATCATTTTTATTTCTTTTTTAAATTAAAGCTTTTTATTTTTAAAACATATGAATAGATAATTTTTCAACATTGACTCTTACAAAACCTTATATTCTAAATTTTTCCCTCCTTCCCTCCACCCCCTTCCCTAGACAGCAGGTAATCTATGTTAAACATATTAAAATATGTTAAATCCAATATTTGTATACAATTTATATACAATTATCTTGCTGCACAAGAAAAATCAGATCAAAAAGGAAAAAATGAGAAAGAAAACAAAATGTAAGCAAACAACAAAAAAAATTCTATGTTGTAATCCCCACTCAGTTCCCACATTCCCCTCTCTCTGAGTGCAGGTGGCTCTATTCATCACAAGATCATTGGAACTGGCCTCAATCATCTCATTATTGGAAAGAGTCACGTCCATCAGAGTTGATCATCATGTAATCTTGTTGCGGTTTATAATGATCTCCTGGTTCTGCTCATTTCACTCAGCATCAGTTCATGTAAGTCTCTCCAGGCCTCTCTGAAATCATCCTGCTGATGGTTTCCTATAGAACAATAATATTCCATAGCATTCATATACCATAACTTAATTCAGCCATTCTCCAACTGGTGGGTAGTCACTCAGTTTCTAGTTTCTTACCTCAAACATTTTTGCACACAACATTTTTATTTTTTTAGTATTTCCTTCTATGAATATCTAAAGTACTATAATCTTGTGTTACTTAGCTGCACAAGTTCTAGGCTCAATCTTCTAATCCACATTTAGACTAGCAGGTCAGGTCACCAGGTGCCCTCCCTCAGGATTCTAGGGATGACCCTCAGGAATAACAGAGTTACTCTAATATTTCCAGTCATGTACCCTTCCCCCAGTGGGTCCCCTCTCTCCCAGGGTTAACTGACCAGTTAACATTTCAATAAATTTGTTCAGCTAATTTCTCTTTCATATCAATTCAAATGAATTAATCAATTAACATTAAGCTTTTTATAAAAGGTTATTGTAAGGGATGGACACTGGAAAAGTATAGCAAGGACAGAATTACAAAAACATTTCCCCTCCTCCAACCAGGGCACACTATTACCTGCATATACCTATTCTTACACTGGGAGAGTGAAATCAAATAATGTGATTACCAAATGCTCCCTCCACCTAATTTGCTTTTGGGCGTGTCGTTGCTGATGGACAAGTTGCTTTTTTGTATGCATTATAACTGTGCCTTGGCTACCTGGCTAATTCCCTGCTGGGCTCCATCAAATAGGTTTCTTCCTGGAGCTTTCACCAGACTTGGCTATTGTGGCTGTCTTGACTCTGCGTGATGGACCTCTGATGATTTTTCTGAACTTTTAAAGTCTCCAGATTTGTAACCTTGTCTATTCTGTTTCTGATACTGATTCACCTAAGGAGAAGAAGCAGTAAACATAGCAACAAGTAGAAAGAGTGATGCAAGGTACTCCTAGTCACATGGTGGCCCCAGGGGAGGTGGAGGGATAATTTAGGTAGCAGTGCCGGTTACTTTTTCTTCCCCAGAAGCTTCCAAATAAGCTTTATTTTGTTCAAATATTTTGTATACAAGTTCATTTTCAGCATAGCAGTCAATTAAATGGCTTTTTTTCCTCACCACATGGATGAGGTTACATCCAGCATGTAATAGGCTACCAGCTTATGCTCTCAAGTAGGAAGAGGAAGAGTACCTTCATCACGCTTTCCAGAAAGGTCAGTAAACCTGGAAGTGGGTTGACACTAGGCAGAGTATATAATATATGCTCTAAGGAACGAGCCTTCATTAGTTAGTCCCCTTAGATATTTTAGCATTTTATCATGTACTATTTTATCATCTGTTCCGTGTGTATATATATCTTTTAATTCTTACCAAACTATTTTAAAAAGTCATTAAAGAAGCATTTGTTATCATGTGTCAAACACTGGTAGGCAGTAGGGATACAAAAACACAAATTAAATAGTCCTTTGTCCTTAAAAACATATTCTTCAGGGGAAAATTTACTCTATAGTTTCTGAGGAGTAAAACTCCCCTTTTCCTACTCCCTCCCACATATAAGTCATCTTTGTCTCTAGAGATCAGGAAGGAATTAGGTTCATCACTTCTTATCTCAGTTCCCATGAAAACACTCCTTGTTCCAAATCTAAAACCATTCTTAGACAGACTTGAGTCCCAGGCATTCTGGTTTCTCAGAGCTTCCTTGATGGATAGGCTGGTTGCAACTTCCCACTTAGAATCGCACCTACAAGGATGTCATAATTCCAAATCCCAGGTGTAGGCTAAGGTGGGGTGTGGGGGCAGGATCACTACCTATACCTCGAAACAGAGGGCCAATGAAACAGAACAGAAACTAACAGCCTTTTTCTTGGAGCCATGGAATAAAAATGAAAGGGAAGGCAATCCTCTTTCTCCCTTCACTAGATCAATTCATGATAACCCAGTTGAAGGAGGCTATTCCAAGTCGTGTGATAAGATGAATTCTCCCAGAAGCGAGTCTCCAGAATCTTCCCTTGTTTAATCTTAGCATATACACAGCAAGCTCCAGTTATACAGATAAGTCTGGAGTAGCTAGATGGAACAGTGATAGAATATTAAGATTGGAGTCTGGAAAAAATAAGTTTAGATCTAAACCTCAGATTCTTAGCTGCATGATTTTAGGCAATCCACTTAATCTCTTTTTGCATACTGTGCCATTATTTGCAGTTAAATATCTCTTTAGAATATAATTTTGGAGTAAGATGTTTGGTTTAAAGTGAATGAACACATTTAGTAATTTTTCTTGAACAATTCCAGATTATTTTTCAGAATAGTTGAACCAATTCATAGCTACAACAAATCTTTTGTCAATTTAATATGGACATGTGATTATTTTGATCTCTAATTATTAGTGATTTGAAGCATTTTTTTTCACATTTACTTTTCATATGGCTGTGGAACTTCGGATTTCTTCTTTTGTGGTTCACTAAGTAAATAAATGAGTCTCAGTGTTATATAATTATGCCCATTCTTTAAAGATTTCATGTTAGTTAGAAATTAAATGCAAAGGTTTCTTTTAAATCTGTACCTTTTCTCAGAAGTTTTTGTAAGGGTCAATGTTGAAAAATTACCCATGCACATGTTCTATATATAAAAAGCTATAATAAAAAAAAAGAAGAAGAAGAAGGAAGAGTTGTTTAAGGTGACAACTAAGATCCATTCTAAAAAAAAAAAAAAAGTAGATGCACCAGTAATTGGGGAATGGTTAAATAAATTATGACTAAGTCAGTAATAGAATATTATCATATTGTAAGATAAAATTAACATGAAGAATTACGACAAGCCTGTGAATGTTTATAGGAACTTAAGGAAAGTTAGGTAAACAGAAGTTGCAAAAGAATGTACAAGATAACTAAACAATGTAAATAGAAAAACAAAAATATTGTATAATTACAATGAATAAATTTGGCTCCCTAAAATGAGAAAAAAAAATCTATACCTTTTCTGATTGTGGCTACATTGATTTTGTTTCTGCATAGGCTTTTTAATTTTATATTTTAAAAATATTTCTTTTTGTCTTTTCCAACTCTTTCTATTTCATTAGGAATTTTTTTCTTCACAATTATGGAAAACAAAACCTTCCATATTTTCTAATTTTTTCATGGTGTCATTTATCCATTTGAAAATTGCCTTTATATATGATGTAAAATGCTTGTTTACCCCTCCCCCCCCATATTTAGTTTTCCTAAAAGTCTTCGTTGAATAGGGAGTCCCTTTCCTAGACATTTTTGTTTTTCAGCTTTCTAAGTATTAGAATTTCACACATACTACATACATCTATCTGTCTTTAGTTTTTTTGTTTGTTTATTTTGCTGAGGCAATTGGGAATTAGGAAGAGTTTAGTGTCTGAGATCAGATTTGAATTCAGGTTCTCCTGACTTCAGGGCTGGTGTTCTATCCACTGAGCCACCTACTTGCCCGTAGGTATTTTTAAAAAATCTACTCTATTCTATTGTTCACCTTTTTTTTTTTTTTTTTTTTTCCCCCAGTACAAGACAGTTTGAACATTACTTGGCTGTAGAGGGCTGAAACTTTGTATGATTGATTTAAACAAGGTGCTAACTCAGTGGAATTGACAAGAAAATGGTTATCTAGTTTAGCATGGTGATTAATAATTCTTTAGTTCAATATGATTGAATTAATCTTACAACAAATAATGGTTCCCTAGTGATATAATGATTGGCTTATACTCGGTATGACGAATGGATTTAATTGTAATAGAATATTTAAGAAGGTCAGAGTCAGACCTAGAGGAGGATTGAATAGGACCAGAACAGACTTGGGAAAGACAGAGGACTGGAGGTTGGAGCACAAGCTCTCAGACTGAGACAGACTTCAAGACAGAGACCATTGTGGTGGTCCTTCTGCCTCCCCCCACAGAAACCAAGAAATATTCCGGAGGGCCTTCAGAAAGCAAGCCCAGGCCCTGGGCAAGGAGACAAGACTGTGAAGGAGACAATGAAGATTTTTGGGCCTTATCTCTGGTTATTATTGTGGTGATTACTCTGCTGAAACGAGGGCTGGTCCAGAGACCTCCAGAAAACCAACCAGAACATTACACCTGGTAATCAAAGCCTATTTGCAAAAAACTCTTGTTGATGATGATGCTTAATTACTCAATCCTCTATGTCTTCTCCAGGGCTGGAGTTAACAATATCTTAGGAAAGAAGAGATATTACAATTCTGATTCCAAGAGAGATTCAAGAAAGAATGCATATGCTTCCTAATTCTCTGCAGGGAGAAAATGACTTTAGTAAGTAGCAGAGGTATAACAGCATCTCAGTTATATCATTATCTCCAGCTAAGAGAAACTGAGGGATTTTCCATTGGGTAGAATCTAGAATTCTTTTTCTCTTAAGCTAAGATATATAGATCCCATTGGCAGAATTTATTTACTTTGTGTTTTATCTAATATAGTTTCATTGGTGTAACTTTGATTTTTCTTTGCTATTCAGATACACAGTCTTTGCATAACCAGCATTTTAGTGGGAATCAGGCCTTTAGTTATATAAACTGGGCCACTTCTTTGTCATTAAGGGAAAGTGATCAAGAACAAAACTTAATCTAAAAATTATTTATTAGCAAAACTTAGGGTGAAGTGGGGTGATAGCTTAATTTTAGCTAGCATCATTTAAGGAAGAGAGTAGAGGGTCTAGCTTTATGTCTCCAATCTCCTGCTCTTCTCCTGGGTAAGAATTAAGAATCTCCAGTAGAGAAAAGTAGATGAAGGAGACTCTATAACGAAGCCTCCCTATGAACCATATCTACACAGATCCCATGTCTATCATTAATAATGACATAAAAACATGTTTTATGATTATATATGACCTATGACACCAATAATTACTGCCTTATAATATATTTCAAGATCTTCTTCCTACTTTTTTCATTATTTCCTTTGATATTGGTAATCTCTTATTTCTTCAAGTAAATTGTTCATTTAATCTAATTCCATAAAAATATTCCTCTGAAGAATAATGACAATGTTGGAGGAGATATGGGAAAACTGGGACACTAATGCCTTGTTGGTGGAGTTGTGAACGGATCCAACCATTCTGGAGAGCAATTTGGAATTATGCTCAAAAAGTTATCAAACTGTGCATAGCCTTTGATCCAGCAGTTTTTCTATTGGGTTTATATCCCAAAAAGATATTAAAGAAGGGAAAGGGACCCACATGTGCAAAAATGTTTGTGACAGTTCTGTTTGTAGTGGCAAGAAACTGAAAACTGAGTGAATGTCCATCAGTTGGGGAATGGCTGAATAAGTTATGGTATATGAGAGTTATGGAATATTATTGTTCAAAGAAAGGATCAGCAATTTGATTTCAGAGAGGCCTGGGAAACTTACATGAACTGATGCTAAATGAATTGAGCAGAACCAGATCATGATACACGGCAACAACAAGACTATATAATGATCAATTCTGATGGACTCTTCCAACAGCGAGGTGATTCAGGCCAATTCGAATTGTCTTGTGATGAAGAGAATCGTCTACACCCAGAGAGAGGACAGTTTGTTTTCTTTCTCATTTTTTCCCTTTTTGATTTGATTTTTCTAGTGCAGCAGCATGATATTTGTAGAAATATATATAGAAGAATTGCACATGTTTAACATATATTAGATCACTTGCCATTTAGGGGAAGGGGTGGGGCAAGGGCAAATTAGAACACAAGGTTATGTAAAAATGGATGTTGAAAATTATCCATGGATATTTTTTGAAAATGAAAGGCTTTAATTAAAAAAAAGAGAGAAAAAATGATCCACTGGTAATTTGAATGCTATAACACAAAAATCTGTGGAGTTATTTGGGTAGCATTATTATATTTATTTCAATGGTATGCCCCAGACATGGACATTTAATATCTTTCTGATTTTTTTTTTATTTCTATGAAAGTTTTTTGTAGTTGCATTGTATTCCAGATATTTAATGTATTTTGTTGTTATTTTATATATAATTTATGGAAAAGCCATAGACATCGATATCCAGATGCCTCTTTCCTATGAATCATGCACAATTTCTTCAAGAAGAAATTAAGGTAATAGACATGACAAACACCAAACAATGTCACAAAACTGACTTTATTTATTCTAATAGAAAGTAAATGTGTCAGTGTCTGTATAGTCAACCTATTAACTTCAAAGACAAACATTAGTACCAAATGAGAAGAACAAAGCTAACATGCAATTGAAATAACTACAACCTAATCTATTTAATCAAATTGTTAGTGCTGAAAAGTGCGAAATGGAAAAAAGAACAGACAATGACATAAACTATCACCATGTCCTAAGTTTAATTGATATAAATCAATCAATACCATATGGACACCAAAAGGATCAAGAAACCATGTTAACTAGCGCACATAATCTTTAAGAGGAAAAACATGACAGTTAAGGATGAGAGCAGTTTAAAATGCTTTATCTTAATCTCATGAAGACAGTTGGTAGAAATTTATAGGAAGTGTCATTTCGTAAAATAACCAACAAAAAGACATAGAGCAAAAAACATATAGTCATTTACTGTCCTATGCAGGTCGCTAGAACTTGTTCCGATTTGCCATCTATGTACTTCCCTGAACTGTCAGAAATAATCACATTTTCCCCGAGCAATAACACTGCCCATTTAAAAAACAACAATCTCCTAAACTTCTCTAGAATATAGCTTCTGAGACTTCTTGGCTCCAATCCATACTGGCTTTATCAGTCGGTTATCTTATGGTAATAGAACAGGAAAAATACTATGCTTTGGCAACTTTGAGCTCCAGAACCTCAGGGTCTGAAGGTGTCTAGTCACCTCTCAGCAGTAGATCTGTAAAACTACAATGGGATCTTCTGAATTTTTGTGATCAGACCATCTGGATTGTGTCTCAGGATAGGAACTTCAGCTAGAAGGATATCTACAATCTTTGCTTCCTGGAATAGAAGAGGGATTGCTTCCTTTCACTTTGGCAGGGGCTGATATAGCTGCAGGGCAGCTTTTAGACTCTTCTTTCTTCTGATAACCTGTTTGAATGCATTCATTTTCTATCTCTTGTAAGAATCTATACTGTCTACCACTAGGTATCCTGCAAACATTCCTGTCCAGCCAGAATGCAGGTTAGGATAATGTTCTTACCGGCTACATTCCACACAGACTTGTGGAAGATATCGTTCTCAAGAATAACATGTTTCACTAATATCTTAATAAAACAAAAACAAAAATTAAAAACAAACAAACAAAAAACCCTCAAACCAAACAAAACCAAACAAAAAAATCAAATTGATTTTCAAATAGCAATGACATAAAACTACATTTTATTGATGTCCTTTGTTTAAACTGATTAGGCTTAGACCAGCATCTCATACCTTTTAACATAATAGTCACCAAATGAATAAGTGACTTAAATATAGAAGATTAAATTACAATTAAAAGTGAATATAAGGCAGTTGCTATTGAGTCATTTTCAATTGTGTCCAACACTTCGGGTTTTTTCTCCCAAGTCAATTGGGGTTAAATGACTTGCTCAGGATCACACAGTAGGAAGTGTTTTGTGTCTTAGGTCACATTTGAATTCAGGTTCTTCTGACTGTAGGGCTAGTACTCTATCCACTGCACCATCCAGCTGCCCCATTTGGAGTTTTCTTAGAAAAGATTCTGGAGTGGCTTGCCATTTCTTTCTTCAACTCATTTTACAGATGAGGAAACTGAGTCACTTAACAGAGTTAAGTGATCTGCCCAAGGTCATACAGTCAATAAATATTTGTCTGAGACTGGATTTAAATTCTCAGGTCTTCCTGACTCAGGGCTGAGTGCTCTACCCACTATATCATCAAACTGTCCCAGTTAACATTTATGTAACACTTATTGACAAATTAGTCACATAATTCTAAGCTAAATACATAGTAACAATTTAGGTCTTCCTAACTGGAGGCATGATACTCTATTCTTGTAAAACCTAGTTTTTCACATAATACATAAAAATGCATGGATTTCATGTAAAACAACATGTAGCTTAACATTTGGATGAAATACAAAGGTCATAAAAAGAATCAGAATACATGGTTATTTAGCAATAATACACAGAACAAAGATGAATAACTAAGATCTGTATTATGGCATAGCCAGTCAATAAGCATTTACTAGTATCTGAGAGTCTTTGAAATAACGTTTGCTCTCTTTGTGGTGGTAAAGAATTGGAATAAGGGGATGCCCATCAATTGGTGAATGACTGAACAAATTGTGGTATATGAATGTAATGAAATACTATTGTTCTATAAAAAATAACAAGTAGGTAGATTTCAGAAAAAAAAAATCTGTAAAGACAAATGAAATGATGCTCAGTGAAGTGAGCAGAGTCAGAACATTGGACATAGTCACAACAGTGTGCAATGATCAATTATGATAAACTTAACTCTTCTCAGCAATATAATGATCTAAGACAATTCCAAGAGACTCATGAAGGAAAATGCTATTTACAGAGAAAGAACTATTGAGTCTGAATGTAGATCAAAGTATACTATTTTTTTTTTTTTTTGGTCTGTCTTGTAGTTTTTCCTTTTTGTTCTGATTCTTCCTTTATAACTTGATTAAGGTAGAAATGTTTTTAATATGGTTGTACATATATAATCTATATTAGCTTGTTTGCTGTCAGGGGAGGGAGAAAAGAAAAATGAAAATCAAAATCTAATAAAAATAAATATTGAAAACTATCTTTATATATAAGTGGGAAAAAATACTATTAAGTGAAAAAGGAAACAAAAAACAGAACAGCAATGCTTCTAGCCACAGCCATTACCGGGGGAAGCAATCCCTGTGGGATATAACATGGCAATAGTCAACCGCTTTTAAAAACTCACCCAAAAGTAGTATCTTGTCACCAAAGTTCTTGGTACTGGTCATATGGTTTAAAGTAGTTAATCTGATTACAGTAAATTAAAAGGCTGTGTACAAACATCAGAAAGATATGATTTTATCAGTGAAAATGACATTAAAAAACATGTTATTGTCTGAGTTTTGTTTTGGGCTTTTTTTTTGGGGGGGTGCACACTAAAGTTCAGTGAACCAAAATGCCCCTTCTCCCTGACATATTGGCTTATTTTTCCCTAAAAACTGAAAAGGTTGTCTGGCAGATTTGTTGGGTCAGGAGGCTAAAAGTAAGGTAAAGCGATTCTTTCCTGAACAGGATTCCTGGTAGTCCCAGGCTACCAACAAACTATTAGCATATTGAACTTCCTTGTAACCTAAAAGCATAAAAATGTCCACCCTCTGGAGTCAGATCCCTTCAGAATTGCCAGATGCCATATCACAGGAGCCACCATATCACAGCCTACTCCACCCTGCTTGCCAGGTGCATTTCTCTATAGATATAAGGGTAGCAGTGTCTATTTAAGATTAGTGCTGTAGGATCTTTGTTGAATATTCTTTTTATGTTATGAATAAGGAAACTTCCTTTGATGAATTGTTGAATGTTCTCCCAGTCTTTTATTAATTTAAACCAATAGAGAACTGGTCTCAATTGTTCTTGTCAACTTCAGGAGCTGATGGGTAAGGATACCATTCATATAGTCTGGCAGTGATTGCTTCTGTGTTTGGACAAGGATGACTCACAAATCAATGGTCACAGACTTAGCATTAGAAAAGACCTTAGTCATATTGAAAAATATTCTAAATCATTATTGATTAGAAAAAATGTAAATTAAAACAACCTTAAGATATAATTTTATATCATCAGATTGGCTAGCATGATTAAAAGGGAAAGCAATACATGTTGGAAGGGATATGGAAAAATTGGGATATTAATTCACTGTTGCTGGGACTGTGAATTGATCCAATCATTTTGGAGAACAATCTTTAAATTATGCCCAGGGAGTTATTAAAGTGCCTATATACCCTTTTATCCGGCAACACCACTACTAAGATTGTTTCTTAAGATGATAAGGAAAAAAGACACAGAATCTACATGTTCTAAAATGTTTATAGCAACTCTCTTTGTGGTGGCAAAGAATTAGAAATTGCAGAGATGCCTGACAATTGGGGAATGGATGAACAAGTTGTGATATGTGATAGTGATGGAATATTGTCCTATAAGAACTGATGAGCTTGATGATCTTAAAAACACATGGAAAGACACGAAATAATGAAGGGGGAAATAAGCAGAACCAAGAGAGCAATATTGTTTTTAGAATGACTTTGAGCAAAGAAATTATTTTATCTACTATAAAAACTCAAATTAAATATAAAGGACATATGAAGAAAGACAGTATCTGCAGCCAAAGAAAGAAGTGATAAATAGAAGTATGTATGGAATACTTTTATATTTATCTATCTCTCTATCTATCTGTCTATCTATCATAGTAGCCATCCCTAGAGTGAAGGAAAGGAGGTAAGAAAAAAAAAGAAATTTAAAATAATTTTGTCATATATTTTATAGAAATAGCAAATTGCATATAATAGATTTGCAGTTTCATGTACAATCATATTTTTTATTGCACTATGGTAGGGAAATGCTTGCTTTATTTCATAAATTATGTGTCTAATGGTATATATAGCTAGGAGGTGGGAAAGGGAAGAAAAAAGAAAAAGAAAGTTCATTTATTAATTTAACTCTATTATATACTTAAAGCTAATAACCAGTTTTACATAATAAATTTGCAGATTTATGTGCAATCATCTTCCCCTCTTACCCATTCTATTATGTTATGGAAATGCTTGTTTTATTTCTTAAGTTCAGAATAAAAATTTTAAAATAAGAAGAGACCCTAGAAATATATATAGGAGCTATATGAACACAATTATAAAACACTTTTCATCTAAATAAATAAAGAAATAGTAATTGCTCATGGGTAGGCAGAATCAATATGATAAAAATGATAACGTTACCTAATTTGCTTAGAGTCAGTGCCATAATAATAAAACTGTCAAAGAATTATTCTATGGTACAAAAAAAATACCAAAATTAATCTGGAGAAACAAAAGGTCACGAATATTAAGCGACTTAATTAAAAAAACAAAACAAAACAAAACAAAGGAAGATAGTCTAGGAGCCTAGGGGTACTAGATCTCAAACTATAATCAAAACATTTTGCTATTAGAGTGATTAATGGAATAGATTAAGTTTACAATATACAGAAGTAAATGGCCAGAATAATTTAGTGTTTGATAATCTTAAGAATCTAAGATATTGGGACAACTCTCACTATTTGACATAAACTGGATAGCAATCCAGCAGAAACAAGATATAGACTGACATCTCACACCATATATGAAGACAAGCTCAAAAAGGGTACATGATTTAAACATAAAGAAGGATATCATAAGCCTATTAGGGGAAAAGAAAAAATTCAGATCTGAATGTCAATCTATGGATAAGAGAAGAATTTATGAACAAACAAGGGATAGAAAAGATCATGGGATATAAAACGGATAATTGTGATTACATTAAAAGTTTTTATGAAAACAAAATCAATTCAACAATAAAAGAATTTTTTTTATTTCTTCCCTTCCCAAAAGGAAGAATAGAGAATTTGGATTTGAAAATAAAATAAAAATTTAAAAAGAATCTCAAAAAAAAAGAAGGGAACTAGAGACCATCAAGTTCATACAGTTTATATATGACAAAACTGAGTCTTAGAAAGTCTAAGTAACTTGCTAATAGTCATACAGTTAATAAGTGTCAAGAGGCAGAGGCCCATGTGCTGAACCTAAAACGAATCCTCTATCCATTAAACCATACTATATTTGATTAGAAATGTCAAAACAAGGATTAGAATTCACATTCTCTGACCCTAAGATCAGCATTCTTTCCATTGCACCATTTTCATCTTAGATAATAAATTATATATAATGTTGACTGAATGCAAGTATAATGTGTAATATTTTAGTATGTGTAGTTACATATGCATTATCTATGTGGTCCACTGTGTGAAATTCTACAACAGGATATTAAAATTTTTTGCATGTAATCATACTATGTATAGTATGATTGTACATACTGCACCTACATACTATCTGCAAATTCTTTAGCAAGTATGTACAAAAGTGAGTAGCAGTGAGCTAAACTCTTTTCTATTTTTCACTTCCTTTCTCTCTCATGTGAGGGATAAGGGAAGGCAGCAAGATGACATATATTGATGAGAAAGGGCCTTATTTTATCATAATGTCAAAGACAGAGATACATGTACAAAGAAAAGGAGCAAGGAGTTTGGGGGAATAGGTATTCCTATTGAAGATAGACGAAGAAGAAAAAAAAAATTTCCCAGAGAGTTTACCATTAGATCTGATAAATTGCAAACATGAATGTAGTCTAAAAGTGATTTTGTAGAGCGATAGGACTGCAGAAAGATGGAGGCTGTTGCAAAGCATAAGAACAATGCCTGAGGACTCCAAGAAGAAGAATCTGAGTGACAATCAGGAATGAATGCAGAACTTGGATTTGTCAGAAAACTCATCCATCCAGTACACTAAGACTCCTGTTGGTTTTTTTTTTTTTTTTTTTTTTTTTGGTTTTGAGCTTTTCTTTGTTTTAATACTTTTTAATATTTTGACATAAGACAACTTTCTAGCAAATATCCATATCCACAGTGCTACAAAATACTGTCCTTGAAAAGAGTTGAACTGTTTAAAAAATTGATTGCAAAGAAATATACAAGTTATTATTATTATTGTTTTTTTCTATTGAAGGTTACCAATTGCTAACAGAATTATTTAACATTTATGTTATGATAAGTATTTATTTAGCAGCATAACAAATTGTACTCACTTATAAGTGGGATACAGATAATTATCCTTTTGTAAAAAGGATAATAGTCACTTCATAACTGACTGTTCTGAATATTCTATACTTAAATGTGCAATTTTTTTTTTTAAGGCAATTGGGGTTAAGTGACTTGCCTAAGATTATACAGTGATGTGCACTGTTAGTCTGTCAAAAATAGTACTATATATCTGTAAGAAAGAATTACGATGATCCAGATTCTAATATACTCAGAGAAAAGATTCTGAAGTTGAGGTCCTAAGTCTAAAAGAGAATTAAATTATTGAAAATCCCTTCAAATTTAACTTGGGGCTATTTAAGCTTCAATTATGGGCAATGGTTATAACTTTATGCAATTATCAATTTTGTTTTTGTTCAGTCACATCCAATGCTTTGTGACCTCCTTTGGGGTTTTCTTGGCTAAGATACTAGAATGGTTTACTATTTTCCTCTCCAGCTCATTTTATAGATGAGGAAACTGAGACAAACAGGGTGAAATGAGACTTACCTAGGGTCACACAGCCAGTAAGTACATAAGGCTGAATTTGAACTGGGGAAGATGATTCTTCCTAACTCAAGGGTCCACACACTACATACTGTGCTGTGTAGCTGCCCTCCAAGAATGTTGTTGTACTTGTAGTCAAAAAGTCCTAGAGTTTCCCATGTCCATCATTTAATAGTCATGTGACTGTGTAAGTTGCTTAACTTCTATGTACTTCAAGCAACTTCCTAGGACTTACCTACTAAACTCTATAGATGAATTGTCCATTTATGTTGGGGGAAGGAATTCTCATATGTGGAGTTACTCATGCTTATAAAGCCACACACAGTTCCTTCATGTGTAAAATCCATTAGAATTTTAAAAAATTAATACAATAAATAATGCAATAACAATAGCTTTTTGCTCCTTAGTATCACTCCCCCTTACCATGTTTCAACACATACCTCCTACTGATTCTAACTGATATATATACACAAGGGCTGCCAGGCATTTTTGCACTCTGTGTCCAAGGTCACCCAAGCTTGGGTGAGCTTCCCACTAGTTCACAGTTTGACCTCTGAATAAAAATATCACTATTTGAATGTAATATTATTTAATGTGTTTGTCCTTGGGAAAACGGTTCACTTTTTGTTTAGTAAGAGGACTCACCTAAAATTCATTAACTTTCCCTCCTTGATTTCGAATGCAGAACTGTGTTTCAGAAGTGTTATTTCTTTTGATACAAGTTTGAGACTAGATTCTCTAACCTTTATGAAAGAGAATTAGTCAATAGACTTAATATAAACTCTGTCTCATGAATGGGCTATGAAATTGTATCTGATTAATTCTGGATCTTCTGTTGTTACTAGAGCAAACTTTCCTGAGCCTAAAATAAAACAACTCTTTGCTATCACTGAGCAGTTTAAAACGTTCTAATTACAGGGAAGTAATGGAAAGATCTTTGAAACCAGAGTCAAAGAATGTAAGTTATCTCTGCCATTTACTAGCTTTATAACCTTGGGTAAATGAGTGTACCATTCTTCTGGATCTTGATTTCTTAATCCTTAAGATGATTCAGCTTATAACCTATGATACTAGGACAACAAAAACAACGTACATTTATAGAACACTGTACTTTCACCAGCACCAGAAACCAAACCCTCAAATAACAAGGCTAAACTCTGTTTGATAGTAGAGTAAATAGCTATTGTACCTAGTTTATAGATGAAAAACTGAGGCTCAGAGAATTTACATGACATGTTCCATGGTATCTGCTAGAAAGTATCAAAAACTGTGTTCATACTAAGGACCTCCTGAATTTAAGCCACTTCATGGCTTATATTGTATGACAATGCCTTTCTCAATATTTTATTATTAATTTTTTGCATTTCTTATTACAAAGTTTTTACTTTCCTTTTTTATGGAGGGTAAGAGATGGGAAAAGAAAACATATTTTTGTTCATTAAACAAAAATAAGATAAAGATAATTATTAATATGAAGCTAATTTTTAAAAAAATTATTTTCATGAATAAAATCTATTTTCCCTTATTTCCAATCCATTCACAATTAAAAAAAACAAAACAAGGAAAATCAAGTCCTTAACAGCAAGTATACATAGGCAGACAAAGCAATTCCCTACAATGGGTGTGTTTTTAAAAGTATGTATTATTCTTTACTTTGAGTATATTAATTCTCTTGTCAAGAAGTAGCTAGCATGTTTCATTATCTGTCCTCTGGAATTCTAATTGGTCTTTGCATTTATCAGAGTTCTTAAATCTTTCAGTTATTTTTATTTTTTAGAAAATAAGTTTTTGACTTCTGAGGGTGGAACTATAAGATGGTAGAGTAGAGGAAGTACCAATCTGAGCTCTTCCAACATTCCTCACCAAATTAGTTTAATTCTGGAGTGGCAAGAGAAAATCAGGGTGACATATTTGTGCTCTAATTCAACTTAGAAGCTTGGAAAGGGAGATCTGTGACATAAGGGTGGAGGCTGGCCTGGAGTGAACATGGATGAAACACTAGTGGTGGGAGTAGGTGATGGTAACAGAAGCAGCAGAAGCTTTGTGAATTCTCAGTGAAGGGATCTGGTCAGAAAGAGATAACTGGAGACCCTATGAGATTGGGCTTAATTGGCAGACTAAATCCTGAAAGGGATTTAGCGCCTAAAGAGAGTTAGAGTTAACTGGAATTGAGAAGTATAGTAGGGTTAAGGGAGACACCATGTAGAATGCAGAGCAATATGGGGAACAACACTATGAAGTAAAGTGCTATGGGGGACTGACCCAAAGGAGGAGTGTCTTTCCTCCCCTAATCAATAGCTTCCTTGAGGTTTAACCTCAGTAATACACTCTGGTTCATAGTATGGACTTTTTAGTCACTTTATTTGCATAATTCCAATTTGCTTTTCAAAAAGGTTGTGCTATTTCACAGCTCCAGTGTGTCTAGATTTTTCATAACTCTCTAACAAAGATGTTACCGTCTTTTTTTTTTTTTATTAAAGCTTTTTATTTTCAAAACATATGCATAGGTAATTTTCAGCATTCACCTTTATAAAATCTTGTTGGCAATTTTTTCCCTCCCGTCCCCCTACTCCTCTCCTAAACAGCAAGTAATCCAACATGTTAAACATGTGCAATTCTTCTATACATATTTCCACAAGTATCATGCTGCATAAGAAAAATCAGATAAAAAAGGAAAAAATAGAAAGAAAACACAATGCAAGTAAACAACAATAAAAAAGGTGGAAATATTATGTTGTGAACCACACTCAGTTCCCACAGTCCTTTCTCTAGATGCACATGGCTCTCTTCATCACAAGATCATTAGAACTGACCTGAATCACCTTGCTATTGAAAAGAGCCATGTTCATCAGAACTGATCATCATATAATTTTATTGTTATATATAGTGATCTGATTCTGCTCATTTCACTCAGCATCAGTTCATGCAAGTCTCTCCAGGCCTTTCTGAAATCATCCTTCTGATTGTTTCTTATAGAACAATAATATTCCATAACATTCATATATCATAACTTATTTAGCCATTCTCCAACTGATGGCTATCCATTCAGTTTCTAGTTTCCTGCCATTACAAAAAGGACTGCCACAAACATTTTTCATATATGAGCCTCCTTCCCCCTTTTCATCTCTTTGGGATATAGATGTGGCTGGATCAAAGAGTATAGTTCCAAATTGCTCTCCAAAATGGTTGAATCAGTTCACAGCTCTACCAACAATGTATTAGTACCCCAGTTTTCCCCACATTCATCATTAAAAGATGTTACCATCTTTTCTCATTTTTTCTAATTTGCAGGATATGAGGTAAAGTCTCCAAGTTATTTTGATTTGTATTTCTCTTATTATTAAGGAGTTGAAATATTTTTCATGTGATTATAACAACAATAATATTATATATAATAATACTTTGAATTTTTTGGAGAACTGTATACTTATATTCTTTGACCATTTATATATTGGGAAATGATTATTAGTTATAAATAAATTAATATATGTACATGTGCATACATATATATAACATTTACATATAAACATAAATAACATATAGCAAAAGTAATAAAAATATATATAAAAATAAAATATACAAATTTTGTTTATCGTCATAGATACCAAGACTTCATCAGAGAAATTTAACACAAAGATTTTTTTTCTCCTATTTGGCCACTTACCTTCTTATCTTAGGTATACTAATATTGTTTGGGGCAAAAGTTTTCTCAGTTTCAGGTTCTCCTCTAGATACAATATTATGTTCCTTTGGTTACTTAAAAAAATTTTTTTAAAGGTGGCTCTGTTATCACTGGCTCTCACACTCAACCCTAATCACTATTACTTCTTTGCTATTTTCCATTCTTCTCCTTCAGCTGGTACAATTCCTTGATTTTAAAATTTCATTTTTTATACTCAATCCCCACTTCTGAAGGGCCGGCAGCCTTTGAAGAGGGCAAGTTAGTAATGTAATTATTCCCAACCACCAGAGCATGTACTACTTAACCAGCTTGGACTAAACACTCCTCCCCCCTCCATTAGGGACAAGTTTCTCTTCCTTACTTTTCCTTTATCAAAATTAGGGGGAGATCTTACCTAGGGAGAAGATGACTGAGATGAACTTTGTTTTTCTGGCCAAGATTGCTAGAGGCAACTGGCTCTCATAAAGCAGCTAGCATTCCTTGAGAGCCAGAGAGGGTAAAATCAGTTCCATGTGAAGGCCAGCCTACTTTCCTCACCCGGAGACTAATCCTAGCACTTGAGGATTAGTCTCTTGAGCCCCTGGGAGGTGGGCACTATGATGTTTATCTTTAGTTTTTGAAGAGGACCAATGTCTGTTATAGGGAGCACTGGATTTAATCGAGGAAGAGTTGCACCAAGTCATCAGTAATGAGATTGAGTGTAAGCACCAAATGATGGGGTTCAGGAGCAATTCATATGTGACGAACTCACAAGGGCTTTCTTCTTAGCCAAAAGGTACATTTATTTAGAAGAGGTTACAGACAAAATGAAGAGGTAAAATAGATACCAGGATTATTTAAAATTAAACACACTTGGGATAGTAATAGGATTACTAAGGAAAGAAGTTTGGAAGAGTCCATTAAGGGAAAATGCCATGAGGTGTGAGTGTGCCATTGACTGGCAGGTTAAATCCTTAGGAGTTTAACCAGGGTTAGCTATAATAAGGAGAAAGATGCCATTAAAAGGAAGACTTATGAGGAGGGAGAAAGAATCTTGTAGAAGGCTTAGTCCTAAAAAGGATGTAGCAAAGCTCTTTATCATAAGTACATCTTTTATAGGGGAAATATAATCTTGGAGGTTTCTCAAGGGAAGAGGGGAAAGCCTGGCTTCCAATATAGGCATCTTAAAAAATGCTGATCCAAGGCAGTTTGGGCCCATCATGGTTGCCTTAGCTAGGGTAATAAGTCTGGGAAACTAAGTTCCCAGAATGTGTTTTTTTTAGCATTTCCTGAAAAAGGGAGAGAATAAGTTGATTTTAGGAATCCAATTAATTGATGTCACTCTTTCTTCCAGAATCTTTTAAATCCAGTGGCAAAGACAAGAATCAAGATGACTGGCAATGGTCTAGGATGAAGTGGATGACCTTATCATTTCTGATGTTTGACAAGCTCCCCCAAAATAAAGTAATAGGGAGGAGCTGAAAACTCAATCTACCTCCTCATTAAAATGTTTACTAATTGGGTTTGTCTCTGAAATAGCAAGGATAAGAGCAGTACCCAAGTGGTGACAGACCATTTCACCAGGTATGTTCAGGTTTACTCAGGCATTTGAAAGCTTCTACAGTTACCAAGTTGTTTTGATATTTCTCAGTTTGTGGCTTCCCTGCCAGGATTCATATGGAGCTTTGCTGTTTTAGGTCAAGAAACAACAACAGACATAGTCTAAACCGTTCCCCAAATCAGGATTAGGATTAGGACTACAGATCAGGGATTTTGTTCTTTTCTTTTTTCCCCCTAGTGCATTTTTTGATACCAAGAGGGAAAAACTGATAGAGGCTCTAGGACTGTTCACTAAGTGATTTTATCTTAATTCTGCCCCAGTCTTTCTTTTGAGCTATCCTATTGTTAATGTCAATCTTAAACATATGGCATACATTTTCCATGTTTAAAACAAAACAATTTGTCCATGTTGAGTTTCTTGAAATCAATCTTTGATATTGGCTTTCATATGTTAATTAATTTCGATTTAGTTGATAGAAAGACCTGAAAATTTGCAAGCTCATTGAATGTCCATTTTTTTCTCATTCAATATTGTAGATAATTAAAAATTTTTTTTAATAGCTTTTTATTTAGAAGTTATATGCATGGGTAATTTTACAGCAATGACAATTGCCAACCTTATGTTCCAATTTTTCCCCTCCTTCCCCTTCCCCTCTCCCCAGATGACAGGATGACCAATACATGTTAAATATATTAAAGTATAAATTAAATACACAATAAGTGTACATGACCAAACCATTATTTTGCTGTACAAAAATAATCGGACTCTGAAATGTTGTACAATTAGCCTGTGAAGGAAATCAAAAAAATGCAGGCAGGCAAAAATATAGGGATTGGGAATTCAATGTAATGGTTCTTAGTTATCTCCCAGAGTTCTTTCACTGGGTGTAGCTGGTTCAGTTCATTACTGCTCCATTAGAACTGATTTGATTCATCTCATTGCTGAAGATATTTTAGATCATTTTGCTGGATATGATATTTTTGGCTGCAAACCTAGTTCTTTTGATTGGTAGTATATGATTCCAGGACCTGCGGTCTTTTATTGTGGCTATACAATTCTAATTGTAACTTCAGCATATTTGAATTGGTTTTTTCTTGCTTCTTGCTAATTTTTCTCTTTGATCTGGGGGCTTCAAAATTTAGCAACAATATTCCTATGTGCTTTTCACAAAGAATCTCGCTGAGGTGGTGATTGATGGATTTTTTCTATTTCTACTTTCTCTTCATGGGAAGTTCTATCATTCCATGTTGAAATCCAGCTCCAATAGTGAAATAAGGGTGTTATGCAGGAGTCAGGTGGAGAGAAGTTTGATATGAACTCTTCAAATTTTATTGATCGAAGAGACAAATATATATATTCCTCTGAAGACGAAACTCAGTCTTCTCTGTTTCCATAGTAAGTTTCTATGGTTGGGTGGTTCTTTGCCAGTTCATTTTTTTTTTTTAATGAGAATTATTAGTATAAGCACCACTAATCATGGGATAGGGGAATCAGCTCTCTACTCTTACCTGGAACCCAAACCAAAAGTTCTCCCTCCTGCAAGTACCTGCAGCCAGCAGCATCTCTGCCCCACTGCTTCTGCAGTCTGCCAGCTCCTTCTTGGCATCCCCCCTATCCCCCAACCCTGCAGCACAGCTGGGTCTGGGGTTCCTAATGAGCAGAAGTTCATGCAGTATTTCCAGCCTCAGACCCCGACTTCACAAAGGGTCTGTAGATGAAAGTCGCTATGATTTCTGCTGAGACTTGAGCCAAACCCAGCTCACTCCAGGGCTTTCTACTTGATGTTTCTGCAGAGCTAGCTGGAAGATGTTTGCACTTCATACAGATTAATCTCTAGATTGCAGTCTTCCTTCAGTTGTACTCAGAAGGACCCTTTTCTGCCCCAAGTCTTCTGGATTCTTCACCAGTCTATGTTTGCCCTGAGCCACAAATTTGTTCTATTTGTGGGGGAAATCTGGAAAGCTTGAAATTTACCAACCTACTCTGCCATCTTCCTAAAATCTTCCTTCTCTCTGCAATTTCTAGTTGTAGTGAGTTGCTAGGAAGCACTGAGAGGGGTTTTCCCAGGGTCACAGTCAGTATGTATCAAAGACTGGATTTGAAACCAGATCTTCCTGATTCCAAGATGATTGACTCTTTGTCCACTATTCCAGAGAAATCAAATTCAGCCTGTAAAAAGTGCCTGTTGGAGCTAGATTAAAATGTAATTAGAAAATGTTAATTTGTGGTTTTCTAAATCAATATGTAGCAGGGATCCATTTCTTTTTTTCTTTTTGGTGGTTTCTATCCAAAGTTTATTGGAATTGCCTTGAGTCATTGAACGGTTGAGAAGAATCAAGTCTTTCATAGTTGATCATCACACAATATTGCTGTTAGTGTGTACAATTTATTCCTGGTTCTGCTTGTTTTGCTCAGCATCAGTTTGTGTAAATCATTCCAGGCTTTTTAAAAATCAGCTTGCTCGTCAGTTTTTTTTAATAGAACAATAATATTTCATATTTTTTCTATAAGAAATGATAAGCAGGATGATTTTAGAGAGGTCTGGAGAGACTTACATGAACTGATGCTAAGTGAAATGAGCAGAACCAAGAGATCATTATACATGGCAACAACAAGACTATAGGATGATTAATTCTGATGGATGTGACTCTTTCCAACAATGAGATGATTGATCTTGTGATGAAGAGAGCCATCTACATCCAGAGAGAGAGGACTGTGGGAACTGAGTATGGATCACAACATAGTATTTTCACTTTTTTTTCTTGCTGTTTGCATTGTTTATTTTCTCATTTTTTTCTCTTTTTGATTTGATTTTTCTTGTACAGCAAGATAATTGTATAAACATGTATACATATATTAAATTTAAGATATATTGGATTACTTGCCATCTAGGGAAGGGGTTGGAGGGAAGGAGGGGAAAATTTGGAACACAAGGTTTTGCAAGGGTCAATGTTGAAAAATTATCCATGCATGTTTTGAAAATAAAAAGCTTTAATTGAAAAAAGAACAATAATATTCCATTATTTTCATATACCATAACTTATTCGGCCATTGATGGGCATCTACTCATTTGCAGGGATCCATTTCTATTTTAATTTGACATCACATTACCTCTCAAGGTGTTACATACACAGGACCTATATATTTTCACTTGTCCCTATTTTTCTAGTCTTCTTATACTTGAGTGTCCTCCATATTCTACAATCTAACTACACTCACCTTCTTGTTCTTTGTTGAACATGACACTTTTATCCCCTAACATTGTGCCTTTGCACTATATCCCATATCTGGAATGTACTCTTTCCCAATTTTGACTGCTAGTTTTCTTGGGTTCCTTCAAAACTCAGCTCAAATTCCACCTATTGCAAGAGGCCTTTCTTGTTCTCTTTTCCGTTCCTAAAGCTTTTCCTCTGGAGATTATCTTCAAGTTGTTTTTAAAATCTTGTTTGTATAATTGTTTCCCTATATGTCTCCCTCATTTGAATGACTTTTAATAGTGGATATGTGATTCCATGAATGAAAGAAACATTTTAAGAGAAATTGTTTCGTGAAAAGTGCTATGCTAAGTCCTGGGAACACAAAAATATAGTTACAGCTTTCAAGGAACTCCCATTCTGAAAGATAAGACCACAACACAAATGGAAGATTTCAGCAGCATTATCAAATGGGAAGACTTTTAATGCCTATATCTATTTATCAAGCTCTCTATACACTCCAATTTACCTAGGGTCACATAGTGTTTGAGGCTAGATTTTTAACTCAAGTCATCTGGCTGGAGTTCTATCTGCTATGCTACTTAACTGTCCCAATGACTTTTAATGTTATTTCCACTGATAAAATATTATTTTTTGATGTTGAACCACTGATAGTGACAAGAACTTTATGACATGATTCTAGTACCTGCAGATGGCTCAATGACTGGCAGATAAAGAAACGATTTATGGAGGGGGGTTGAAATACAGCAAGACAAAAGTATGGAGAGCAATCAATACAAAGTGGGGCTTTTGTTTTGGCAAATGGTTTTGACTCTGAATAAAATGGAAAAGGGTATGAGGTTGATTTGTTTGCTGTTTTTAATCCATTAAGATTGGAAAACTACCAATTAATTGAGGTCCTCAATTTCTACAGCTTCCGAGGTAAGGGAGGATGAGGTTGGTAATAGAATCCTCTCTCTATGTCAGGTAGAACCAGTGGATGGTTCTGGATAGGTTTTTGGGCCAGTAAATACTTGGAGAATAGGTTGTCAGACTGAAGTCACACACACCACTAGTGGAGGTTCAGATAAAGATATGATGAAGGAAGAAGCACTCTCAGAAGATAACCTCCACATTGAGGTACACTAAACTCTTAGATGAGCTTAGTGGTTGTAGACTTTCCTCTGAGGGCCTTGGTCTGTATAACAGGGTTCTTAATCTTTTTTATATCTCAGATCACTTTGGCAGCCTGGTAAAGCCTATGGACCCTACCTCAGAGTAATATTTTCAAATGCACCAATAAAATACAGAGGCTTTACAGAGGAAACCAAAAAATATACAATTCCCCCCCCCCCCCCCCCCATCTAAGTTCAATTACTTGAAAGCTATTCACAAGAGCTGTTGTGGGGAAGGGGAATCTATGGACCCTAGATTAAGATTCTGGATCTCAAAAATTAAAGCTTAACTTTAAAGCTAAACTTTTAATTTTTAGTTTTAACTATATTTCACAATCTGGTTCCAACCTGTTTTTACTTTTTAATTCATATTACTCCATCTACTACATTTCAGCCAAGTGGGCCAGAATTTCACATGCTGTCTTGCATAATACATTAATATTAGCCTCCTATTGATAGGACAATATGTACATTTTCTTCATCTATGTCTTTAAGGCTTTACTCAGATAGATATAACCTCCTCTGTATATAGCTTTCCCATATTTCCAAGTGGATATGTGATTCCATGAATGAATGGAGCATTTAAAAATAATTTTGTGAAGTCTTGTGCTAAGTAAGCCCTGGGGATACAAAAAGATAGCTACAGCCTTCAAGGAACTCACATTCTAAAGGATAAGACCTTTTTTTCCTCTCTTTAAATTTTCTAATTTTGTCTAGATTTCCTTTACTTCCTACTTTGCATTATAATGATCTGTGTAATGGCTCCTATATTACCATAAACCTATTTCCCATAGAATGTCAGAATAATTGATTCTTCAGATGAAATAGGCTGGGTTGTTGGCCAAAACTATAGGAAAGGAGAGGTTTAGAATTATTTGAGGAATGAGATAAGGAGACGATAAGGGTAGAGTCAAGATTGTTAAATCTGTAGTGGGAAAAGACAGCCCTATTTTATGATTTTGCATGTATGATTCTGCAGGTATTAGCCAGTTCTTGAGTGACAAAAGTCAGATAGTTGGGGTTATTCTGAGTTAAACTTTGTTTGCAAAGTGCCAGTTTCTTTCTACAACCTATGGCCCATCAAAGTATTAAGTTCTCTGCTTCTCAGATCATTCTTCAATTCAACAGACATTAAACACCTTCTTTGTGAATTATGCTAATCTACATTACAAAGTTTAGATGAAAATAAAACAATAACTGCTTTCAAAAACTGTGTTGTGATGGGGATATAAATACAAAAGTGAAGATAGCTGCTACTCTTAGTGATCACTCTTGGAAGCAGAAAGGCCCTCAGCAGTCACATAATGAAACTTGTTCTTCAACAATAAACTTGTTACATGTATGACAAATAATCATCCAGTCTTTGCCTCTGCTAGGCTAAGCTAGTAAAGAGTTTTTCATTACTTTGACCTTAAATTTGGCTCAGCAGCTTCCTCCCATTACCTCTTCCTCCTGACTTAAGTAGAATGTGTCCAATTCCCCTTTATATATTTGAAGAAATTTCTGCTAAATCATTTCTTACCTGGGCTAACTATCCCTTATTCCTTTGACTAATCTTGAGGCTCTTCATCCAGGTTGATCCTCTTGGATGTTTACTGGCTGATCACATTCTTCCAGTTTATCGTTAAGCTGTGGTATATAACAATACTCTAGATATGATCCAATCAGGATCACAGTACGATGTGACTATCATTTTCCCCATTCTGGACAATATTCCTCTCACTGTATCATAAAATTATATTAGTTTTTTTGGCTGACAGAGCATGATGGCTCATACTGAGCTCACAATAGTTCACAATCACTAAAGCTCTCAAGTCTTTAATTAATTATTCTATATCCCTCCACTGCACCTATAAAGTTAACATGAGAGGTTGTAGTGATGTAATGAACAATGTTAGACTAAGGACACTAGAGTTAGGAAGATCTGATTTATATCCCAACTCAATGTATCATCTATATGACCATGGGTAAATAACTGAACCAAGTCTTGATTCACTTATACAATTATTCTATACAATAGTATTTACTGCAAATGATTTTTATGGGGTTCAAATAAAGATACATTGTAAATATTGAAGCACTCTGAGTGCCAGATACCGGCAAACCATACCTATCTATCAGTATTCCTCTGATTTACCAGTTCTGTAATAAACATATAGAAAAAGAAACGAATATTGAACTATTCTTTTCAAGGATTTAACCTTTAAGAAATGAAGTTTTCTGGTATTAGCTATTATTGACAAGGCTATGCTCAGTATCTGAAATTGCTACTTCCTCTTCTAGATGTTTAATAATAATCCCCTCAGAAGACAACACAGCTTTGAAGGATCTCTCCAAGGATACTCTAAGAACTTCTAGATAGTCCTTGGGAAACCACTTCAATTTAAGGAATTATCCTATGCTCTTTTAAGTGCTAAAAGTGGCTTTTGGGTTAAGTCACCTGTTTGTATTGCATCAGTAAGGTAAGGGGTACAACATTATCTATATGGTATAATTTGAAAGCCCACCTGCCCCAAAACATCTCCCTCACCAACATCACTCCTTTAGAAAGGAGTAATTACCTCCAGAAGATATTAATGTATAGATCTGCAAGGGTTAATATAAACAAAACACTACAGATACAGTCTTGAGTGATATTAGATTATGATATTGATGTCCACCTTTCACTATGGTGGAAGTAATCCAATTATGTGTAATGGGATACAATTGAAAAAAGGATATGTCACTAAGTTATAATGTTATTAGTTAAAGCACACAGTCATATTAATGTTTCACTAACATAACTAAACTTTATTTCCATGTTTATTACAGGTTTGTCTTTGATGCTGAATACATATTAAGATTGCTTTAACATATGATTTAGGAGAAGTGTTACCTTTCTCCACTGAATGGGTCAAGAAGGAATGTAAAACTACAAAAAACTTTAGTTCTGAATTTTGGCAAACAGAACAATAAATACCTTTCTATTTTTTTTCCCCCTTCGGATCGTCCATGATGGATTTCTTTACAAAAAAAGATTTTATATCAATTTCATAATAATTCATTTCAGAAAAAGAAATAAGGAATACTCATAAAAGCCATTTTACAAATAAATTAAGTCAACACAAAAACCTCCCACATTCTATTTGAATATAAATATTTTATGATATTATTAAATGGGGGAAATTAAAATATATCACTAACTACAAATCTAATGATTTTAAGCAAACCCAAACATGCTGTTTGCCTTTGTTAGGAAGAATTAGAATATATCAAGGTTCAAGCACAGCAGTAAGGGTTCTATATGTGACCTGGATATTAACCACTAGTGCCCAGGACAGGGATTGCCAAACACTAAGCACGTAGTGTCAGAAGTTCAGGGCTAAATTAGTTTTAAGTACTTAAATACTAACTTAAGAATAATGATTTTCAGGAAAATTGACATGTACATTGATGAACAGCTTTGAGCATTCATAGAAACTCAAATAAAATTCAAGTCTAAATATACGAAAACAAAAAACACTTCTAATTCATGGTACACAAAAGAAAATAGTGCATTCATAGCATATCCCCAGTGTTTAATCAAATATAAAAATATCAATTATGGGTAGTCAAGTTATCAAAAATTGTTATTGGTACAGAATTTAATGCAGTTTTTTTTTTCTTTTTTTCTTTTTTTTCTTCAAACTCAACAGGACAAAATTCTCTAGTACATTTTGTGGAGAAACACAAGCTTTTTTTTGTACTACTGAACTTGGATACATTTATTAGTTCAGTTTAAAACATTTTCTGGCCTAAAGTTGCAGGAGTAAGGCTTTCCCTGGGAGTGAGAAATGCTTACAATTCTCATTTAAAGTATTACTTTCTAAAGCAGTCCAGAAGCTAGTGTTTAGAGCATTCAAAAAAGAAAATAATTTCTTTCCATCACCCTCAAAAGTCAATTAATTTTAGAATCTACTACCTAATTAATAATCTTAGTGTTACAACATTTTGTTACATGGCTCTTTGACAAGACAAACAAGTTATGGCTTTTTCAGTATTAGAAATTTCATAATTATAGTATCTTGTTAAGATTTTCTAAACTAGTCTCCCATGTCAGCTTTCTAATGAGATAAAAATTGAAATTAAGTAAAACCTAAGCCCGATAGTTCTTCCAAAATGAATGAAAATTCCAATATGAACATTAGTCTTTCCCTCTCCCCTAAAATTCAAGGCACATTCCTTTAAACAGGAGACTAGTCTAACATAGTACAACATGAAAAATTCTGTAACTTCTTAGATCCACTGGCCATCTCATTGTCTAGCAGCCATTCAGTCTAGTATACGCTGAGGGTGAACTCAATTTAAATCAAGCCCAAAGTACTTTTAAACCATATTAACTTTTGCCATTAGTTACGATTTCATTCTGCCAATATCTGTTATCTTATATTTTCATAGGGTAATCTGCTTTCAGATAAGAGTATGCTTGTATGATATTTTATTGAAGTGTTGTTTATTTCTTTTAAAAGTTGATAAAATATATTTGTACAATTTAACATTCATTTTGACAAAAGGAAGAAAAATCCTAATGAGAAATATAAAAGTAAAAATGAAAACAAAATAGTGCACTACCCAGCCAGTATTTCACTCTGAAATCATATTTATCTATAGAATATGAAAAATAAATCCAGAAGTGTAATTACTTTAAAATACACCACTTCCACATCTGTCAATATTTTACATATATGTATATATTCTACAGTGGAAGAGTAATTTTCTTAAAAACATTATCTCTTTAAAATCTTGAGGTGCATATTAGATCCATAGGCAATATCTGACATACAAATTGCAATACTGTCTCCTCTCAAATTTGGCATTTCACTTTTATACCTTATACCCATTAGGAAGGTATGGACTCTGCATATAGTGCCTAAACATTCCAGTAACAACAATAATTTTCTTTAATGTAGAATGGTTCATAAATTCTACATGGGGCAGTGAGGTCAGTAATTCTAAAGGGTACAGTCCTGATTCAATTTTCAAATGGTACAATAACACAAACAACTTTGTTAAGGCCATGTTTTATTTGCTGATTAATGGACAAAAGGCAATGAAATTTATCTTCAAGTATTTTCTTGAAAGTCTGTGCTCATAAAAATCATGAAAAGTTGGAAAGACGGTTAAATCACTGAAACTTTAAATATATCTTACACAATATTGTTTGTACAAAAATACAAGTTAAATATAAACATAAAGCAATCATGATAATTTTATGTAAATCTGTTTTATGTGATATTGTTATATATAAAAAAGTTTTTCAGTTCTCTGTTATTTGTGAAAAGATCAATACCAGATTGAATCACTATCTATTGGCAAAGGGCCCTAAAAAGCTTACTTCAGCATTAAATCTTTTACACAGTTAAGTGCCATTTCCTAATTTGAGATCTTCTAAAGACTGGCAGAAAATAAAATAAAATAAAATAAAATAGGGCAGTATGTCCATAAACCAACAAATAATTTGGCTGTAATGTATCATAAAACACATAAACCCCACACACAGATCTGTACAATATTATCTATGCATCACACACTCACACACGCAGGCTCACACACACAGAGAACAAAGCTTAATGAGGTGCCGCTTCCAGTTCACTACTCAATTGGGCATTTTTCCGTACTTCATCAAATGAATAGCTTTTTGTCACCTTTCCATTCTTGAAGACAGTATGGAGAAGATCCTGTACAAACAGACCAATTTAATAATTTAGTGATGGGAACCAGAAAAACCATAGTTTGTTAGTGTTACTAAAGCCCTTTAATGTCACCTAGTTTATCCCCTAATTTTACATTTACTAACCTAAAGATACTGACAGAGAACTAACACTGTCTGAGCTAAGTGGAATCTCAGACTACAGATTCCTACTCCAGTACTTTTGCCATTATAATATACTGACATTTAAAAGGCTTCAAGAGAAGAGTAGATGTATGATTTAAGAACTACATGATTTACTACACAAATTTTTTTGATTAATTTAGGAATCTCTTGGTAAGAAGTTCTATTCTAGTGCTTCAGGGCATGGAAGCGACCCCAGAAAATTCTGGCAGTTTCTAATGAAGCTGAAAAAGCATCATGGACAAGACAAGCACAATAAAGAACTGTGTCAATTGTTCAGTGATCAGTCTAAGTAATAACCACAATAGTAACAGCTCACATTTTAACAGAACTTTAGAAGTTTTCAGAAATACTTGCCAAACCCTATCTCATTTAACACTGTGAGTCAAGTGCTATCTAGCTCATTTTCTTCATTCATTTTTTATTTCTGTCTACAATATACTGTCCATCTACATGCAACACTTGTTCCAAACACTGTATGGATGTACTAGAGCTCCATAAACTGCCACTGAAAAACATGCCATAATTATTATCTGTTTTACATATAAGAAAACCAAAAATCTATAGAGAGATGAAAGCATTTGCCCAGGTCACACAGTGGTTGTCTGAAGTGGTATCCAACTCCTCTCTCCTTTCTTTGATCACCAGAATACAACTCTGGACATATCCTCTATGCAGAGTTATGAACTACATGGATAAACTCAGTATGGAAAGGTAGCGATTTGTGCCAGTGAATGGACTACCCACTAACAAGATCATGGATGCAAGTGTAGTATTTAGGAATTGATAGCTTTCTCAAGACTGAGAACTCACTTTGTTTGAAGGATAAAACTACCTTCTCTTTATAAAATAATAAGTATAACAAAAAAATTTACCAATTTTTAATCAATAACATGGGTCTTAAGAAAAATGCAGGAAATAAATTTTGGGAGGCAATATTTGGGGTTTTACAGTTAGTCATTTACTGTAAATCAGTAGTTTAAGCAAAAGTTTAAGAAATTAAGATTTCTTTAACGGTGTTGCCAACTTTTAGGCCGAAAAATAGATTTTTATATATTGACTATTTTGTTGACCAACATATGATGATCTTAATAAATTAATTTCCAATCTATCTCACACATTTAGATAAAAAAAAATTGGGTAACAATAATTTATATTTATTAATTGCATTTTGAAGTTTGCAAAGTACTTTCTTTAACTCAGTCTCATGAGATAGTGAATAGTGAAAGTCATTTTTCTATTGCACAAGTTAAGAAATTTAAGTTTAGACAGGTTAAACTACTTGCCTAGGGGCATAAAGCTTATAAGTATCCAAGCTGAGTCTAAAACTTCGTTTTCAAAACCCAGGTTTTTTTTTTTTTTTAAGAAGCCAACTATAATTTAGACTGGCCTTCATAATTACTGTAAATTATGAAACATTTTATTGTCAAATCAATTCTAACAATTATCTATGAAAAAATTTTCAACATTTTTCCTTTTCATGGATCTTTCAAAGCTAGTATTGTTGATTCGTTTCTTATAACAATTGGAGACCCAGTGATAAATAACTTTAGGTGTTCATTTTTCTTTACGTTGCTGAATGTCTTGTATTTAAGTAAATATTTGTTTCTTGTCTGCAACATCTGACTGCACAAGCCACTGTGTACTTTACACAAAATATTTTTGCTCTTCATCATCTATGTGTAAGTCAATAATAGGGAGTATGTGGGAGAGGGAAGAGACTCTTTTTACTTAATATGGAGAATAAAACTATTATTATTAAAAATTCATTATAAAGACATACATGACCACATTCTTCAAGATCTCCTTTTCCTTCCTCAAGGGTAAGAAAATTTCCAGTAGGTGTCCTATGTAGAGATAGTCGGCCCTTTTTTGACCTTTTGTTTGGATCAGCAACTGGATCCTTAAAGACATTAATCTGAAATCCAAAGTCAGAAAATTAGTGAAATTTTAGATAGAGATTCTTGTATTATTCTACGCCCCCTACTTATCCCTTAAAAATTTACATATACACGTACATTAAAGCACAAAGCACCCCGCTTCTACTTTCTAGAATCCTCTTTAAAAAGATGTCTGTTTCAAATTAAAAAGTCCCCAGGAACCGTAACTATTAGGAATACATCCTGTCCCTCAACAGTGTATGAACATTTCTGAGATGGATCCTCTACTTGTGGGACAAAAATCAACAAAAATCCATGTAAAGCCATGGAAGATTTTTTTCTGTTATTTTATTTTGAATAATGGGTAGATAGGTATTTCCCCCTCATATAATACTATTATATAATTACCAAGTTGGATGATCCCATCCAAAATTCTTGAGAGCAGAGATTTTTATATTCTCAATGGTGTTTATATACAGTAGATATGTAATAAGGAGTTGACAACTGGCCTATAGGTACAATAAATTTTCCTACTTTTCCAGTGATCACTGCTGAATAGTTTCTTAGTTTTTGATTATCTTGCTTTTAAGGAATGTGTTTATACTGATTCTACTACACTGAAACGTGTGTGAATCTGATCAAATAAATCAAAATGAGAGGTATTTATTGCCCAAACCCGAAGCTGTGATGTTTTCGATAAGTGATAGTTTGACTGTATGACATTCATATTAAAAATCATTAATATACCAATCAATCTAAATAGTGAGAAAGCTCTAAGGACCTCTCTATCAGTCCAACTTCTCTATCTCTGCTCTCACCAAATTTTCTTCTTTTTGTTTCTTGTTTTCTTTCCCTTCCCTTCTCAATCTTTTCGGGTTTCTTTTCTTCCTTTGATTTTCCTGGGTCAAGGTCAGAGTAATTATATCAGTTATAGTACATCATCTTTTACTTGATTTTTGTGCTCCAGTATGGTGAATTTAAGAGGATTATGCTGAGAATCATTTTAAGGTTCAAATTCTAGTTTTGAGACTGACCATGGACAAGTCATTTAATCTTTTTGAGACTTATTAATAAAATGGGGACAATACTTGTACTACCTTTTAACAGGACTTTATAAAGAAAGTGCTCAAATTTAGCTATTATAGTCACAACTACCATTTTCTGCCTAATTTCTCCACAAAGATGTTATCAACATGAAGAATGAAAAAATAACATGGGACATACTCCAAGGCCATTGGTAACCACATAACTGCATTTAAAGGAACAATTCAAAAGATCTCTTGTTAACTTCTGTAATAAAGCTCCACCAGAACCAAAGGAAATATTTTCAATACTCCATTTTTTTTTCTTCATGCCTTCAACAATCTATGGGATAGAAGAACAGATATACAAAAGTGATTTCCCATAGGCAAATTCAAATAGTTAAAGACAAAAGATATTCCCTAACAATTAACCAATTAGGTTTAACCATTCTGGAAAACTCTGGAATGATGATGAAAAAAATACACATCCTTTATTCCTGAAACTCCCACTGCTGGTATACACACCTCAGAGATCAAATCAATTAATCATTAAACATTTGTTAATCAATCACCACATGCGTGCAGTCCTTCCTATAAAAGCTAGAGAGGTATACCAAAATAATGATAGCAGCACTTTTTGTTGTGGTCACGAATGAGAAATAAGAGGTTCACTGATTGGGAAATGATGAAATATACTCTGGCACATTAATGTGATGAAATATCAATGCACAGTAAGAAAAAGTAAAAGAATTCAGAGAAGTCAGAATATGATTGAAGAACCACCAAGAAAACAATGTAAAATAAATGCAAATGGAAAGAACAACAACAAAAAAATGAAACTGAATGATATATAAAGATATCAATTAAGTGTTGTCTCTGAGAAGAATTGAGGGATTGTACCCTACTACCCTTATTTTCTTGAAAAGTTTAAGTACATAGTTGTCCAACACTTCATATAGTGTCAAACTCCAGATGATGTGTTGATTAGTTTGATTTACCTTTTTTCCCCATTTCCACTTTTATTCTTTTGTGACAAAGAATGGCTTACAGATTACAGAAGTACATATTTAAAAACAAAGTAATAGAAAAATACAAGATAGGAATAAGAAAATTTCCAAGTCTAATTAATCAATTAGGCCATAGTCTATCAGAATCTTACTCAAGGGTTGTCAAGCCTAGAATAAATCACGTTATGTACTCCCCTTCTGTACTCACTGGCATAGTCTAAGAGGCATATGGATAAGGCAAGGTGTTTTGCTTTGCTTAAGGTGGGGAAAGGGCTAACATGAGTAATTAGAAAAGCATTTCATTTTTTAGCACCAGCTAGCTGGTATAACAGAAGGAACACAGGACTAATAAGTAAGAAAACTTGGGTTAACCAGAAGGCACTTATTTGCCACATGACTTTGGCCAAGTCCCACAGTAGTGTATTTCAACAAAAAGAAAAGGGGAAGGGCAGAACAGGGATGGATGACAGATCTAGAGCTAAAAGGTACTCTAGAGCCACCTAGTTCAATCCCCTCATTTTACAAATGGAAAACTGAAAGATTAATTGACTTTTCCAAGATCATAGAAAAATATTAAAGAAAAGACTGCATTTCGGGAGATGAATCTTACTTCAGGCTGCTTTACAAAAGCGCATCTACCATTATGACCCAGGTAAATAGGTCTCTCTTTCTTTGTAGGATCTGAGTCAGGGAAGAAGGAAGGTGAAATGAGCATAGGAGAAAGAGAGACCAAGGAAAAGCAGAATGAGGCTTTCTCACTGTTGCTGCTAGCAGTAAAAACTCTTTCAAAACCTAAAGAAGGTTCTTGGCTCCAGATAGAGGAAAAAAGAACCTCTAAGGAAGCATTCTACTTCATGGTAGATCTAAAGGAGAAACCTCAGGTTAGAAGCAATTAGCAGAAATGTAAAAGGGGATATCAGAAGCATCAAGTTCCAAGTATTAAGTGCTCTCTATGTTAGGTTTTGAGGATGAAAATACAAAGAATATTAATAATTCTTATTACTTATATTCCAATGAGGAAAATAAGTAAATAGACAGTATACACAGAATGAAGGTAAGGAGAATAAAAACAAATAAAATAATATTAACTGTGGTTGAAAAAAAGAAAGGGCTTCTATGAAGAGCAACATAGGAGGAGAACATTTCAGGCAAAAGACACAGAAATAGGAGGTGGAGCTTTCTGGAAGAGAGAATGTCTCTATGACATCTTGTTAGTGCCCAAAAGAAAGATGGGATGGGGTGTGAGGCTAGATATGTAGATTTGTGTCATCTGTCTAAATAATCAAACACATGGGAGCTGATGAAGTCACCAAAAAAAAGGGTATTTAAAAAACCCCAAGACAATGAAGAGTTAGGGAAACAGCACTTTTGCCAGGTATTGTATGGGTAATAAGCTAGTGAAGGGGACACTAAGGAAGAGCAGTCAGACAAACAGAAGATGAACCTGAAGAGGGTAGTAGCACAAAAATCCAAAGAGAAGACAATGTCCAGAAGGAAGGAATGGCCAAAAGTGTCAAATGTAGCAGAGAAGGATGACTAAAAAAAGATAATCAAATTAGTTAATTAAGAAAATCATTGATAACTATACAAAGCAGAGTTTCAGTTAAATGATACAGTCAGAAGATAGACCACAATGAGTTGATGAAAAAGAGAGACCAAGGAAAAGCAGAATGAGGCTTTCTCACTGTTGCTGCTAGCAGTAAAAACTCTTTCAAAACCTAAAGAAGGTTCTTGGCTCCAGATAGAGGAAAAAAGAACCTCTAAGGAAGCATTCTACTTCATGGTAGATCTAAAGGAGAAACCTCAGGTTAGAAGCAATTAGCAGAAATGTAAAAGGGGATATCAGAAGCATCAAGTTCCAAGTATTAAGTGCTCTCTATGTTAGGTTTTGAGGATGAAAATACAAAGAATATTAATAATTCTTATTACTTATATTCCAATGAGGAAAATAAGTAAATAGACAGTATACACAGAATGAAGGTAAGGAGAATAAAAACAAATAAAATAATATTAACTGTGGTTGAAAAAAAGAAAGGGCTTCTATGAAGAGCAACATAGGAGGAGAACATTTCAGGCAAAAGACACAGAAATAGGAGGTGGAGCTTTCTGGAAGAGAGAATGTCTCTATGACATCTTGTTAGTGCCCAAAAGAAAGATGGGATGGGGTGTGAGGCTAGATATGTAGATTTGTGTCATCTGTCTAAATAATCAAACACATGGGAGCTGATGAAGTCACCAAAAAAAAGGGTATTTAAAAAACCCCAAGACAATGAAGAGTTAGGGAAACAGCACTTTTGCCAGGTATTGTATGGGTAATAAGCTAGTGAAGGGGACACTAAGGAAGAGCAGTCAGACAAACAGAAGATGAACCTGAAGAGGGTAGTAGCACAAAAATCCAAAGAGAAGACAATGTCCAGAAGGAAGGAATGGCCAAAAGTGTCAAATGTAGCAGAGAAGGATGACTAAAAAAAGATAATCAAATTAGTTAATTAAGAAAATCATTGATAACTATACAAAGCAGAGTTTCAGTTAAATGATACAGTCAGAAGATAGACCACAATGAGTTGATGAAAAAGAGGAAGGCAAGTAGAGGCAATGAATGTAAGTTGTGGACTACATATGTTGCAACAGAGCCAAAAACTTGTTCTTCAAGCAGAAAATCATGTGACTATTTGATTTGTATCACTTGAGTATTGTGTATATTCTTGGTATAAATTTTCTATACTAAAATACTGTTTAAATATGCTAACTTTGTTAATTCTGATCTGAATGAATCTAAGAGGAGCAATAAGGTTTTAAAACAATTACGATATGGTTTTAAATTATATTAAAATATAATTTTAGGGATTAATATTTAAAGATAATTATATAGACAAACTTTAAAGATTTCAGTGAACAAGTAGACTTGAGATACTTACTAGTTAATCAGTATTGCTTTCAAAGAAGCCTCCCTATTTACTTACTGTTAATTACTGACAAACCATTATATATATAGCATTATATATATATATATATAAAGCAGATTTATGATTGATGATGAGTTAGCCAAGTAAGCTCTACTTCATGAAATCTGAAATCTATTAGGGCAGTGCCAGGATTTCCTTCATATTAAAAAAATCAATCTAAGAAATACTTTTCCTTGCTTAGTATTCTCATTTATATAAAGACATAATAATAAGACCATAATAAGACTTCTCCAGCTCCATTTTCAGAGTGGTGAAATAGGTAGAAGCAGAGAAAAGTTAGTGCCACATACTATTACTATTATTAAATAAACCATGATAGTTTAAAGACATGGACATTCTAGGAGTCATAATTAATTTCTGGTGTTGCTACCAAGCTAGTTAGATCTATGCAAAAGCCTAATTATTTTGTAATATATTGTTAGGAAATTTTGGATGTGAAAATACCTCTTGCAAAGTATTGATGTCAACTCCATCTCCCTGAATAACTCTGAGATAAGGTGGCAACAATTTATAGCCTTTTGAATTTTCAGTAACTGGAAACTTCTTACCCAGAATGTCCAAAACCTGTGAGGAAATAAAGTTAGAAGAAGTAACTGTTTTCTAATTTAAAAAGGTATTTTACTATCATATACAGCATAATCACTATATTTAAATAATTTTGATCACCTTAAATAATGTGCAATTTTTAAATTAGTTCTGAATAATTTTTGCCTTTATTTCTGCTCATAAATCACACTCAAAATAGCTCAAAAAATACTATTTTTCATTATATCTCTCATAAAAGGTTGAAACTCCCAACATAATACACAATCCTATGTATAATTAACATTTCTATAACTATATTTGCTATTTGGGTTTTAGTGGATTTTTACAAAGTACTATAGAATAAATTTACTTGGTTTTCTCTAAACAGTAAGTTTAATCTTACTGATATGATAAAACAGACTAAAATAACATCTGCCATCACAAACCTTTAGGTAGGAAGTAAAACAGGTAGTTCCTACTTATTCCCCTTTCTACTTAGAATGGGAAACATCACATAAAGACTTGGTTAGACATATAAAAGGTCTATAAAAAATGTTTCTCTAGAAAAAGGGAAGGGAAAGGATACAGAGGAAAATTTGGACAATGTAAAAACATAAGATATTAAAATATATATATCTATCTTTAAAAAATAAACCATCAATATAAATATTTATAAAAATATAAATCTACCCGATTAATAGATTTTCTCTTCTGAAAGAAAAAGTAAATATTTAAAGTAGAAAGGGATCTTAAAAATTATCTAGCCAGGGCAGCTAGATGGCACAGTGGATAGAGCACTAGCCCTGAAGTCAGGAAGATCTGAGTTCAAAGGTGACCTCAGACACTTAACACATCCTAGTTGTGTGACATTGGGCAAGTCACTTAACCCCAATTGCCTCAGCCAAAAAAAAAAAATTATCTCATCTATTTGCTTCATTTTGAAGATAAGGAAATGGAAGGTGGTCAGGGAGGTACAGTTACTTGTTCAAAGTTTCTCTTACAATAGCATAGCCAGTATTTGCCTATAGGTTTCCTATATCCAAAACCAGGTGGTTCTTTCATTCTGAGTATTAGGGAGTGAATTATTAGTAGATAGTGAGTGACTAAATCAGTTAAATAAAACACATTATAAAAGCTATGCCTTTTCAAGTAAATGAAAAAAAATCTAATTTCTGATTTGATCTGTTACAACTAGAAGAAATCATCCTTAGATCTTAGATACCTGTGTGAGTTTAAAGGCATAAATTTAAAAATTTTAGGTATTCTAAAATTTTGTTGCCTAAGAGCTTAAGGTGTCAACTTTCTGAGTTACCTACTAGAGTTTTACTAGTTACTAGTGCTTTTTATTTCTCTGAGAGGTCTTTAGAATATAAAATTTCTGTAGTTTAATAAGCATAAGTGCCTAAAACATACTTTCAAATTATTTTTATGCCATATGCCATGGACCAAAAAAAAAAAAAAAAAAAAAATCAATAATTTGTGCTAAGTGATAGAAATGAAGCACATAGAAGAATTCTACCACTAAATCATTTAATTTGATCAGTGTTTGAATGAAAATGGCACAAAAACTTCAGATCATTTTAAATCATTGCATACTAGATAGAAGACTGTCTTTGGAATTGAAAAAATATTAATTTAAGTCCTACCTCTGACTCACACCAGCTATATAACATTAGAAATTATTAAAGTTAATCTCTCAGGCAAGTCTCTAAGACTGTAATTGCTATGAATTTGTCCATTTCCATTCCTGGAAATTCTCACACTATGAGTTCCCCCACTGATAAAAGAAAAAGTTTAGTTAAAAAAAAAATCCAATCTTGAAAGATAACCAAATGCAAAAAGCATAAGCTTGAAAACAATTTTTAGATTTAAAATTTAAAAACAGGAAAGAGCCAAATATAATAAGTTATTTCAAATAGACAACATAGACATTTTCATATTTAAGTAAAATAATTTTAAATTTACCTTTAATACAGTGTCAAGAGGATTTCCAGAATCTGGTCTAATTATTAGTGGTGCTTCTGCACTCCTTGATACAATTAAATGTCTTAAATCTTCACCCCAGATTTTCTCACATGCATTATAAATGTCATAACTGTCACTGACCACAGACACAGGCACTGATGAAAACTGTGTTACTATATGTTCAAAAGCATCCTTTTCATGATCTTTGCCCCAGGCTGTTATGGTACTAGGGGGAAAAAAAAATCCCACTGAGAATTAATTTACTTAAGCAGTTATAGTTGCATTATTATTCTATCCTGGAGAAACTCCCACTATTACACAACACTTGCTGTCTCACACATTAAGCCACACAAAACAAGCAGAGTTTAAATTAATATACATCATATTGTGAACTGAATCTACAGATTAGCATCAATTTTCCAATTTGTTTCAAGAATGGCATAAATAACAATTCCTTTTTTGACTTATCAAGTTAGAAAGAAACCACCTTTAACTTTTTAAATTAGATTTTATTATCTTCCTGCAACTATAATCAACTGACAATTATTATAGAAGGCCTGATATACACAGAGGATTATGTTTCATTGTTTTGTTAGCACTGTATTATATAGTCGATGCACAAGACATTCATTTATTTTCTAAGATTAAGAGATGGCAAAATAAACTCATTTATTTTTGAAAATTATTTCCTTATTTTTTGGTTTTGTTATAAGAATTTACAATTTATTTCCATTCTAAGGCATCTCTTAACAATGAAATAAATTGGGGTAACTAGATAGTGCAGTGGATAGAACATCAGCCCTGAAGTCAGGAGGATCTGAATTCAAATATGACCTCACACTTAACATATCCTAGCTGTGTGACCCCGGCCAAGTCACTTAACACCAATTGCCTCAGCAAAGAAATCCCAAAACAATGAAATAAATTAACAAAATTAAGTGATTTCATTTAAAATAACATGCAACATTCCAAGTTTTAGTACTCTCCCCACTTCTCCCTTTTAAAATTGTTTTTTTAAGTCAATATTCTTTGCTTCCCACCCCCCTGATCCAATGGGAAAAAAACACATATAAAAAAAAATCTTGGTAATAGGCATAGTAAAGGAAAATAAATTCTCCATTGCCAAATTTCATTCTGCATTCTGAATCCATCACCTCCTTATTAGAAGGTGGATAGCATATTCTCTCACCGATTCATTGAAATCACGGAATTATTATTCTGATCATCGTTCAGTATTTGTCTTTAATATGTAAAGTATTATTCTTTTTCTACTCATTTTATTCTTCATCACTTTATATATCAATAACTTGGCCCAAGTGATAGCAAATCTCTAAGATTATAATTGCTATGAATTTGCCCATATGCATTCTTGGAAATTCTCACACTATTGATTTCCCCCATTGGTAAAATAAAATGTTTAATTTAAAAAAAAATCCAAACTTTGAAGATAATCAAATGGAAAAGGCATAAGCTTGAAAACAATTTTTATATTTAAAATTTAAAAATAGAGAATAGCTAAATATAATAAGTTGTTTCAAATAGACAACATAAGACATTTTTATATTTAAACATCATTCATCTTTATGATTTTTGTAACTCACTTGTAAAAGATTACTGGCAAAGTACTTGAGAACACTATCCCAAGAAGACATTCACATTACTTTGGGATTCTTTACATTACTTTGTAATTACTCATAATACTACTCGTATGCTGACCTTTAAAAATTCTATTTATCCTTTAAGTAATTTGAGTAACATCACGTCCATTAAATCTTTCCTGATAATCCAGTTAGAAAAAAATCTTTCATTCATCGGATTTAATCTTATCTCAAAATAATATAATTAGGAAAAGTCAATGTGAAAGCTTTTTGTTGTTTTAAAAGAATTCTAAAGTCTTTTCCACAAAAACATATAGCAGCTCTTTTTATAGTGGCAAAAAACTGGGAAAAAACCAAACATGTGCAGGGAGTAGAACAAGGAGAATAATTTATACAATAACAACATCATTTTAAAGATAAAGTTTGAAAAACTTAAGAAGTCTGGTCAATGCCACAACAAAGCCAGAGAGAACCAAAGATGAACAGGGCTACTCACCTCTTGACAGAGAGGTGATAGATAGACCTCATGATACAGAACAGGACATATTTTTGAACATGGGCAATTTGGGAAATTGTTTTAACTATCCTTATTTATGAAAAAAATTTTTCCTTCTTTCTTTTCAAATGAAAAGGGAAATATAGAAGGGAGAGAATAAATGTCTGTTAATTGAAAAAAGCAAAATGTAAATAAGTAAATTTGTAAAAAAAAGCCCAATTTATAAATTATCTAGGCTACTGTTTTCTTTTACCTTCTGACAAAAATAACAGCTATTGTAATTTTGACACTGCCCTTAATAATTCAAATAAGAAATATAATGAATAATTTACTATTATCTATAATGTAAAAAATCATTAACACATGAAACATCTCATTTAAATTGTAAAGCATTGGACAGACTCATTTTCCCACACTTTTTTCTTTAGAATAAAAAAAATACCATATGTATCAAACCCTTGAAAAACTGTTAGATATTTTCAAGATCATATCACACTTCTCAGTTCTTTCAGTCAAACAAAAATTGAGGCACTCATACTGTAATGAAATGTAATATAAAGTATACTTAGGCAGTAATTTAGATATTGCTATCAAGTATTCCTTAAAAAAACAACAAACTATGACCCTTTCACCTAGGGAAAGGTTGCTTTGAAGTTTTATTTAATAAAAATAAGGACTTGAATCAGTATAATGCTCTCTTGTTAAATATAAGAAAGGACCATCAGGAGGGTGGAGAGGTTTTATATGGTTTTTTATGGATGAGAGATTTTCTCCACCTACACAGATATCTCATAGACACCTCTTTATCTGTGAGAGAAGATTAAAGTTACACCCACTTGACAATGAGCAAATAATCCTAAATAAGCTGGCAGTTTTCAGAAAGCAAATACTCCTGGATCAAAAGGGAGGTTCACATTCAAGGAAATGAACATATTCTTTAAGGTGGTTTCACTTAGCTATAGCTATATATATAGAGCTATATATTTAAGTATGCTACTAGATAGCAGTAAGTTGTTAATCATTACATTATAATTAGTAATTTTTAACTCCAACTATAGCTAGGCTCAATAGAAAGTGTCAAATTTTCATGATACTTTTCCAAAGTTTATTTTGACATAAAACTGTATTACTAAACTCCATATTCATAAACACATGTGTACACACACACACATATCATTATACCAAAAATAATATTCTAGATTCAGTTCTTTGCATACAAGAGTTGGAATTTTAGAATCAAAGAATCTCACTTCATATCCTTTTCATATATTGCCTTATTTGTCTTCTATGTTCCTATGAGGTAAGATAAGTAAACATATAAATATGTAAATAGAGCATAGAAGTAAAAAAAACCAACAAAACTGACCTGGTTTATTTAGTAACTAAGTAATGGAGCTACTAAAATTCTTAACTTGCAGATTCCAAATTCTTTATCAGATTATATTCTAAGAATATCAAATCTCAGGAATTAAAAGGAATATTAGATATAATCTACTACACTGTGCAACAATCACCTCTACAATGTTTTCTACAAGTCATTATTGTCTCCAACTAAATACTTTCAATAATAGCGAAGCCATATTATATGTTAAAATTCTTGTCAAACTAAAAAAAAAGTTTAATGATTCTTTTTTTATATCATTTTCTAATATCTGTGTATCATTCCTCCCCAGCCCTAAACTCCAATCCTCTTGTCACTATTAAAAAATTAAACAAAATTAACTAAAGTATATCTAATTGCTTTTGCTTCACACCTTCATCAAAATGGTTTGTTGTACCAGCTTTTCATCAAAAACTGTTTTTTTTTTCATTTTTATCTGAAACCAAAATTGGTCATTGCAATTAATTTGTTCAAATGCACTTATTTATTTATTTTTAAAATCTACAATATTATAGTCACTTACATACATTGTTTTCCTGAATCTCTTTATTTGGCTCTTCAAATCTTTACACGTTCATTTTATATTCTTTATTCATTGTATTTGTCTACCACAATTTGTTTAGCCATTATTCTACTGATGGATACCTACTTTATTCCTGTTTTTTTGCTACCACAAAAAAGAATTGTAAATATTTTGGTTATATGACACCTTTGTATCTCAGTGCATTCACCAGGTTAAAATATATGGACAAATCACATTTAAAAAAATGATTAATTCCAAATTCTTTTCATAATGTTGGGTTCTACTTAAAGTTCTATCAACAACGACCAGGTTTTAATAATTAGAACATATCCCCTCATATAAAGCTAAAACTCAATTCCCATTAACTGCCAACCTTGATCTTTAGGGGCAAACAGGTCAAATCTGAAGTGATGTCCTACCAATGTCTAAATATGGCTAAACATCCACAGCTCCTTCAATTGGTCACTATATAGCATAGTCTTTTCATCCAAACATTTTCTAGCCTATCAATAACTCTCCTAATAATATGGTGCTCAGAAATGAACACAAAATTCCATAAGTAGTCTGATAAAAACAGATTACAGAATTAAAACCTCTTGGATTTAAAAAAAAAAATTTTTTTAAATACATGTACAACCTAGTTGCTCTGACATCTGGATTGGTCTGTAAGTCAGAAAAACAGGCCATCACTTAAGCCTATGATTCAGATTTATAACTGTTAAATTGAATCTTATTAAGATCTGCTTTATCAGTACACTCAATATTTCATACCCTTAGTCCCTCCATCTATCAAAAGATGTGAGGTATATTTTAAATTCAACTCATCTCAGAGATCAAACTTTATTATTATGTGAGACATTCAGTTTTGTTCTTTTTTCTTTTTTTACTACTGTAATTACTGTGCATTTGATACTCCTAATTCTGCTTATTCATTCTTTTGCAGTTCTCATCAGTCTTCCCATTGCTTCTCTGAATTCACCATTTATTATTTCTTATAGCATGTAATAATATTTCATTTTTGTAAAGATTTTGTAAAGATAAAGTGTCAATAGGAAATATTTGATTCTAATTAATATATAAATCATAACTCAACAGAATTCTCTTTTACAAAGGATATTTGATGCAAAATGTTTTCCCTAGTTGAAGCTTTCCTTTTTTATGGAAGCTGCCTTAATTTTATTCATGCAAAAGTCCTTTTCTCTTTTGTGACCACTTCTAATCCTTCTCTGGTTAAGAATTTTACCCCTAGTAATTCCTGGCAAAGTTATCAGATTCTCATTTTCATTTTTCTCTTTCCCTTCCCCCCATGTCATGTACCCATTTTGAGCTTATTGTGCTATATGATACAAAATGTTGGTCTAAACCTAATCTCTGTCAAACTGCTTTCTAGTTTCCTCAGCAGTTCCTGTGAGAAAGCAAACTTTTCCGCAAGTAATTTGTGTTCTTGAGTTTTATCAAGCAGAGTTACTGAATTCAATTGTTTCTAATCTGTCTTTATCTAGTCTATTTAACTGCTCTGCTTTCCTATTTCTCAATCACTATCAAAGATTTTTTGATTACTGCTTTATAATAAAACTAGGTTTAAAAACAGCCATTTCCCCTTATTTCCTAATTCTTCTCCCTCCCCCTCATTATTTCTTTTGAGATGCTTAGAGCTTTTGAAATTCCAATGAATTAAAATTTTATTCCACATGATGACTCAATGATAACAGCTTCCTTTTCTAAATGTTCATAATACTTTATGGACATAAGATTCTATGTGGACATTCCTCATTCACAGATGCAGATCACAAAATCTCCATATTTTAGAAGGTGATCTTGAGTCTTATAGAGATTCCTTTGCTTAAAAATTTATCTAGTGATGAGCCTCTCCAAACTTATGTATATACTGGTCCTTGGGCAATAAGCAATAGACAAATCCTTGGACAATATGGGCTGTCATAATAAACGATTCCTTTAATAACCATTTGTAGAATTTTTACAGGAATCAAAACTGATCTCAGTAGCCTCAAGTATAATGGTTCTACCTTCTCTTTCTTGAAAATTGGGACATTTGCTCATTTTAGTCTTTTGAAAAAGTATCCAGGAATTTCTAAGAGAGCATTTATAATGGGTTGGCAATCCGATCTACCAAAGTTTTTTGTGTTTTTTTTGAACCCTGGTGTCTTGAAGTTACTGAAGGCAACTAGGTACTCTATCTCATCAGTCCTGAGTTTTAAATTCTTAGTCATTTTTTCATCTTTTTAATCCCAAAGACCAAATGTGCAGAGAAGCAAATTAAAGAGCTAAGTACTTCTGGCCTCTTCTCTGTCATCTAGTATTACTGTACCCTTTATGAACATAGTTTATTTTTGCTCTTCTTCCCATCTTCAAAGATAAAAAAAGTTCTTTTAGTTATTCTTGAAACTTAAAGAAAATCTCATATCGTTATTAAGTTTTGCATTACTGACAAATCTCACAATACTATGTCATTCTTTTGTACTCACCCTTTACTACCTTTGCTTTCACTTTTATTTCTTAAAGTCTAAATAAATAAATTAATTATCTGTGCACCTGAATCAATTTCTTTAGTTCATCCTTTTAAAAAAAAGTTTGTTTTTATATCATCAGGATTTCTTTTTTCTTGGTAGACAATTGGGATTATATGACTTGCCCAGGGTCACATAGCTAGAAAGTATTAAATATCTTGAAGCTGGTTTTGAACTCTGGTGTTTTCCTGACTCCAGAGCCAGTGCTCTATCCACTGCACCATCTAGCTGCTCCGGGATTTCTTTATTAAGAGCTTCCCATTCTAACTGGGTTGATTTTCCTTTGTAATGTTTAGTCTATGTGGCATATCCTTGTTTAATATGGTATGGCATATTAAGTTTAAAGCAACAATAAAACTTTTTTTTAAAAGAAGAAATGATGAGATCACTGGGGATAAGTGATATATGCTCTGGACATATGCTGTAGTTCTTTCTGACAAACACAACAGTTAATAAATTTTTTCAGCAAATTCTTCCTGAAAAAAGATAACTGAAAAACTTTTGCAATTGCTGCCTGAATGAGTTACGGTAACAAGCCTCTAATGCTTGTTGACTTATAAATTTTTAGTTCAAAAAGTTAATCAATGAACTATAAAAAATAACAAATAAGGAAAATTTCATTTACGCAAGCTCTAATAAGACTTGGACCTCAAAAATGAAGCTATGTCTATATGGCTATGAGGGCAGTAAACATAAGATCACTCAAGTACTAAGTGGCAGCTTCAAATTTAATACTCTATCATATGGCATGAGTAACTGATTGTTGTATTTCTAACCAGGAATTTTTGTCCTGTAATTCAAATAACTTTTGTCTGGTGATGTCTATTATTATATAGCATTAGGCTGAAATGTTTTCAAAATACAGTGCAACTTCATTGAATTTTGTTTAAAGTGGAGAGAAAGTTTTTTAAAAAAGAAAAATTTGAATTCCACAAGACAAAAACCCCAAAAGTTATCACCCTGTTTATGCTTTGCTTCTTTCTTGTTAGGCAAAGACAGTGCTTTACTACTAAAATGGGTGAAGAGGAAGATAAAATAAGCAATTAATTCAATTGAAGGTAAAAAAGTGAGTGATATTCTAGTATGGTTCTCTCCCCCCCATCTCAAAACTTAGTATATTTTTTTTCTATCAAAGAGATGCACTTATAACTCTAAAAAATCTCCAAAAAGGATTTTTGCTGTTCTTGATAACTACTGTGGTAAAGCAACACATAGACGAACAAAACTGAAAGGAGAAGGGAAGAGATCTTGAAATATATACCCACATATATATCTTACTCTGATTTTATAAATATGTACATATCTGTATATATAGCTATATAGAGATGAGAGAAAATGCATACTTTTAAACACTAAAGAATAAGAAGACTTTTAAAGACTTATTTTAAGACAGAGGTAATTAATTTATAATTTGTCATTATTTATCTCCATACAAAAAAGTTGACATTTTCAAGGAGTTTTTGTTAAAATAGGTAAATGTCTTTTTGAAATCTTTTTTTAAAATCCAACACTTCTATCCAAATAAGGCAAAAGTAAAATGTAATCCAGTCCTTTATATAAAACGCAAAATTAGTATATTCCAAATGGTGTTTTATTATAGTACTAAATTATGGTCACACAAAATAAATACAATAAAAACACAAAAATCTATTAATTTTGACAATAATTTTAAGCGATTAGAGCACACAAAAAATAGAATTTTTACCTATGTTCTGCAGCGGGAACAGAATATCCAGGCACAGGGTCTTTTGTTCCATAATATTTCTTAATTAAAGCAATTCCTGCTACGGTATCAGTTCCCTTGAAGTTAACCAAATGAGCAGATGCTCCTATACCAGCTGTCTGAAAATAAACATAAATATACAATACATATATGTGTGTATTTATAACATATTCTTATAAACATACAAGGCAAAACCAAAAATGATTATTTTTCATAACTAATAAAGCAATATGTATATCAAACATGCTATAATTACTTATGTATTAGTTCACTTTTTCTAAATACTTAAGAGGTTTCAATGATCAGTGTCTCTTATTTTTAAATTTTAGAGAAGTGATCTAAAAGTCTATTTTCAAATTTTATTTCTATCTATAATCAAAGGTCAAGCCATAAACTTTAATTATTAAATCCCTTAAAAAAAAACCACACACACACAACAACAACGTACTAAAAGGTAACTTAGGTATAGAGGATGTTGAGGTTAATTTTGGTTTCCTAATTAAATCTGGGGTGTTGGCAGTGGTATTAAAATAAACCCCTTGAAAATACTCCTGGAACTCAAACAGTAAGCAGGGTCACCCAGGAAAGAAGAGTTGATCTTCTAGGTCCCTTTTGGCTCTAAACTTATGATGCATGTTGCCACCCAATCCAGATTGTAGTTAGATGAGTCAATGTCATGGAGACTGGACAGAAGAACTTAACACACTTAAATGTGTTAAAAGGTCTAATGAGTTTCTTGCTTAGAGTGAATAGAGGAAATGGCCCAACTAATGTACAAATGGGAAAGAAATCTATATCTTGGACTTGCTACCCTTGATACACCTGATACTATTTCTATCTGTGATAAAGATTATAGTAATAAAATGAGTGAATGGAACAATTTCTTAATAATAGGGCAAGAAACATTATTCTACTGAACAAAACTCTTCTTTGGGGAAATGTACCTTTCCAAACATCCTCCGTGGAATTTCATGAATATAATTAATTAGAACCAGTGCAATCAACAACCTTCCAGCTCCTCCTCCTCCTCCTCCATCACAAATCTGCATTAAAACTCATTTGACTGTTCACAAAACTACTAATTATGACATACCTCTTGTGAAGAGACTCCTCTGTAGCCAAAATCATGTAATTTGTACTCCAGGCCATCTAGGTTACCAGATGTTTCCATCAAATACTTTGCCAAAATTTTCTTTTGCTCTCTGGAATTTGTAGCTACTGTAATTGGATACCAGGACTGAACAAGGATAGTCTATATATTTATAAGATAAAACAAAACAAAATCACACATATGGATGCATGAAAATTTTAAGGAAAAAAATCATGCGTGGTATTGCTTAGATAATTATATCGTCTTGGGTAAGGATTCTTAATTTAGTATCTACAATATAACTGATTTCTTTGTAATCCCAAGTATTTGATATATTTTAATGATTTTATTATGAAACAGGGGTTCATCATTTCACCAGATGGCCAAAGGGGTCCATAACAAAAAATGATTAAGGACCCTAGATATGAGGAAAAATGAGAAAAAGAACCAAAATCTGAATACTTTTATTTTTGCTTATAAAAAAGAAGAAAAAAAATCTTTCTTCTTAGAAATTTCAAGAGACAAAAATAAAAGAAAAAGTAATTTTTGGCATTATTTTCATATCACAGGAAAATCACCAGAATCTTAAAACAATCTTTCATTAATAGTTCATTCATGACAGAAAGTTTGGATTTATTCAAGATTTTATGAATAGTCTCTGGTGAAAAATTTTCTAGGGGGCAGCTAGGTGGCACAGTGGATAGAGCACTAGCCCTGAAATCAGGAGGACCCGAGTTCAAATCTGGCCTCAAGATACTTAACACTTCCTAGTTGTGTGACCCTGGGCAAGTCACTTAACCCCCAATTGCCTCAGTAAAAAATGCTATCTATTAGGGTCATATTTACTAAGACCAAAACAAAGTGAAGCCAAATGCTACTATAATACTAAGGAACATGAAAATTCCACCTAAGAAATATTGCAATAAAATTATTGGAAGTTATCAAATTCAAACTTATTATCTTCTGAGCAGTGTGCTAAGTGCTGGATTATACAAGCAGAAAAGCAAGAGAAGGTTTGTTACAAGGAGTTCCATATAAATATAGAAAAAATAATAGCTAAGGGGAAAGTTTGGGAAGACACCATTATGGTAAAGGGAGCAGTTGATTTGATATGTACTCTCTAGGAATAATGACTGTATTGATTTAATAGTTTCAGAGCTAGAAAGTTAAGGGAAAAAGAGTATATACAGCATAGAACAGTAAGTTCTAAAGCTGTAATAATAAGTAAGGATGTAGATGGTGGCCAGTAAAGATATATTTTCTAGTTCTTTTTTAAGCCTGCCACCACCAAACCCTCTGCTCTTGAATCACAGAAAGCAAAACAGCACAAGAGATACAGTGACTTTAGGCAATATAATTCCAAATTTCTCAACCAAGAAGCATTGATACTTATTGCTCAAATTGTATGCATTGTGATATTTTTAACAAGTGAAGTATCTTTTCCTCTGTAATGGGTTACACACCTTCCTTAATTCCAAGAAAAAAGTGTTTAAAATTTTATGAGTTAACAATATAAGTTAAATTAGACTATAAAATACTATCTGAGATTATAAATAACTACAGGATAATTAAAAAAGCTCCTTGAGGACAGAAACTTTTTTTTTTTTTAATTCCTAATGCGTAACACAATGTCTAATACACAGCAGACATTTAATATATACTTGGATTATTGAGTAATAATATGATCTGTATATATATATACACATACATATAATTCTCTTTAGATTACAACAAATTCTTGATGAAGTGTATCAAAATAAGTAAAAATATGAAACATGCAATTTGTGAGGAAATATTAATGGAATTACTAGTTATTTAGACTATGGAAGAAAAAGTATCTTCAAGTACATAAAGGAAAGTAAGGATTCTGAACAATTACTTTCTAGTTCCAGAGTCCAAATGGGTTTAAAAAAAAAAAAAAGGACCTAAACACACCCCCACACACCCACACCCACCCCATAGAGCCCTCAACACTACAAAAATAAAAATGTTATAACTTGCAATAATTCAATGGATCCAAAACATAAACCACACCATGAAAGAATTTTTGTTTTTGGAAACATATGGACACTAGATTATCAACAATTACAATTGCTGAAGGGGCAGAGTCAAGATAATAAGAGTAAGAGAACATTTACGTTTCAATTTCTCCACAAAAATATAGAAAGTATGCTAGACTGAATTCTGAGTAGGAAATTCAAGAAAATGTCACAGTAGTCACTTTTTTCCAGGCCTAGGTATCTTTGAAAGACAGAGAAATATGTGGACCCTGGGGCAAGCTGGCCAGAAGCACAGCAAAAAGAGATATCAGGGGACCCCTGCCAGGGCACCAGCATAGGGAACAGGAACAAATGCTATCTGACAACTCTGTCCCTCATTACCCAGTTGGTCACAGATTCAAGACCACCAACAGTGGTCTCGAGAGAGCAGAAACTGTACTTGTTTTAGAAGCAAGGAACAAATTCAAGAAACATAGCTATATGACTTTGAGCCCAAGAGCAGAGTGAGAATTCTAACATTTAGTCCTGCAATAGAATAAACCAGGGCAGAAGACCTCCCTAAATCATACCATATTGGAAACATCAAAAACCTATAAGCCCCAGAGTGAGCTATGAAAGCAAAAAAGGATATAAAGAGACAAAAGCTCAGCTGAAACATCCCTTCCAAAAATGAACAGGACTTAACATTAACAAAGTTCAAAAGCAACAAATAAGACTAGAAAAATGAACAAACAAAAAAAGAATTTTACCATGAAAAGCCACTTTGGTGACAAGAAAACTCAAGTTACAAAGGGAATGGTTTGAAATATCCAAAAGCAAAGCTATAAAGAAAAATGCAGATTAGGCATAAATAAGCCTAGTAAGAATTCTTGGAAGATTTAGGGCAAAAAAAGGTAAGCAAGGTAAAAATAATGGAAGAAAAACTGGTTAAAGAAATAAGAACTTTGTAAGAAAATTATGGAAAGAGAATTAAAAAGTTGTTAAAAAAGATACAAAACATAATGAAGAAAAAATAACTCCTTAAAAATTAGAACTGGTCAAGTGAAATCTAATAACTCCATGAAACACCAAGAAGCAATCAAATAAAATCAAAAGACTACAACAAATTTAAGAAAATATGAAAGATTTCTTAAGAAAACAAATGATCTAGAAAAAAGATTGAGAAGAGATCTTTTAAACCATTGGACAACTTAAAAGTGATGAACAAAAAAAGAGCCTAGCAATCATATTTCAGGAATTTATATATCAAGGATAATTATGCAGATATCTTAGAACCAGAAGTCAAAGGAAAAACTACAAGAATACACTGGTCATCCCCCCTCAAAGAAATCCCAAAACAAAAAACTCCCAGGAATATTACAACCAAAATCCAGAACTCCCAGGTTGAAAAGAAAATATTACCAAGAAGTTATAAATAAAATATTAAAAAAACTATGGAACCACAGGCAACATCACAGAAGATTTAGCAACTACTACTATAAAGGAATAAAAGGCTTAGAATATGATATTATAAAAGGCAAAGGAGCTAGGATTACAGCCAAGAATAACCTATTCAGCAAAACCGAGTATAAATTGACAGGGGAAAAATGGGTATTAATGAAAAGAGGACCTCTAATCATTTCTAATGAAAGACCAAAGCTGAAGAAAAAATGGAGTTTTCAATCTTCTCTATTATAATTTTGCAAATATATTATTTCATTATACCATAAAGATAAAAAAATGAGCAATAAACAGGCCAACACATTAGTCATTTGGGAGAGGGAGAGAGAATAAAGGTATATAAAACAAATTTCAAATATAAGAGTTTCCATTTATCACCTAGACACCTAGATTAAACAATCAGTATTTCTCAAATTAATTAAGGGTAGAGGTTCTCAACATCCTTTCTATGTCATGGAAATGTTTGGCAACCTGGTGAAGCTTATACTTTCTCAGAATAAGTTTTTAAATGCAGTCATAAAGGAAGGCAATTAATAAAATCCAGTCATAAAATATTTTTTTAAAAATTTAGACTCAAATTAATAACCTGTGTTCTAAGTAACCTCCTCTTATGGATAAGTCTTTAAATGAAACCACTAGAAGGTTTAGATTTATCAGGCAAATATCAAAATAACATTGTTCAAGTGTTTGCGAGAAAGTTGATAATACAGATTTGAATTCTAAACTTATGACTCATAATTTGAATCCCCAGATTCACAGAACATTTAGTTCAAACTACCCATTTTACAGATGAGAAAACAGAAATCCAGAGAGTAACTTGCCTGAGGTCACAAAAGTCTCTAATGGGATAATTTGGGTTGATTATCTAGCTGTACTCTCAGTTTATAGGCCTTTTCTTTACATCATTCTCATTAAAATCCATGAAAACTCACAAATAAAAATTCACCTCAATCCAATTGGTAAGCCAGTAGCATTCTGGATCTGTGTTTTCCACTGTGAAGAGAACATTTCCTCTGGGAATGACAGAACCCTCAGGAACTGCTTTTACTTCTATGGGAAGATGGCCATCATATTTCTGTTAGGAAATAACAACTAATTTATTATACTGAACATTAACTAAATAAGTTTTATTTTACTATTACCTACATGGTTTTTTCACCAAATGCAAAAACCTTCACAACACTACATATGCCGTTAGTTTCTTTTATCAAATGAATGAATGATTATACTTTATCACATCAAAACAAACATATTTCAAAATATTACCATAATATATGTGGTATAGAAATAAATTCTGTAATATTCTATGGAAAAATACTTTAGAATAATGTTGCTAGAATGTGCAGTTACTTAGTTACAAATTCATTTAAAACACCTATTAGTTGCTCCTTTAATTTTAAAGAAAACAATGAACTTGTATTGTGACATTTCCAAAAGTATATCCTTTCTTGCTATATATGCTATAAACATAAAATGACCACAGATAGATTGTACTACAAAGAAAATATATAAAGTAATTGCTTCTGAAGGTGGGAAAAGATCATCTTAAACACTTTCTTTTGTTGAAAGAAACTAATTATGTTTTTCTTTTTAATCTTTTAATAACAGATGAAAGTACTTATAGGATAAGAAAAATTACCATTAACTCACAGAATTGGGAAGACTTCTGTTAGAGGCCATTCAGTACAACAAAGAGCTCCTCTATAATATACTCCAAGTCATCCATATATTGCTAGAAAATTTTCCTTTAGTGAAGGGTAACTTATCCCAAGTTTTATTTGCTTATGTAATTCTACCTAATGCTCTTGGTTTTGCCCTCTTGGGTCTTGTAGAACTTAAAAGACTCTCTCCCTTAAATGTACTCTTCTCCAACCTAAACATCATGAGTTGCTGTAACTGAGTCCTCATTTGGCATGATAGTGAAGCCCCTTTGCCATCCTTGTAACGTTCCTCCTGCTAATCAATGTCCTTCCTGAAATTACTACTTATAAGAAAATATACTTATGATATGGTCTCATAAGGTAAGGAGAGATTAATACTATCCTCTCTCTAGTCTTAGGCCTCTCTTAAAGCAATTTAAGACTGCATTAACTTTATCTTTTTTTTTTTTTTTTTTTGCTGAGGTTTGCCCAGGGTCACATAGCTAGGAAGTGTTAAGTGTCCGAGGCCAGCTTTGAACTCAAGTCCTCCTGACTTCTGGGTTGGTGCTCTATCTATTGCACCATCTAACTGCCCCTGCATTAACTTTTTTGTTTTTTATCACACTGACAATTTTGCAGTCCACTAAAACTCACAGATCTTTTTCTGATAGTCTTCTGTCTAGTCTTCCCTTCCCAATCTATTATCTACTAAAGTTGATTAAAAAAAAAAAAAAAAAAAACTTAAGTAAAAATAAGAACTGAGCATTCAAGGCAAATGAGACTGTTACCACCCTTAATCCCGGACAACATAACTCTTAGTAAAGTACTCTAATATCATCTTAATTTTAATTAGCCTGCCTTTGCCAATTGGCAAGCTTGCAATCTATTAAAACCCAGTAAATCTACTAAATCTATTAAAACACACATATACAGCCAAACAAACAAAAAATTGTACCATTTAGTGATGTTTCAACATCTTGTACTTTGGTTTTAAAAAAATCAACTGCTAAAGCAGCAGTTCCAAATCTGGCTACACATAACAAATAAATTCTTTTAATATAAAAAAAGGACAACAACAACAGCCAAAAAAAACCTATTACTAGTCTATTAAATTCCACCTCATTAGGTTTAGCCCTTTGTTTTATCAAGTTTTTTCTGAGTACCTAAGTTGTTAGCTGGCTCTCTCAATGGCATGCTATTCTAAAATTTGAAAAGCCTATTATTTTTTAATGGGCACTCTAGTCTTTCCTAGAGAGTGAGACATAGATCCATGTTTGACCTAAATGAATTTCTTGACTCTGTAGTTCTTCTCTCCAAAGAGTAAAAAGGATAACAACTTTAAGTATTGCACTAGTACCCAAAAAACATAAAAAAAAATTAAAAGAAAGGCCTCCAGCATGATGAACACAAACTCTCCAAAGTTTTAACCTTTGACTTTAAAATTCATTAAACTATCTGACATGTATTTTCCCAAACTTTATGCAGATAAAACTAAATTAATGATAAATCAAGAAAAATTTTAGAAGTCTGAAATATTTGTTTTGATGATTCAGAGCAAGATGGTTAATAAAAGTAAATGATAAGTAGATATGAAAGATATATTACAACAGAACAAGTATATATATAATTAGAGAATGCAGGAAATTATCAGACCATTTTCATACAATAAACAGAATGATATCATGTATGAAATGCTTATTATACTATCCCTATATACAAGTTACATTAAATATATATGTATATAGATTTATGTCATATAAAGCAAATAAAATTCTCATTATTTACTTTCTTGAAAAAAATTAAGTGTTATACAGATGAAATAGTCCATTCTTTTAAGCTCTTACAGCTTCAAGTAATAGATCCATTAATGTAATAAAAGCTAGTATTACTAACCATTTTAGGGAAAATAAAATACAGAAAAAAACTTCACCCAACTCTTCAGCCTATCCCAAAAGAAACTGATATGTTATGAATTTTAAATAGTAAAAATCCATCATGTTAACAAGAATGAAAGTTGTAGATAACCCAAAGGTTAACAAATATACATGTTGTCCACATATAGGTTGCAGAACTTATGTTTAAGAAATAGCCTTAGAAATATAATTTTAAAAAAGTTTAGTTGATTATATAAAAAGAGTAAAAAGGATAACAACTTTAAGTATTGCACTAGTACCCAAAAATCATTAAAAAAAATTAAAAGAAAGGCCTCCAGCATGATGAACAGAAACTGAAAGTTCTATGGAAAAATGTAGACAAAAATTTTACAGGATGAGAAGGCACTCATGAGCTGCAATCTTCACTAACAGAGAAAATAACTTATACTGTTATACTTTGATAATAAGAAATCTACTGAACTATTTTTAAAATTATGTTCACCATAACAATTTTCCCCATAGCTTTTGGATTCAAGACACAAAATAACCATGAATCTAAGAATTATCTTTTCATTCCAAGTCCCTCTGTGAGAGCCCTTGAATTAAAAAAAAAAATCAAAACACAATTTTTACCTCAAGAATATAACTCCATCCCTTTTCATTAAAGACATCATCTTGAAAATGCTCTCTGTAGACTTCTTTGGCTTCCTGGATTTTTTCTTTGGTCACTACTTTGCCTAAAAATAATAAACAACTCCTGTTTATATTGCTAAAAGGATTTCATGTGCTACTTTTACCTAAAATGTTGTCTGTTCTGGGGTTAACCTCTGAAATATTGTCCCCATTTTATAGACAGAAGAAACAAGAACTGAGAATTTAAATTACTCATCCAGAGCCAATGGCAGAGCTGGAAAAGGAACTCAGAACTTCCAACTTCTAGTCTCTTGCTCTCTGCATAAAAGATAAATCTTTATTTTAATAGGGGATATTATATATATGTACATACACACACACATATATATTTATATGCTCTTTTGTTATTTAACTATATACCATGCTTTTTACAAAAACTAAATTTGGGAGAACGATACAGCTGATATGCAATCTAATACATATCCCCAGGTGAACCTCTCCACCCTCAACCTCCCATTTTATTTGAGAAGAGTGGAGAGAGAATTGGATTACTTTAGGAACTGGCAACAGATTAACTATTTAGGTCACCAATTCTCATACAACCCATGTCACAGGAGACTGAAAGGCATTACCATCTGATGATGTTTGGTGGTCTATATGAAGTGAGTTGTTGGATTCAGTCCTGTTCTTGGTGGACAGATGTCCACAACAAAGCCATAACACCACCTGGCAACCTTGTGGCACTTAGCAGAGAAGCCAAGGACTGACTGTGATCTCTCCCAAACAGTGGTGAGGTACATTGGCAGGGCGGTGTGGGGAAAGCTTGCACTGCTATCTGTGATGTACCTGCCCTGGGGTTAAAATAAAGGATTTCAGTCTCCAGGACTGGCAATCCAGTGACTTTCACAAATACTAATTTACCCAAATAATATAAATTTAAAAAAAAATCTCTATTTTAAAGACACATTTATTTTGAAGAATCTAATCAAATGCCCTCTCAGTCTTTGGCAATTTCCAGTATGCAAGACAGTGTCTGACTCATTAAAAATACCTGGGCTGGGGCAGAAGGGTCAGTAATTGCTAATGATTTTAAATCTCTAAATTTTATTTAGATTTGTAGTTAGTATGTTCTGAGTTGTCTAGTTCTAAACAATAATTCTAAGGAAATGGGACTATTATTTGCAAAGAATTTAGTATCAGAATTTATACTCAAGTCAGAAGATATTTTCATATTAGAGAATTATAAAACCTGAGATTTTCTGAGATGTGTGAATTTCTTGGCAAAGAAATGTTAGTCCCTTTGAGGAACATTTAAATATTGTGAGACAAAGGACAGGGTGAGAAGGGTTGTGAGTTGTGTGAATGTGGGAATGTGGAATAAAAAAGATAATGGGAAGGGATAAAAGGGAGTGAGGTGAGGAGAGGGCAATTCTATAAATTTTATATTATTTCCATATTATGAGAACAATAATCCATCAATGCTTACATTCAAAAGGACATAATTTTAAGATACAGAATACTAAAAGTCATTATAATAAATTTTATCAGGTATTTATAATTTAAACATTTCCAAACTAAAAATAAACTCATTGATATGAATTAATGGCTTATTTATGTATTAGAAAAACATTAACATGACCATAATTTTTTTCTCCAAATTATAACTGAATTTTAAATTTTACAATATAAGGTTTAAATATCTTCAAAAGTTTGCTTTTGATGAGAATAATAGTTATACAAAAAATTTTCATAAAATGAAGTATATAGAGTTAAGGTGGGGCTCTTAAAAAATTTTTTTTTGTGTTTTATGGACTCCCCTTTAATATTTTGGTGAAGCCTATGGACCCCATCTCAGAAGAAAGTTTTTAAATAGATAAAACAAAATATATAGCATTACAATTTCAGGTACAGATTAGTGAAAATGGAGATTTAAAATTCTTCCCATTCAAGTACATGGATCCCCTGAAATATATTTTTATATATCCAAGGCCTCCAAATAAATAACTTATTAAAAGGAAGATATAATCAATATATTAATAGTCAAAGAGTGAATAAAAGAAGCTTGAATTGTAAAGTTTAGCTACTTTACAATACATATTTCTCATTCTAAAAAAAGTCAGCTGGAGAAAATTAATTTAGTAAACATCCAAAGTCAAGCTGCTCAGAAAATGATTTTAACTATCAGAATTCAGCAAGATTGGAGAAAGAATTATGAAGGTTTATGTTAAGGGAGTGGCTTAAAAAACATACTGGGAAAATAATAAATAATACCTTTTAAGTACTTATTAAGAATGTACTGCAACCCGTAAAATACAGTTTCCTCATATTTCACCTTCCTTACTTTGGAGTTTTCAGTCTTCTTTTCACGGCATTCAAAATAGGAATAAACTTTGCTTGTGTTGGGTGGATATTGCTTATAGTGAGTAACCTATATAAAGAGAAGTATATTAATAAAAAGACACAATGACTAACAAACAATTCTATAATAAAATTTTTTTAAAGTATGAAATATTTCAAAGCTTGAAAAGAGAAAACAAGATCAAACAGTGGAAAGAATGGTGCATTTGAAGTTAGTTCTTGCTATTTAGTATCTGTGTGACTTCAGACACTCGCCTCATCTGTAAAATGAGGGGGATGGAATAAGTAGATGAATTGAGGTAACTTACAATTCTAAATCTACTATGCTACAGAATTAAATTTGGCACAACTCTTTACTGGCTCTTGATCAATCAGAATATTATTCTGATGGCTACTATATGAAATTCACCACATTAGGGGAAAAAAGTTTACATAAGAATTCAGTTCCTAATATTGGCAGCTAGGTGGTACAATAGAGAAGAGTGCTGGACTGAGGCAGGAAGACCCAGATCAAATATGGCCTTACCAGGGTCCTCAAACTTTTTAAACAGGGGACCAGTTCACTGTCCAGACTGTTGGAGGGCCGGACTATAGTAAAAACAAAACTTTGTTTTGTGGGCCTTTAAATAAAGAAACTTCATAGCGGTGGGTGAAGGGAATAAACATCCTCAGCTGCTTCATCTGGCCCACGGGCCATAGTTTGAGAACTCCTGCCTTAGACACTTACTAGCTGTGTGAAATCGAGCAAATCACTTAATCCTATTTGACCTAGTTTCCTCATCTATAAAATGATCTGGAGAAGAAAATGACAAACTATCCCAGTAACTTTTTTAAGAAAACCCCAAATATTGTCAGAGTCAGCCATGACTGAAGTGACTAAACAATCAGTCCCTAAAATAGAACACAACACCATTTAGCTTTATAAATTTACTTAGAACAAACTTTTTTTTAAATTTATTTTTTTTTAATTTTAATTTTATTTAATAATAACTTTGTATTGACAGAATCCATGCCAGGGTAATTTTTTACAACATTATCCCTTAGAACAAACTTTTAAGTACTGGTCCAAAAACTAAGATCTTATTAGAATTTAAAAAAAAAAAAAGAAAAAAGGAATGCATTCCAGTAGCAACTGAAAAAAATTCCTCATGCAGTGATTATATCCCTAATTTAATTTTCTAACTGGGATAGGTAAGGCACCAAGGCCTATACAATAAACATCAAACTACAAATCATGATAAAAATAAGGGAAATTTTTACACAACCTTTCTTTTTCAAGAATTTAGGTGACAGAACAAGATTTTTCTGCTTCAGTTTCAGACAAAAATTTTAAGTAGTAACCAGACTAATTTTAAATAGAATTTTATTTCAGTGCCCTACCATTTCACCAATGTAAAAATGGAAATTATGTTCATTTTCACAGAATAAAGAATATACTAACTTGCTGCCTAATTAATTTCTATGGCAGAAAGGACCTTTTTTTTTTTTTTTTGGCTGAGGCAGCTGGGGTTAAGTGACTTACCCAGGATTATACAGTTAGGAAATGTTAAGTGTCTGAGGCCAGATTTGAACTCAAGTCCTTCTGATTTCAGGGCTGGTGCTCTATCCATTGCACCACTTAGCTATCCCTGGTAGAAAGGACTTGCTTCCCTTCCCATTCTACCCCCCACTTCAACAAGAATGATGGATTTCAAAATGGAACTACAAAAGAAAAAATAGCTTTTACTTTAACTTGGCATGTTAAGCATATGAGTCTTTGCTTAACAAACTCATACTCATACTATAAGCCTGCAATGTCCATACAGATAAAGAGAATATTTGTACAAAATACAAATGCTTATATAGTCAGAAACTGGGCGCATTTTGTGTAGATGTGGTGACAGTGCAGAAATCTGCCATACAATGTAGATGGATCTACTATCTGTAACTGATGAATTAAGAATTACTTTGGTATACTGAGAGGTTAAGTGATTTGGCAGCAAGATGGAGTAGTGGATAGCCCTGGGCCTGAAGGCAGGAAGATCTGCTTTCAAAATCAGCCTTGGATACTTACCGGATTTATAACCCTGATTAAGTCACTCAAATCTGTTTGTCTCCCATTTCCTCAACTGTAAAAGGGGGTAAGGGATTGTTCTGAAGATCAAATAAGATATTTGTAAAGTGTTTAATGTGCCTGGCACATAGTAGGTACTATATAAGCATTTGTTATCTTCCCTTCTCTTCCTCTTTGGCCCATATAGACATTAAGAAAGCAGGACCTGAATCCAAGTTTTCCTGATGCCAAGACTGGCTCTCCATTCACAATGTCTCACTGCTTGTCACTGCTTTTTAAAAGCCAAAAACAGCTTATTTTCTAAGTTATGATGCATAAAAGCAGAAACTTAGTACAAATTGTTCTAACATACAACTTAAAAGATGATTACCTAGTTTTTCTAGGTCCCTGGTTTAATCCCTTTCTTTTTGCCAATTAGGCCACTTCACATCTCTTTATAACTTATATCAGGCAAGTCCACAAATCAATTTTGCAAATTTCTAAGTAGTACCTGAAAAATACCAGAGCTAGGAGATCATCAAATTCAACCCACTAATTTTACAGATCAGAAAGAAACCTTGAAAAGTTTGCTTAAGGTCACAAAGCTAGGATCTAGAACAAGCAATTGAATCTAGACTCATTCTAAATCCAATTGTCTTTGCACCATGTTACATGGTTCTTGAAAAAGGGGTGAAAGGAAAAAAAAATATTGTTGTTCAATTATATCTGAAGATTTAAGACAAATGGGTTTTCATGAACTTATTTGGGGTTTTCCTGGCAAAGATGCTGGATGTTTGGCCATTGCCTTCTCCAGCTCATTTTTACAGACGATAAAAATGAAGCAAATAGGGTTAAGTGACTTACCCAGAGTCACAGAAAGGAAAAGAAGTTAACACAAATAGTGGAAATTTGTAGATTATTCCCCCTAAGGTCCTAGTCTGATACCTTAGAGTGGTATAGAGGGTGACCTGACATAGGGTTCTCAAAGCCCATGCAATAGTAATATAACTTCCAATTAGTCTTATTATATAGGAAAAGCTTCAAATATAACCCCTATGACAGAACTGTGTGTCTGCCATACTGAAATCAGTTTAAGTTTGGAGGCTCTTTGCCAGACTACCAAATTAACTGTATAAAAGTATTTGTGTTTGCATGTGTTTAAATGTGCATGCAACCCATTGTTAAAGCATGGGATGGGGTAAACTATATTAGAAGATTACCAGTACTGATGAAATCAGAGATCTTTTAAGTATGGAAATATATGACAATGACCATAACAAAAAAACAATCGCACAATGGAAGGTAGTACTGATACAGAAAATAGAAAAATTTTTCCCAAGGAAGGACATCTGTAGGAATGGCTCCTGTATCACTTTAGATAGATGAGGAATTAAGTTTTAATCTATGTATACCTGTAACAAAAAGTATAGGCTATACTTGTTTCTACATATGTTAGCATGGAATTATGTTTTTAAGAGCTGAATACATACATACAGCTTGGTGGAGGAAAGTATTTAACTCAACAGGGAAATCAAGGCTTGAAAGTGGTAGTGATGGTTAAATGGGAGGATAATACTCTTGTCTTATTGAAGGAGACCGAGTAATTACAAGCAAAAATAACTTCCTGATTGTGAAGGATTAATGGGGAGAGAGGGGGAGGGCTCAAAGAGGGAGAAGAGAGAAGGTCGAGAATGGAGTAGTGGAAGGGAGAGAAAGACTCTTAAAGAGGTGTCTCAAATTGTCTCCTATATAATTTGGAGAATGAGTTGTAAGTTGTGGTACATGAATGTAATACAATTGTTTTGGGGCAAAGACAAAAAACAATTTCAAGAAATATTCAGTAGCATGAACTGATACAGAGTGAAGTGAGGATAACCAAGAGAACAATTTTTATAAAGACACTAACTGCAAGACTCTGGATGAAGGATATTATCTATCTTCTGACAGAGAGATGATGGATACAAGGTGCAGAAAAAGATACATTTAGACATAGTCCCGATCTAGATTCAGTTTTGCTTGATAATGCTTATTCATTTTGTGTTGTTTTTTTTTTTTTTTCTCTTGGTTTTTAATTAAGTAGGGGTTGAGGATAGAGATGGAAGGTTAGCATTAGTAAAACCAAAAAAAAGAAAAAAAAAGGCCATTGTGTTACATTAAATACATATATACAAATACTTTGAAGAGAATTGATGGAAGTCCTGAAGAAGCATAGATAAGCATGATAGTTTTGAAAGTAATGGACAGACTTTAATATTCTTAAAAAGAATAAGTGGCACGAAATGAAAATTTGTGATTTCATGCACAGTAGTTTGATTTCTACTCTGTCTATATCGAAATGCTCATTTTGCTGTTTTTAAGTTCAGAATAAAAAACTCCTTTTAAAAACAGTATATGACTTACTCCAGGAAAAGATGGACTATTATAGAAATTATCTCTGTGTTAGTATAAGATGTAGTCCTTCAAATTATTCTGGTTCCCTATTACAAATGAGTCATGTTGTTCAATCACATCTGATTCTTTGTGATCCCATTTGCCATCTTGGTAAAGATGTTGGAGTGCTTTGTCATTTTCTTATGTAGGTCATTTCACAGAGGAGGAAACTGAAACTGAGGTAAATAGTTAAGTGACTTGCTCAGGGTCACATATTAAGAATTATCTGGTCCACATTTTAACTTTATTTGAGATAAATTTAGTCTTCTTGGCTCCAGGCCTGGCACTCTAGCCACTACACCACCTAGCTGCCATTATATATCAGTACAAGGGTAATATTTTATTATCACATCTAGGTAGCATCACTCAGTGCTATAGTCTTTTGCATACTATAAAATTTCTAGTCCAAACCTACAAAGAGAGTTTTCTTAATTATGAAGAATTACCCAAACAATTCAACAGTGAAGAACAATAAAAGCACTGTACCCCAGAAGTTAGGTATGCTTTGATCCTCTTCTGAATTACATTTCAATTTCAAAACCACCTTATAAATATTTAAACTATATTAGCATATTTCTATGAAATCAAAGTCCAATTTTCTCAAAAGTGTTTTTAAGGTTATCCCTAATTTGGGCCATCACCTAATCAACAGCTTTCCTAGTATTATGGGACTATATGGACAAAAATTATTGTCATTCTATTCCATCTTCCCTACTTGGCTTACCACTCAACTATTATATGCTAGGAAATATTTAGAGTCCACCATTTTATAGTCCTAATCAACAGCAAAATACTCATTTTATGAATACGTACATAACAGCATGTAAATTTACCTACAGAAATATCAAGGGGTAGAGTTCTAAATCATTATATAATACCTTTCTTCTCTGAAAGGTAATAGAAATTGGATTATTCAAACTTGGCTCTAGTACTATAAATGACTGAGACCATATTTGAACTCAGGTCCACCTGACTTCAGAGCTGGTGCTCTATCCACTACAACAACTAGGTGCCCCCAGTTTATAGCAATTTAGTATCTAGATACATAGCTCTCCTTGTGCACTAGAATCATCTCATTGCCAGCTGGGTGTTTTGGAACAAATCATTAAACTCTCTGGTCTTCAGTTTTCTTAAAGAATAACATAAAGGGAAGATGGACTAGTTCACTGAATAGGCTTTTCAAATAGAAGAAACCCTTTGTAATGCATAAAACTTTCATAAACTCTTAAGATAGTAATTTTATTATTAGTACATTGACTGATAAAAGAGAACAAGGCTAATATGAATTTATAAATGCTTTTAAATGATTTTTTATTTTGTTATTTATACCTATGTAATTAGAAAAATAATAATATATGTACTGCTAAACACTCATCACACTTCAAAAATCTTTGCTTATTTGTTACACTGAGTTATGGGGGGGGAGAGGGTGGAAACTAAGGGTTGAAATGCCAATGCTAGGTGCTCAAGAGTTACTGAGAAGTTGAGGCTTGGCTAGTGTCACATAGTAACTGAGAGTCAGAATTTGAACTCTGATCTTTCTGATGTCAAATACAACATTGTATCTAATATGCTAAACTGGGCTTGTTATGAAGAAAATATTTTGTTAATATTTAAGGTTCAGTCTGAAACAGAATAAAGTAGGAATGGGAGAAAAAAAAGAAAAAAAGCATCATTCCTTGATTCTAAATAAATTTTGACATTTTGATCAGGAGCTCCATTAATTGTTAGCATTGAATTGGGAGGGTCACACACAATAATGATTGCTAATGCTATTACATATTTTAGAAAAAAAACTTTTATTTATAGTATTTCACTTAATAGTAATCTACCCTATGAGGTAGATATTATAGATATTATGTAAAACTTTCTGGGAATATAGCTATTTGGCAGAAATAGACAAATAGTCAAAGCAGTACCAACTGCCAGTCATTTGCAAAGAAGAAAATGAAAACAGGCAATTTGGGGCTTTTAGAAAATGTGTGTTCTGAGGAAGAAGGGTAGAATCCTAATGGGGTTGGGAGTAAATTCCTGGCAGGAGGTACCTTGCATGCCCACATACAATTCCCATTCCTACCTCAATCCTCATCTCCAAATATATTGCTTCCCTTATACTATCTTCTACTTTATTTTGTTATTGTCTGAATTTCACTAATAATAAAGTTGCTTTAGTCAGCAGCACCCTTTAAGAATTTATAAATCTTGAGAAACTAACATCTGATTATAACAGTGTTTCTATGAAAAACCAAATTAACAAGTTTAAAAAAAAGCCATTTAATAAATTACTTTTTTATAACCTAAGTTAAAGACTAACTTTGAGATTTAAGTAACAAAGCTGATTGTATACTGACTCAGTAGTTTTTAGGCAATATATAGACAGCACCGATCTTTGGGGGGAAAAAAAACCCCAACAAACTAATCAGTATATGTAAGAAGATTCAATTAAGATTAGCTACTTTCTGCTAAATCTTTTGATTTTTATCTATTAAATTACCTTTATCTATTAGACTCCACTAGTGGGAAATCATAAACCTGAACAGAATGTTGAAGTCTGAGTTCAAGACATCAAGGAAATCACTTAGATAAACCATTAAGGAAAAAAGTTTGATGTTCATATCCTAGGGAGGAATAAAGTTTGTTCATTTTCAAGATTCCCCAATCCCAAGATGATACAACATAAGCATGTTCCCACTGAACATTACCAACTGGTCTAGCAAACTGTGAATATGTTCAAGTGGGTTATTAATTCATTACTTTTCCATTTTGTTAGTATGATGATAGGGGTTCTTTTTTATGACTAGTTCCTTAAGATTCTTGGGAGAAAAATAGCTATCTTATACATCAATGTATATCTTAGACACCATCATAATGTTGAAAAACTATTTGTTGAATAAGAGACAAAATGCAGTCACAGGATCAACAGGTAAACAGGTTACAGAAATATACATACAAATATAGCACAAAATTCCTATTTTAATCATGGATCAGTGCTCTAAAATCTTAAAAATTGAAGAAAAATTTAGCTAGTGGTCTCCACTAAAATTAACTCAGGATGATGTATATTTCTATGTACAAATCATGGTCACATACCAATCTCAGGCAATTTCAAAATTAAATTGTTCATTATTCCTACCCGAAAAAGGCAGCAAAATTTTAAAGAGGGCTTTTCCTCTATATAATTTTGAAACATTGTCTCTCAACTGCTAGGAGAAAGAGAGTCAGATGAGTTGAAAATCAGCAAAGGATACCATCAGATCATGATCACAGACTATTAGTTATCAGTTTAAAAAAACATACCTACATCATTAGATCAAAAGGTGTTTGTAGAATTTAAATATTCAGTTTTACATCAGTACTTAGTTAGGCTTATAAAGTCCAATAATGAGGAGCAGCAATACATGGTGGGTAGCAAAGTAGATTTTGAGTCAGAATAAGGGTACAAATTTCACCTCAGACACTTACTTGCTATGTAACTATAGGCGTCAATTAATCTCCCTAAGCTTCAGTTTCCCTCTCTGTAAAATGGGGATAAAAAATAGCATCTACCTGACAAGATTGTTATAAATATCAAATGGACTATGATTGTGCAAAGCACTTTGCAAACCACAAATCTCTATATAAATGTTATTATTATAGAAAACCAAAATTTTTAATCTATAATATGAAATTTGTTTCATAACCTTTCACTTGTCTTGTTTAGCACAAAATAGGCCTATTATCTCAAATGAAAAACATGTTAGATCACGTAAAGGAAAAAGACCAGAATATAAAATAATTGTTAATGGGAATTTACATAGTGTTTTATGTATATTATTTTATTTAAGCCAAATGAGTTTATATTTGCTACAGTTGAAGAAAAAAGTCTAAATGTTAAAGTACACTAAGATATAGGAAAATAAACTGCTTAAAAAAAAAAAAAAAAAGTACCATACTATAAAGTTAAAGCCTGTTGGCTTGATTTGAAAGATGCCTGAATAAAGAACCGTATAGAAACCAAGGGTGTGGATTAAGCACCAGACCAGTAGTCTGATGTCCACATCAATATTTTCTAATCCTATCTCTACACCACATTCATTATTTAGCTGTGAAATCTCGGACAAATGATTTCTCAGTCTGTTTTCTCATCAGCAGAATGAGATGGTTATGAACTCTTAGGGTCCTGTTGCAAATAATCTATAATTTTTGTTTAAATAATACAATATAAATCTGCCTTGTTAGGAGATTAGAAAATATTAGTTTAATATAGTTTATAATTGTGCTAAAACTAATGTGAAACCACATTAAGTCATCATAAAAATACGTTATTGCCATATTTAGCTTTTATTAGAAGGCACTAAAGGAAAAAAATAAAGTGTTAAGCGTTAAATCAATCTCATTTTTTTTAATGAAAGCAACATACATTTTCCTTATTATTAAAATGTATGTATTTTACAGGCTGAGTTAAGAAATAAATTCTTTCTATCTATATAACTATATATATATATACACATATATATATATACACACACACACACACAATATATATAACAATAGCTAACATTTACATAGAACTTTAAGGCTTGCAAACTTATTTACATCTTATCTCATTTAAGCCCCACAACGACTCATTTAATAAATGAGGAAACTAAGCCCAAGAAAGATTAATTGACAGCTAAGTGTTTGAAGCAAGATTCAAATTCTGGTCTTTCTAAGACACTTTCCACTAGTGGAAACTTAGATAATACTTAGCTGCCTTAATATGAGTATATTTTCAGGCAGCTAGATAGTATAGTGGATAGAGTACCAGGCTTGGAGTCAGAAAAACTAATCTATTTCTCCAAGTTCAAATGACTCCTTCACTTTCTAGCTGCAAGACCCTGGGCAAGTTTGCCTCAGTTTCCTTATCTGTAAAATGAGCTGGATAAAAAAAAGGGCAAATCATTCCAGTCTCTTTACCAAGAAAATTCCAAATGGGGTCACCAAGATTTGGACAATTGAACAACAAGATGTCTAATAACTACTTAATATATCTAAAACATCACCATTAATCCAATGGAGCTGTACTGATTGAACAACAATCTGATAATCTGTTTTAAGGGTAGTGAGATATTTACTTTTAGCATGGAACAGTATGGATGGACTTTGAAATCGGAGTTCTAACTTACTTCTACTAGACTTAGGTCACAATTTTTCTGAGTCTGTTTTCTCAGGGGGTTGGACCAGATGACTTCTAAAGTCCTTTTCTGCTCTATATCTATGATTTAAGATCTCCTGATAATGAATAGCAGTACTATTCAAAACTTCAGGGGTCTTACTTTAATGAACCACTAAAACTACCTGAACAGACAATATATGATTTTAGGTCTCCGAACATTTAAGTTTCTGAATCAGAAAACGTATTTAAAAATAACCTTGTTTAAGCCACTGTCAAGATTAAGGGAAAATACAAAATAAACAGCAGAATGATTTTATATTAAGTGAAATATAATTCTAAATTATTGTTAACTCTAATGTTCCAGTTGCTATATTTAGGGAATTATAGTTCAATTAAATATACTTAAATCACCATCTTGATGGTTAAAAACCTAAATTTCTCCAATGAACACACGTGAGTTTTTGTCCAAATAATATGGCATGTCTTTGAAGCGTCAGTCTAATAAAGCAGAACAATATGTACAATGATTTATGCTAAATTTACTCCTTATTAGACATTCCTCTGAATTTTTGAAAGCATAAGTAATGGGGCAGCGTCAGTACACGTGTTTAATAAGTAATATTCAACTATGCTATGTCCTCTACTAGTATTAACTCCACAAGCCGTGAGGACTCCACTAGTTTCACTTTCTTTTCCTAACTTCTTTTTCCTAAAAGTTCAAACGAAAGTTTCTGTCTCTTTATAGGGCAAAGGACATTCCTCATGATGACAGACAGGGAAGAGTCCAGTGGACTGGAGCAAGGATGAAAAGAAAGCAATGGCAACTTAGAGGAAGACATGCACTGGACTGAACAGACAATATATCCTTAGGCTCTTTAAAAAAATTTTTAAACCACATTCCTCCCCCTATTTCCTCCACCATCATCCCCATAACTTCTTTTAAGAGGGAGGTTGTACCTGCTGATTACAAATTACTGCCTGAGACCAGAAACATTTTTTTTTTTTTTTGTCTAGTTCTTTTAAAGAGAGGAAAGTACAGGAAAGGAAAAATATGTGTCTGAATTCCCCGCAGGGAAGGTCTGGAGGGCAAGGTAACTCCTTCCTTTCTCCGAAGCCAGGTGCGCCCGAGATTCCCCCCACCCCAGACTGACCGAGGGAGGGGGGCAGCGGCGTGGGCAGACCCAGGGCCTCCCCCCGCCGCCGGCGCTGCAGCCGTTACCTAACTGACCCGCTTCCCCAGCAGGATGCCCGCCCTTCCTCTCTCCCTAGCTCGTTCGCTCGTACCCCAGGCCCGGCCTGGAGAGAAAGGGACGCGTTCCTGGGGAGGCCGGGGCGCGGGTCTGCGGAGGTGCGCATCCGTGCGCGGTCCCTTCCTCCTCGTCGCCCGGCCTCCCACGCCCCCTCCCCGCACCCGCGCCGCCTCAACATCCCCTCCCCTCCCGCAGGCCCCGCCTCCTCCCCATCCATCGCAGTCAGGGAGCCCCGACCTCACCTGCCCCACTCGGGCGACAGCGGCCTCCCTGGGCCCCGGCTCTGGCCTCGGCCCGGGCCCCGAGCCATCTCACCTGCCCCGGGCCCCCCGCTGCAGCGCAGCCTGCCCCCTCCCCCCCACCTCCCCGGCCGCAGCTTCTCCACTCCGTCCGTCCACCCGCGTCTCCCCGACCCTCCTTCCTTCGACCGTCACCTGCCCCCACCCCAAGCCCCAGTACCTTGTAAGAATCAGTGGCGAGAAGGATGTTGAACTCGGCTTCAGCCGCACAATTCATCTCGGGGCGGAGGGCGTGTGGGGGGAGGCGAGCCGCGGGCTCGTCGGCGCTGCGAGGAAGGGGAAAAATGGGCTTCGCCGCGCTCCGTTGCTTAAGTCACTGCACGGACCGAGGGGGGGGGAGGGGGCGGAGAAGGAGGAGGGGAGGAGGTGGGGTGCAGGAGACGAAGCGGGAGTGGGAGCAGGAGCAGGAGGAGGGGTCGAGGGAGGGAGGGCGGGCCGGGATTGGGGAGGGGAAGAGCCGTGACGCCAGAGGAGGCGGCGGTCCGCGCGGCTCCCGAGCCCGAGCATTCGGCTCCTCCCCGCCCCATCTCTCCACCCCACCCCCCAGGGCGGGGAGCGCCGCGGAGGGCGGGGAGGACATAGGAAGGGGGTGAGAGGCGGAGCCGGGCGCACGCGATAGGATTCGGAGGTCAGGAGGAGGAAGCGGGGGACGGGCTGGACGTGAGGCACGCGCTTTTCCGCAGGGATGGCTGCCTCCCGCCCTCCCTTGGGGGCGCACGGTGTCCGCAGATAACCGGGGCAGCGGTCCCGGCACGTGACTCCTGAGAGACGCGCGAGCGCCCGCCTCCCCTTGTCTAGCGCAGGCTCCTAGAGGGGGAGGGGAAGAAAAGGTTAGGGGAGGGGCTTCCAGCCTCGCCCGGTCTTAGAGCTGCCTTTTGGGTGGGGCGGGGCAGCTTGAGTAGGACTGTCCCTTGCCCTTTTTCTTGCACCTCCTCAAATCACGCCACCGGGGTTGGGTGCTGAGCAGCAGCTAATCCTCCTTCTTCTCCCCACCCCCTCCCATTCTCCTCGGCTCTATGGTCCAAAGGATGCTGGAGGGGGGGAGATTTATTCCTTATCTTTGTCTTTGACTCTGAAGGAATCCATGCTCTTCCCTCCCCCCCACCTCCCATTTGTCTTCCAGCCAACGCACTTCCAAATTCTGAAGAGCCAGGAGAAAGGATAGCATGGCCACACGGGACTCTTAAACCGAGAGCATCAAATGCTCTTTGCTCGAGCTCTTTTGAGAGCCGAGCTAGTCCAGCTCTCTCCGTGCTCTATGGGACATCTTTACCCATCAGAGAAAATGCCTAGAACGCTCCTTGGTCCTGAAACGGAGGGATATTGAATGCTTTTCGAAGCCAATAAGTAAAGGAAGCGAGCTTAAATCTAGTTACGTACGGAAACAAAAGACAAAGATCAAACAGTTGTCACGGTGCATCACTGATAGACCCGGTAGTCTTCAGATTGATGTGTCACTCATTCCACTAAGGGAATAAATAATTTGTCCTTTCGGTAAACAGCTCCTGCCCCGTATATTTGTGTTATCCTCCCCTCAATATATTTCCTCCAGTCACCTGCATAATAACGGTTTCCACTTTTAAAAGCTTAACCTTCATCTAATTCATGCTTGGGGAAGTAGTTTAGGAAAAATAAATACAATAAACCACTTAATTAACCTCAATTAGTTAGGTAGGTGGCTCAATAGATGGAGTAGCATAACATGAAAATCTGGATTCACATTTTCCTTGAGACATTTACTAGCTGGGTGATCTGGATTCAAATGTACTAGTTGTGTGACCCTGGGCAAGTCACTGACTCTGGTTACCTCACTTTCGTCATCTATAAAGTTAGAAGAATATTAATGGCAGTACCTAGCCTCTCAGTAGTTGTGAGGAAAATATGAGATATTTGTAAAATGCTTTGTAAATATTGAGATGCTATCTAAATGCAAACTAGTACTATCATGTTTCTAGAATCTCTTTTCTCAAAAATTGATAAGTACCTAGAAAACAAACTGATAGTGAGGATTTTGTTTAGGGAAGGTAGGAAACGAGACATCCAGCTATTCTTTGATCAGTGCAAGTTCTGGAAATTTCCCTGTAAATCTCACATTCTCAAGAAAGACCGTGACAAGTTCCTCATGTAGTCAAACGTTTAAATTTTTTAATTTGAGAAAATGAGAACTTCGTGTTTATTTCAAACTGAAACATCTCAAGCTCACCTGTCCTAAACTAAGCCCAATATCCTTTCTCCTCTCTTCCAAACTTCCCCACATCTGTTGAAGGCATAACCTTCTTTTCTTCAGTTATATCCCTGTATCTCATACTGTCTATGGGGTTTTCTTGGTAAAGATACTGAAATAATTTGCCATTTCCTTCCACATTAAGGCAAACACTTCTCCAGGGTTACACAGGTTTTTCTAATTCTAAGCCCAGTACTCTATCTACTAAGCCATGTAACTACCCCTAGCAAAGGGCCAATCTCTTTATTATGTGTACTTGCTCCCATCAACTCTTGTCTGTCATCTTCAGTAAATTGCACCCTCAATTCAGGGGTGACCCTGCTATGTCAACTATTATTCCCTGTCTCACCACTTTAGTGCATCCTCCATATATCTGCCAAAGTGATTTTCTTTAGACAGAAATCTGATCGTGTCACTTCCCTATTCAATAAACTATAGTGATTTAATGTGGTTTACAGTATAAATTCCTCTACCTCAACCTATCTTTCTGGTCTAATTGGATGTTGTTGTCTCCCTACACTCAGCAATCCATCCACATTGATTTATTTTTTTCACACAAGCAACTTATCTCCTATCTCCATGCTTTTACATCAATTTCCTAAATGCCTGAAATCCACTCAGTCTTCACCTCCATTTCAGAGAATCCTATCCTTTCTAGACTTGGTTCAAGTACTTTCTTTCTCTTCCTAAGAACTTTGGGTACATTTGTATTTCTTCTATGTACTTGTATATCTATCTGTTGTCTCCTTCCTTAGAATTCCTACTTTTTGTGAACAGGAATTATTCATTCTTTGTGTTTGATTCCTCAATGCCTAGTACAGCACTATACCGACAAGTAAGTCTTTAATAGTCCTCCAATCTAAATGTTCCATCTTTCCTTGATCTTTATTTCTCCAAGTTTCTACATGGTTACATAAGAAAAAGGCAAAGAATATCTCTATATACTTCAAGTATTGCACTTCCTTTCCCAACCTTCCTCTTCTAATTATAGGCTAGCCCTACTTAATTAACCTATTGCATAGTCTAATAGAATCTTAAGTTTTTAGGTTTCAGAACCCCTTTAAAATTTTAAAAATATTGAAGGCCTGAAAGGGCTTTTGTTTATGTGGGTTATACTCATCATGTTAGAAATTAAAACTGATAATTTAAAAAAAAATTGTTTAATTTAAAACCAACAATAAAACCATTTTATTTTATTTTAAGCTTTTTATTTACAAAACATTTGCATGGGTAATTTTTCAACACTGACCATTGCAAAACTTTCTATTCCAAATTTTCCCTTCCTTTCCACCACCCCCTCCACTAGATGGCAGGTAGTTCAACACATTAAATATGTTAAAATATATGTTAAATGCAATATATGTATACATATTTATACAGTTATTTAGCTACACAAGAAAAATCAGATCAAGAAGGAAGAAAAAAATACTGTGAAAGAAAACAAAATGCAAGCCAACAACAACAGGGAGAGTGAAAATGCTATGTTGTGATCCACACTCAGTTCTCCTTGTCCTCTCTTTGGGTGTAGATGGCTCCCTTCATCACTGAGCAAGTGGAACTAACTCATTATATTTTAGCAAAAGATATTTTAATGAAAAACAAAACTTCCCCCCAAAAAAAGTTAGTGAGAAGACTCACATTGTTTTATATATTTTAAAAAGCTTTCTAATGTAAGGATAATAGAAAATAGATTCTCAGATGGATCTTGCATTTAGTCTCTTGTAATATGTTGCTTTATGAAGTATTTGAAAATCAGGCCTCACTAAGATATGTAACTGCAAAAGAGATAATAACTCCTATATCTTAGTAGGCAAATAAATGTGAAAATAGTTACGAAAAAAAATTTTTTTTGCCTTAAGGACTCTCTGAAAGGGTCTTGGAGACCCATTGGTATCTCAGAACTATATCTAAGAACTCTTACTCTAGGTCTATAGAACTGCATTAAGATAGCAGGATGTTTCTAAGCCAGTGCAATTATGTTCATTATACTTATGGCAACATATTCTATGGATGTAGTATGAAGTGATTTTCAACAAAATTTGGATCAATAAAATTTTTGATTAACTGTCAGTTGATTAATAAATCCAATTATGCAGAATACCATAAGAAAGAGGTTTTACTAAACCATTTTTATCATAACTAGTACAAAGGAAGAGAAGAAATTTTTTTTTGTCCTCTTAGCATTTTTTTCTATGAACTTTAAAAAACTTCTATAAACAATTTAAAGAACAAGTACTTCCTTGTTTATCTTCCTACAGGCATTATATAGGTTATTATACAGTAATCTTTGTCCTGTTTTGCTTTGGGCAGAAAAAAGAATTGGATTGTATTACAAAATGGCTATAGCTGATGATGTTAAAATCAAAATTACAATCTAATCTTAAAATCCTAAACTGTGTCTTCAGTTCAAAATGGACAAATCTAATATAGGTTTACAGTAGTTCAGTTGTTTCTCACTTGTATTCAACATTTTGTGATCTCATTTGGAATTTTCTTGGCTAAGATACTAGAATTATATGCCATTTTCTTCCCTAGCTCAGTTACTGATGAGTTTACTGAGGCAAGCAGAATTAAGTGACTTGCCTACATCATATAGCTAGTAAGTATCTGAGAACATATTTGAAGTCATTAACCTGAATCTTTCTGTTGCTAGGCCCTGTTTCTAGGTTTCTAGATTCTATCCATTGTGTCACCTAGCAATCCAATTTTACAGTAAATAATAGTGATAATAAAAATGTTATTTACAGAAAAGCATTCTATACTACTCTGGAATTAAGTAAATTTATTCTAATTTCTTTAGCCTCATAAATGGCTTCAAATAGTTCTAAGGGGATCAGTTTTGAAATAAAATTCATATTATGAATTTATTACTCAATCTGAACTCAAAGGTTTCATTTTAAAATTACCTTCACTGGAAAAATAATTTAATAGCTATCTTTAATTGGCCTATGAATTTAATAGTTATCTTTTTCTGATCTATAAAAGGTTAAGATACTATTTCTTAATATGGAATTTTAAAATGAAAAACTGATTGTGGTCACATAATAAAGGCTATATGGCATGATGGATAGATAATTCACCTCTGAATCTGAAAAACCAAGGTTCAGTTCCTATCTTAGACACATACTGGTTGTGTAACCCTGAGCAAATTTCTTAATCTATCAATGACCCAGGCAATGCTATAAGACTATCAACAGCAAACTATTTTCTATCTGAATTATCCAAAGGAGTTTCCTCCCATGGGATCTCTAAATATGGATGACCTTTCATAAGCTCTGGCTGGCACATATAGTATGTGTAATAGTATACCATAAGTTGGGGATATACAAAGTTTAGGTAAATGAAAGTCTCTTAACCTCAAGAAATTTGTAATCTAGATTAAAACTGATTTTATCTCATTTAAAACTCTCTACTCCCCTTTGTGCCCTCAATCTCATTTAATAGGAAAAGAAAAATAAAACCAAAATCTTTGTGACAAATAGTCAAGCAAAACAAATTCTCAAGTTGTCTCTGTCACAAGATGTATGCCTTATTCTGCATCTTGAAACTTTTATCGTTTCTCTATCAGGAGTTAGACAATATCATCCTATCATTATAAAATAATAATAAAAATAGAAGTTACATATCACTTTAAGGTTTACAAAACACTTCACATATATTATCTCATTTGATACTCATATTGAAGTGGGAGGGAAACTGTTCCCTTTACTGAAGCTGTGTTCCCTTTAAGATTATCACACTGAACTGTATTTCCTTTTGATCTGTGATCCCTTTTGAAGTCTCAGCCCCTCCTGGGGAAGGCATATCCCCCCAGATAAGTTATCTTTCGGGGATGCCAGAGCTTTTGATTCAATTAGAAATCCTAGTCAAAAAGCACCTCTTGAAGTGTTGTTAATTCCAATAGGAGATCTGGGCTGGATACTGATAAGCATCTAAGCCTGGGAACCTTGGCTTCCTGAAACCTCAAGACTCCTTAAAGGGCAATTTCTGGACTCATTCCTTGTAGAAGGCCTACAATAGCTTGCTCAGCTGCTAGGACCCTCTGCCCACTGAGAAGGCATTTTCTTCTCAGCTCTAGATTCCATTTCCCTAATAGGACTTTGCCACTATAGAAGTCAGTCTCTTAGTAAACTGGTTTCTATCCAACGATACATTTTCATTTTTTGCAATTAATAATTTGGGATAAGTGAATTCTTTCACTTTGAACTTATGGTCAACTGAAAGGGGATTTTAACAACTCTCTTATTGCCACTAACCTCATCACCACCAGGAATTGAGGGGATACAAAACTCATCAATATGAGGTATTACTATCCTTATTTTGAATGTTATATTCTCATAAAGATGCCCAGCAATATTTGAACTCAGGATACTGGCATATAATAAATCCTCTGCATGACTGTATGTATTCAAATTTGCAGTATTTTCAAAAAAAATTAATCTGAGACCTGTTAAAGACCTTATCTTAAATAGGCCACAGTCTTCCACTGCAGTCATTTCCAGTTGTCCTGATTTATATCTTGCCACTGGACCCTAGATGGTCCTGGAGAAGAAAGTGAGGCTGGTGACTTTGTAGTCTTCTCTCACTTAAGTCCAAATCATTTGCATATCATGGTATCACCTCCCTGATGTATAGTACTCTTTGAGAATAAAGGACAAACAACAATTTAACATTATAATTATGTAAAATGTGGTCATTTGTTCCAACCCAGAGGAAATAAGCTGTACCAATTCAAATAATGAGACTATTCATGGTATTCATTTTCACACTTATCAGGGTTTAGCTATATTCTAATTGGTATTGTATTCATCTCCCCTACTAGATTTTTAAGGTCCTTCAGGTGATATATATATTTAATATAATATCTTAAATATTTTCATATTTCTCCCAAGGTTTCTAAAGGAATTCTGTGTATAATAAGTGCTTCAAAATATTAATTGATTTAATGAATTTGTCAAGGAAATTGTATTTTCTTTAAGATAGTCCTGGATCAATTCAGCCTAAAACATCCTCTACAGAATAGACTTTTGCTGAATGAAGCATCACAAGGTTATTTTGCAATTGATTTCTTTTTCCTACTTTAGCAAAGAAGTTAAAATATCCTGACTTGAATTGCAAAAGGTACAGAAAAACCTCATATACAACAGAATCCTTGTAGTTTCCAAGACTAATTCATGTGTGTATTATTTAAAAAGTACACAGGAAATCAAGAATGGCTAAGCAAATTATGATATGATTATAATGGAATACTATTACATAGTAAGCAATGAATGATGAAAGAGATGAATTCAAAGAAACATGGAAAAACTTGTATGAACTTTTATAGAGTGAAGTGAGTAAAACCAGGAGAATAACTTATACAATAACAACAACATTGTAAAGATAAGCAACTTTTAAAGACTTACAAACTCTAATTAAAGTACAGACCAAACATAATTCCAGAGTATTGATGTGTTGCTGACCTTCTGATAGAGAAATGATAGATTCAAGATGCAAAATAAGACATATACATATGTTTGTGTGTATGTGTGTGTAAATAACATGTATATAGTGACATGGATAATATGATAATTTGTCTTGCTTTATGATGTGTATTTGACACAAGAGTTTTCTTTTTCTTTTTCTTTTCCCATTAAATAAAAATGAAGATAAAAGGGAAATGCTTGTTAATTGGGGGAAAAAACTTCACCAAAATTGGGGAGAAGCACAGTGATAATTCTTAGATGTCAGGGAAACTTACTAAATATTTTCATGAGATCAATAAGCTAAAAATCAATTGCCTAATAGATTATAAAATAATGGGGTCTGTATGTTATCTTCAAACCATGCACTTGTTTATAAACTATATCTGAATGAATATTGCTGATATATATTTGCTTTAAGTATATGCCAATTTCAATTGGATAGTATTCTAAAAAAATCAAATTCATAGGACATCATGTAGAATAAAAGCATATACAGGGAGACTCATACTTGTGAAGAAAAACAAGAGGACTGTTTGGTCCTCATGCTTCATGATATGCAAGATTATGGGGCTGCAAGTTTGTTCCCACCAAGAAACCTTAGTTCTGTGTTCTGGTGAATACCATATAAAATTCCCACATGTGATAATGGTCATTCCCATTGGTAGATAACCTTTCTAGGCTTTTGCCTCAAGGGTTTATCACTTGTACTTGGGCTAGAGGTATATACACACATATATTTTCTATATACCTACTCTTGCTCAATAAAGACCTGAATAATCAAATAAACCAATGAGAAACTATGGCAAGTGACTTCTTTTATTCTAAAACTACATAGAGTAGTTCTAAAACTACTGAGACCTAGGTGACCTAGGATAAGTTGAAGCAAAGCTGACTATCTCATCCAAAACAGCAGCTACAGTAGGAGACAGAGCTAGACCTGGCATAGCTCTGATTTAAGAACCAAAGCAGGAATGATTATTCAATCAAACAAAACACCAACTAAAAAAAAATACAATAGATCCAGAGCTGCCTAGAAAGCAGACTCATTAGAGGAAAAAAGTAAATTTTCTAGAACTATGTGAATACCTACAAGAAATAAAGAGATAAAGACAAATGAAACAAAAGCTCTTAAAGAGTCTAATAACTTAGAAAAGAAAGTGGTAAATCTTATTCAAGTAGCAGATGACCTGAAAACTAAAATAGAGAGAAATCAGTGACTTCATGATACAGCAAGAAATATTAGAATAAAATAAAATAAAAAGATTAAAAAATAGGAGAACATGTAAAATATCTGATAAAAAAAGTGTAATTTGGGAAATAGGTCAAAGACAGAATTTAAGAGTCACTGGGCTCCTTGAAGATCATGATTTAGATGGGAAAAAAAGTCTGGGCATTATTTCAAGAAACCATAAATTAAAGCTACCAAGATCTATTAGAAGCAAAGTGCAAATTAAAAGCAGAAAAAAGGAACCTTAAGAGGAAGTATAATAGGAATATCATAGTTAAAATCTAGCCCTTTCATTTCAAAGAAAAAAATACTATCAGCTTTCAGAAAGAAACATTTAAGAAATTACAATATGGACTATACAAGACATGGCAACTTATATTAAATGAGAGGAGATCTTGTAACATAATATAAATGAGTCGAATCTTGGAATATAATATTTCAAAAGGCAAAAGATACAGAATTATAATCAAGAACAATATATCCTGAAATCTTTCATGGAAAAAAAGGACTTTCAAATATTTTTGATTAAAAACCTAGTACTAAAATACAAATATATGAATCCAGAGAAATCTAGAAAGGTAAATTTAGTTTCTAAAACAGTTGGAAGAACCTTATGGTGCCAACAAATTAATAGAATGAAAATAAACAAGTTTCAGAATCTTAATAAATTCAAAGTTTATGAAAAGAGTTAAATAAGAAAACCAGAAGAAATGGGGTGGATTGGTTCTGTTTTGAAAGTTTTAGGAGGAAATATAGAAGGGAAAGTAAAAGGAATGCACTAATGTAGAAAGAAGGAAGGGGGTAGAACTTGCTATATCATATTTGGAAAGTGTTAGAAGAATATATAAAGATAGAGGTGAGGAAGGGTGGGCATAAAATAAATCTCATTTATCTGAAATAGACAAGGAAATGTTAAAACATTATTCTGTGAAGGTTGTCAATGTGATAAAATCAATCAATATTAACAATTAATATATACAGTCCATTTTAAAGATTTTTTTATTAAAATAAAATTGTTTAATAGGCATGTTATTGCTCATCTAAAATAACTTATTAAGCACTAAAACAGATTGCACAGCCGACTTAAAATCAAATACAGACAAATGAAATTAAGTTTTCATATTATATTGTAAATGTGTGCATGCAAAGATATATATGTATATATTCATATAGACAAAAATAAAATATAATTTCATGGTTTCATTTTGATTTCATAGTAAACCATATTCACTCAATTATCTTTTCTTTGTTTTTAAAAACAATCCCAAATGCCAAAAATTTGTTGCAAATTTCATTTACAAGTGTTTTTTGAGCTAATGCTTTCGGAGGCTCTTTTGGGGGGGATGAGAAAGGGACAATGAAGCAAATGGAAAATTTTATACAAAATTTTCCTGCATAAATATGTAGCTCTCATTAAGGGGTCATATTTTAATTTTTATGACCTTGGTGCCCATGCCCCAACCATGACTGATGTTTCTAGGGCACTGAGCTGAAATTCGTGACCTTGGCATGTGCTGTTTACATATTGATTTTGACAGGCTCATTCTGTCATGCACATGTTAGTAGAATGTCATGGTGTCTTTCTGCCAAGTAAATGTCATTTTTGAAGACAGTTTTTTGGATGTTAACTACTGTCTACTAGAAACTAAACAGAAATAATAGCTTCATTTCCCACGAGTCTAAAAAAGTTGTCAAATAGCAAAAGCATTTGAAAACAGCTGATCTGAGTCAGATTTTAACAAATGATAGATAATAATTTTAATCTGAATTTTATTAACCTTTAATACCATTCAGTAAGTACAAAAGTAATTTTCTTAGAAACAATAAATAGCCCACCATACCATGACAAAATTCCATATTGGAATATTAATCCAACTGTGACATTAGCAGGGAGACCAAGAACATTCTCAATCAAAGCTTCATACTTGTGGAACAGAGCACTTATTCAAGTTTTTATTGTCATGAGTCCAATTATCATTTTACCAATGATTTCCTGTGTAGAAAGTTTATATCTCATAGTGGCAATAGGATAGTATCCATTAAAAGATAGTAGGCAGTAAGCAAGTAGAATGAATCTCTCAGAGCAAAACAGACAAATGACCAATCATGCTTCAGCCTTTGTAGAACACTTGCACAATGGCAACAATATTAACATAGCTAATAGTTCTAGTATATAGACTTTTCAATTGCTAACTATTATATTCAGATGAAGTACACACAGAATAAAAGTGTCTTGAGTTGTTGGCTGTGTTTATTCTTCTCATTGCTTTATGTTTTTTTCCTGTTAAAAACTGCTACTTATTAAAGGCTTTATTGAGGATGATTCTGAAATTAATAGTTATTATAATTTCACAGATCATTACATTTTTTTCTAATTTGCTATTTCAATACACATGCTGTTTACTGGGAAAGACTTGTTTGTATTTTTAATGTGGAGTTCATGCTACCTAAAGGGCTTAGGCTCAGTAAGAGAAAGGGGCTATTGGGACAAAAGGAAAAAGGAACAGAGGAAAGGGAACTTTAAGGTCTTACATCTTCTATAATCTAAAGCTGAGTTTATTCCAAAGCCAACTGGACAGAAAAGAGGTAAAAACTTGGAAAAGTTACTTAGGACCCATGTTTTTTAAGATGCATTTAGATATGTGTGTATATGTGTGTGTATATATAACTGGGTAAATATATTTAAAAGATAAAAGCCTTGATGTAGGCACAACTATTAAAATGCTTTTGAAAACTAGAAGCTTTAGCATTAGTAAAAACAGTAAATTATTTATTAAGAACCTAAAATAACTGACATTTTATATAATATTTTTATATACATATAAAATGCTAAATTTAATTTAATTAATTGCTAAATTGTATGGCAGAGATAATAGGTGCTATTTTATAAGGAAGGGAAAGAAAGAGATCAGATTTTTATAAAATCTTTATTTAGGAGGTAGAAATGATAAGGACCTGAAAATATTTAGATAGATAGTAGATAGAAGAAGCAAAGGAAATCATTTTGGATATGAGGCATGGCTTGAACAAAAGTACAAAGGCAATAATGAGTATAACATAATCAAGAGATGGTAGAACATTAGCTGAAGCATAGAGGGTAGGTAGTAGATAAAAATCCAAAGAGTTTGGGAAGTTGTGGAGAGCCATGAAGATCAGGGTAAGAAGTATAGATTTGACTCTATGAACAATAAAGAGAGATTGTAGGTTTCTGAATAGGTTTGATATATTTAAGGGAAATTCATCCTGTGTTCATGGGAAAAGGGTATTGGAGAGATTGGAGGTAGAGAAACCGGAAGACCTCCTTATAGAAAACTTTGAATTTTAGTTTAAAATCAAATTAGATTTAATGTATTAGCAAATGTAAGTGACATGTATCACCTCTGTCACAAGAGACATCCCTCCACTCTTTTTGTCCTCTCCATATCCCCTATTATTCCCTACCCCTCCACAGAACCCTGGGCTCATATGAATGAGATTGGATCCTGTGGGCCTGAATTTAAAGAAGTGAAATGTTTTTTGGCCATTAATGTCCCTCTCTCCCAGAATAAAACACCCTCTCCGCCTCCCCCCCTCCCCCTTCTTTAAGATGAAGCTTAGTTAGAACACCAACCCTGAATTCAGGAGGACCTGAGTTCAAATCTGGCCTCAGACACTTACCACTTCCTAGCTGTGTGACCTGGGGCAAGTCACTTAACCCCAATTGGCTCAGCAAAAACAAAAAACAAAAGAAAAGGGGGGAAAAAAAAAGATGCAACTTAGTCGTTATGATTACTGAGTTTCATTATTTTGTTCTTTCTGCTTACAATGTTGTAGTCATTGTGAATTGGGGACAGCTAGGTGACTCAGTGGACAGAATGTCAGGTCTGAAATTAGATTCCTCTCTTTGAGTTCAAATATGGCCTCAGATACTTCCTGGGCAAGTAATTTAATTTTGTTTTCTTCTGTTTCCTTATATGTAAAATAAACTGAAGAAGGAAATAGAAAAAAAAAAATTGGTCAAAAAATCCCACAAGACTCCAAGCTGGGGGCAAAGAGTGGGACATGACTGAAACAACTAAATTAACAACAAAGTCATTATGAATATTGGGTTTTTTTTTTATTATAATGTGTATTTTACTTATGGTTACTTATTCAGAGAAATTTTTCATATTGCTGTTATACGTTGCTGTAATGTTCTGGTTAGCTTTCTGGAGATCTCTCCAACCAGCCTTGGTTTCAGCAGAATAATCACCATGTGAATAGTCAGGAATAAAGTCCAAAATCTTTATTATCTCCTTCACAGTCTGTCTCCTTTGCCTGAGGCCAGGCTAGCTTTCTGGAGGTCCCCTGGAATAGATCTTGGTTTTAGTGTAGGAGGCAGGAGAGCCACCACAAGGGTCTCTATCTTGAAGTCTGTCCGAGTCTGAGAGCTTGAGCTCCAGCCTCTAGTCTCTGTCTTCTCTCCCTCTGGTTGAGTTCGTCCCAGTTTATATACTCTATTACAATTACATCATTACCATATACTGAGTATAAACAAATCATTATATCACCAGGGAACCATTATTTGTTGTAAGATTAAATCAATTATACTGAACTAGAAAACTCACATGCTAAATTAGATAACCATTGTCTTATCAATTCCACTGAGTTAACACCTTGTTGTAGAATTAAATTGATCATACTGAGCCTTAAGTATATTTCTCCAAAGTTCCTGCCCTTTCCGTCTCCTTTCTTTTGTTTTAGAAGATAGGTAATCATGACCTCCCTGACATCTCAGAAAGGAGGGTGAAAACACCAAAGGAAAATGGGAAGTCAAACCAGATTTTGTTAGTGGGTTACTGAAGGGTCTCACTTGAAACAGGTATACATAAATCCATCAACATGGGAGGTATTACATAAGCACATAGTAATATGACACAGGCTAGTAGTGATGGAACAAACAACATGAATCAACATGAGGAATTATACATGTCCATAAGTCCTAGAAATAGTCCAAAACCAATCTATTGTCCATTACTTCATGTGTTAGAGAATCCAATGATTCCTGAAAATTTTTTAGTTCTGCAATAGTCTCATCATGTATCAGGGTATCCTATGATTCCTGCAAGTTTTGAAGTCCTGTATCAGTCTTATCATGTCTCAGGGAATCCAATGATTCCTGCTGGTTTTGAAATTCTGTAACAATCTTATCAACAATTATTGATGTTCATGAGTCAATTGCCATATACATTGGGTTAACAGCCTTGCTTTTTCAGTGGCACATGTAGTCAGAGGTGGAACTACCTGATGTTTCTTGAGTTTTCTACTTTGTTTCAATGTTTTTCACTTTTTCTGTCTCTCTCCGATGGACAAGGCGAATATGGCTCATTGGTATCCATCTGATTTCTTCTCCATCTGTAGAGATACAAACAAACCCTCTCCCCCAAGCAGTTAACCTATCTGGCCCCTTCCATTCACCACTTTCTGGATCTCTCCACATCATCTAAAGATAGTGGCGATTATCTAAAGATAGTGGAGCCGCTTGCCCTGGACACTGCCCTTCTGATGGGTTATAAAACCTGTCTGCTGGAGCCAGTGCATCTATATCAAAAATTAAAAAATTAATGGTATGGAGAGCTAAATGTAAAAGTTCTTTAGGATTACCTGTAGCTACCCCTTTCTTTTGTTTTTGGAGGAGTATCCTGATGTCTCTGTTTCGCCTCTCTACTATTGCCTGTCCTTGAAGATTAAAAGGTATACCAGTGGTATGTAAAATCTTATACTGTGCACAAAAGTGTGCAAAATGCTTGGAAGTATGTGCAGGTCCATTATCTGTTTTTATTGCTTGTGGCACACCCATAATTGCAAAAGCTTGTATAAGATGTCTCAGACACAGAAGACTCTTTCGGCCACTGCTCTCAGTCACAGACACAAAAGAACATTCCAGACTCCATCTTTGAGCAGCCACGTGGCCCTCCTGCTTGCTTTACTTCTCCACTAAGATCAAGGACTCGAGCTGATCCCAAGGTCCTCCAGAGAACTAGTCTGGACTTTACATTTTGCTGCCCAAACATGGGGTTCTAGGTGAGGTCCTATATAAATCAGCAATTTGTATTTCCTTAGTGTTTCTATGGTCTTTTGTAGATCTGTTTCTAACATATGCCTCTCAGGTGCACATCCCAATATCTCATCCATGTAATGTAATAGCATAACTTTTGGAAATGCTTTTCTTACTGGAGCAAGAGCAGCAGCAACATACATTTGACACATAGTAGGGCTATTTTTCATTCCCTGTGGCAAAACTGGCCATTCATATCTTTCATAAGGGTCAGCTAAGTTAATAGTGGGCACCGAAAAGGCAAATCTTTTCATATCCTCCTTATTTAGAGGGATAGAATAGAAACAATCCTTAATGTCTATAACCCAAAGAGGCCTTTCTCTAGGCAATTGAGTAGGAGATGGAAGTCCAGGTTGAAGAGTTCCCATAGTTTCCATTTGTTTATTTACTTTTCTTAAATCAGTGAGCATCCTCCATTTTCCAGATTTCTTTCTTACAACAAATACTGGGGAATTCCAAGGACTTTGAGAAGGTTGTAAGTGTCTTTGGTCAAATTGCTCCTGTACTATATTATAGTTATTCTTATTATGGTAATTAATTTAATATTTAATAAGGTATAGGCCTGAATAATATCTCTTGTTAAGGGCCACTGTTCTATCCACACTGCTGGTGTATAAGTTTTCCATTAAATGGGAACGGGTGAAAGTATAGGCAGGCCTTCAACAGCAGCCCTGCCTAAAAAGCCGAAGTACTCAATTATAATCCTAACTGTTGCAAAATGTCTCTTCCCCACAGATTGATGGAGATTTTTTTTTCAACTACAAAAGGAGTAAAAACTCCTGTTTCACCTTCAAATGTCCATCTCACAGGGGCAGAACTAACTTTAGCTGCTATTGATCCTCCTATGCCAGACATAAAGGTGTCTGTCTTAATCTTCGGCCAGTGACTGGGCAGCTGGCATCTCTAATGACTGTGATAATGAATGTAATAATGATCTGCATCCATGTCTACCAACCCTTCCCAAAGTTGTCATTTACATAGATAGTGAGCATAGGATAACTGCTGCTGTCTAGAATATTCCTGAATTCTGTTGCTTGGAGTCAGAATCTGGGCAACTATTTCCAGATTGCCTATTAGGAGTCTGTATCAGTAAACCTGATGCTACTACTTCTCCTGGGTGATAGGTCACACATTGTCTACCTGTATAGTGACTGGGATATTATCTACATATTCCCCAGTTCCCCACCTTAGTGTATGGATGAATACTGTTTTGTAAGTACTCTCAGAAGGTGAAATGGTCAAGCTTATTGTGGCTGGAAGAAAGGGATCCATAGGCTGGAGAGGAACAGGTTTCACCTTTCCAGGGAATATCTCAATAGTCCCAGCTGCATACAATTCTATTTTCTCTAATTGCAATCCCTTTCCCCTATTTGATTGCTTCTTGGCTGATTGATTATGTAATCCCTTTCTCCCATTAGATTGCTTCTTGGCTGATTGGTCATGTCTGAGTACTGAACTTCTAAAGACCCTCTGGGTGTAGCATCAGCTGCCATCATGCCCTGAGTATTTTTTGCTTTGGACCCTGGGGCTGGGCCCCCCATCCCATTTCCCTGAATCAGTCTGCCTTCTGATGCCTAATGGAAGCCTCTGTTGCATTTTGGACATGGGGATTTGGGTTTTGTTCTCCCACCCTGTTTTCTCACTCTGTCTTTATGCCAACATTGAGCTTTCAAATGCCCTACTTTACCACATTGAAAGCATTGACGAGTCGCTCTAGAAGTCCCTTGCCAAAAGGGACCCTGTCTTCCCATGTTCGGATCTTGGGGAGTCTGCATCATAGACTGAGTATAAAAGATATTTGTGCTTACTGTAGCACAGTGTCTTATGAGCTCCTCTAAAGGAGCATCCTTGTGTAGTCCCAGTATAATTCTTCTACAAACCTCATTAACATTTTCTTTATCAAGTTGTCTTATCATAATTCCTGTTGCTGCATTTTCATCAATAGTTTGAATGACAACTGTTTGCAGAAATGCTACAAAATCAGCAAAGGATTCATTTGAACCTTGCTCTATTTTCGTGAAGGCTCCCACCTCTTCCTGGGAGGGTGCCCCATGCTTTGATAGCAGCAGAAACAATTTGCTCACATGATGCTGTGGGGTAATTAATCTGTGCTCAAGTGTCTGCAAAAGGACCTATACCTGTTAGTGGTCACAGGTGATTGGTGTATTAGCTCCAAGTTGCCTGTTTCATTGGGCTTGTATCCTACAGAGTTCACTATATTCAGAAAGCCACAACAAGTTTTGCCCAGGTTCTAAGCATGTCTTTGCTATAGATTTGCAGTCACTAGGGTTAAAATTTCATAAGCCAAATTCTGTAATAACATCTTAACATAAGATGATGTAGATCCATAAAGAGTGCAAGCCTTTTTCAGATCTTTGATAATTTCTACATTAAAAGAATTGTAGCTTATCCTTTCTTGACCTGAAGAGTTAAGCTGTTTAATCATGGGATAAACTTCTATTCTCAAATCAGCTATATTCTATTCTTCCTCTTTGGCTTTAAATAGTGCCTTTTCCAATGAATTCATAGGGGTGGGTGGTTGGTGGAGGGAAGATGCTGGTGATATCACTGCCCTTCCCGCTCCTCTTCCTTTCTCCACCCAGGAAGGTGAAGTTGATGGGGGAGGGTCAAGATCCTAGTTGGGTGTAGGTGTAGGTGAAGCTGGGCTGTGAGAGTGAGAAACACCACACCCTTTAAGTTTACTCAACTCCCCATGCCTTTCAGTGATTTTTTTTTTTTTTTTCATTATCCTCCCCCTTCTCTTTCTCATTCTCCTCATGCTTCCTTGTCTGGCTATTCTTTTTAAAACTTTTTCTTTTTTCTAGAACTTGTGGGATTCTTTAAGGCCAATTGTATTATGTTGAACTTATAGAATGTTTTCTTAGAAATTGAATCAGGACCATTATCATTGTAATATTCTCTTAATTGTTCTCCTACTAGAAATTTGTTTACAATTATCTGCCTCTATTTCTTCTTCCTTTACGTGCATTCTAATTTTTCTAAGAGTCCATCAATCTGCTCCCAAGTTACAAGCAAACCTTGCCTCTTTATTAAGCATTCTCTCTATAGAGCTTCCTTGGAGTGGGGGAGGTTCTTTTCTTAGAATCTGCCCCATTTCAGCTCTTAACAAAGTTTCCTGCTTGTCTATTTTAATACTCATCATACTTCCTGGTCACAGGGACTTCTTCATTGAAATTACAATTGAGCTTCATGTTCAGGTCCTTAGTCCACATTGGGGCACCAAATATAGTGTTCAGGCTTGCTCCCTGGAGGGCTTCAGGGTCAGTCAGAATCAAGATCAGTCAGAGTCCTTGGTCTTTAGGGGGAGAAATGAAGGAGGCAGGCAAGCTGCTACACGGCTTGCCAAAGATGTATCCTGGATTCTAGATTCCAGAGTTACCAGCCACTCTCCTTGTCCTGCAGCCAAGTGAGGCTGACCTCTCTTCCTCAGCCCTCCAATCCTTGCCTACAATTACCTTACCACCAAACATTCAGCAATTGCCAATGGTGTAGAGAGCCATCACATCACCATCTCATCTAAATATGTATATAGAGCCATTATCTCACATTGAATAGGTAATTAAACTTAAGTGCTCTGCTGTCTGATTCAAGCACACCTTTTCAGAGTTTCAGCCCTCTACAGAGCTCCAATCCTGTCTTCTTTGGCTGAGTTTGTCCCAGTTTATATACTCTATTACAATTGCATTATTACTGTATACTGAATATAAACCAATCATTATATCACCAGGGAACCATTATTTGTTGTAAGATTAAATCAATTATACTGAACTAGAGAACTCACATACTAAACTAGATAACTATTGTCTTATCAATTCCACTGAGTTAATAACTTGATGTAGGATTAAATCAATCATACTGAGCCTTAAGTATATTTCTCCAAAGTTCCTGTCCTTGACACTTTTGCAATTCTTCTTTTAAGAATTCCCGTGACCACTTAGACCATTAGAAAAGTTCTTGGTATTATATATTTGTGTTAACTCTTATGTGATACAAAATTTGTATGGCTTTTCTCCTTCCTAATTGACAGTTTCCTTAGGATAAACCTTAGATACATTGATTTTGAATGAGGGAAAGATTTTCAATTTCACATAACTAAAATTATCTGTTTTATTTTTTGTATTTTATCTCTTCTATTCTGTTTGGTTTATTTTTTTAAAAAATCAGCTTGGCACAATATAATAGGAAGTCATGCCTCTGGACAAGTTTTTTTTTTTTTTTTTAAGATACGGGTGAATGGGTGACCAGTTGATTTTATGGCATGTGATGTGTTCCATGATAATAAGATGATGTGAAATAGCCAGCTCTGCCCTTGTAGAATGTTCTGGAAATGCAACTTCAAAAACATGAATAAATGACAAAGCAAATATTAAGTGCATTCTGTTTGTCAATCACTAGACATTCATTCTCTGAGTTTGCATTCTGATGAGAAAGTGGTGGCTAGAGAGGGGCATTTTGGTCCAGAAAGTTAAAGAGATATCAAATGGGACTATAGTACAGTAGAATTACACATTCCATCTAGGAATAATAGCAAAGTTGGTTTGATCATGGTATATGGTCCCAGAACCGGAGAAGTGAGGAAAGAAAGGGTACTCATAGAGAGTAAGGCAAATGATAAGGATGTTGTGGAGATGGCCAGAGAGGGGGAGTAAAGTGAATCATTGGTGGAATTTTCCTAAAATAGAGATCAAAAGAGACAGTCATCAATCAGGAAAGCCAGATCCTAGGATTAAAGTTCCTTCAGGGTGTTGTTCACGATGTCTAAAATGATTGGCTAGAAGACCAGAGAGAATGTAAGTAGTTCAAGACTGGTCTCATATTTATAGTACTATTGCCCAAGAAACTTTAATCAGACAGTATTAGATTTGACTAAAGACAAGCCTTTCCCTCCTGTAATTGATCAACGAGGGTCAGATTTTTTATCATGGTGCTAAAACATGCAGATATGGTAGTAAAATAGCAGATTTTGCCAATTCATAACAGTCTCCAGAACTGGAATTTGCAACTTGAAGTTTAGATAACGTCAGCTGATGCTTGTTTTGCGAAGGGAGAAGGGAATGGCGCAAATAGCACCAAACAGAATTGCACAATTTCATGACATCATTCCACTCCTAGGTTGAGCTTGGTCTTTGGAGAATTAACTATTGTCTCTCCTATCTCTAGTTAACTGTGATCTTCAGTTAAGATGCTGTTTTGTGTTCTACTAGAAAGAAGAGAGGCTCATAGCTTAAGACAGCAAGAAACTCCCCAATTTTTCTCCTTCTGTGTGCCATCTCTGAGGTCTCTGACTTCTTACACAGGAGATCAGAAAGAGAACATGGTTACCATGACAAACTAAGTACTTAGGCTTATAAGCTTTTCCTTCTGACAGTTATTCCCGTGACAGGACTGCGTGTCTTTTGGTGTCCTAATTTATGGTGACAATTTTGCTTACTTTTCTAATTTTTTTTTCTTCAGTCTAGACTGTAATGATGCAATGATCATTTTCTATTAGTCATCAAACATCTCTGGGGTTCAAAGTTTCCCACTTTTTACACTATAAGTCACCTTTATTTGTTTATGCATATGTAGGTGGGGAAAAGCTATATAAGTGATATATAGCCAAAGGAAAGTTAATTTTTTCTGCTATCTGTTTAACATCTTTCCTGGCCTTTTCATTTGCAAACAAATCTACTCAAAATCTCATGTCCTGTATTAGGTGAAAAATGGCTTTTTCAAAGTTTAGTGTTCAATATAAGGTGCAAAATTATCTGCTCAAAATCTGACCATTTTTGCTCTGAATGAAGTATACTTTTTATCTATCTCATTGACTTCTGTTATTTTTCTTTTGAAAACATGCCAACATCTGAAAGGAGCACAGTTTTATAGATCCAACTATGCAAATCATTGACAAAAATATGAAACAGCACAATGACTGAGGATAGACACTATAGACCTTAAGAATTTCCAAGTTGTCAATAAAATGGTCAAAATTTATTACTGTGTGTATTGTAATAGTATGTGTATCAGTTCTTTGAGAATAGGGTTTTTTCTATTTACTTTTGTATTTGTAGTGTCTAATATATTGTCTTGTACATAGTAGGCACTTAATAAATATCTACTATATTGGATTGCACTTTGTTAATAGCTGAAATTCTTTCTCCTCTTTGCAGATTATGGGTATGTCATAGATTGTCAGAAACAATTGATGTATTGTTTCATTTTTACTTAATTGCATTTTTCTTTCTCTTTAAATCTTGGTTACAAAAGTTGTCTTTTTGCACAGGGAAAAGAAGAAGGGTATTTTCAAAAATTAAATATACATAAAAATAAAAGGCAATAATAATTACATACATACATTACATAGTTACAAAAGAAATTGAACTAGAAATACTGTGGAGTATATGCAAAAATATTTATAGCAGCATTCTTGTCATAGCAAATCACTGGAAACAAAATGGGGACAACAATTTTCTGAACAAAAGGAGAATATCTATGACGATGGATCAGATTGATTATTTGCTAATGAAAGAAGACAGAATTGGATTACTCCTAGTACTATACCAATTGTTCAAAGAATAGATACAAATTTTTTTAGGCTACTTAGTGAGTGCTATCCCCTTGACAAAGAAACTATTGCCAATGATTAGTACATTTTTTTTTTTGGAGGATTTGTTGATATTTTTAGAACAGAGAAGATGAACAGCTCCTGAAATGTTTTGCATCATAAACAATTTCTGGAACTGCATAAAATTATTTAACTAATGGAACTTCTTATAAAGAAGATCTTTTCAAACCAAAAAAAAAGTCAGCTCATCATGAAGGTTGATTTTGTTCCTACAAAATAATTCCCCAACCTTGTCACTTGTGCAGAAGGTGGAACTGATACATATGCAATTTCAAAGAATTGTGAATTCAATGACAAAGTCAGCAGAAGGGAGAAGGAGTATTTTAGGATTTGGTGTATTTGATGAGAGACTCAACAGTCAATTAAGTAGTTTATTTAGTTTATTAGGAGAAATAGGAAAGAACAATAGTAAAGTGTTGTTGTCGGAGCCCATTATCTGTTGATAAGAAATCATTGTTCCATGATTGTGGGAAAGCATTCTACATTCTATCTGTGGTGAGTGAATTCTGAAGAGGTAGGTCAATCTATTTGCATTGTGAGAAATGTATCCAGTTATCAACAACTGCAAGTTTGACAATGGTAGAAATAATTAACAGTACTTACTGAGGTCCTTCCCATTTCAGATTTAACGTCCTTTTGTACAGATGCTCCTTCCAATAAACTTAGTCTCCAGGGTTCAGGCAACATAGTGGGCCATTCATTGGGGCCCAAGGCTGAAGCTTTAGTAAAATTAATTAAGAAAGCTTCAGATAGAGCTTTACAATAATCTCATATTGTAGAATGTACTACAGGAGAGTCAGTAAGCAATGGCCTAGACTCCTTGGCTAGCCTGTTACTATTTCTTAAGGAGATAAATGATGTGATCCTTGAAAAGTAGGTCTGAAGATCACATAAACTTCTGGTGGGGGTGAAGCAGGGAGGAAGCCTGGGTAAGGTGGTGGGATGGAAAAGAGCCATTATATAATTTGGTTAGTCTAAGTTTCAAGAGTTCCATTAGAGTTTTTAAAACATATTCTGAGCTCTGGAGGCGATTTAGCTACTGGAAAAATCAAAGAGTGGGAAACTTTTAGCAGCTGTTGAATGGCCTTTCCTATGAAATGAGTTCTGTGTTCGCTATATATATGACATGGAATTCCTCATACAGGAAATATCCTATTCAAAAAAACCCTGATTACTGTTATGGATGTAGCTTTTTGAACAGAAAAGGCCCATCAACTAGAAAATACACTTAATTTAAGCATGCTCATATCTTTTAGTTTTTGATAATTTTTAAAAGTTTAATTGTACATGTTTGAATGGAAGTTATTCTTATCTTTTCTTTGTTTTTATAGGTTTGCCAGGATTGCACAAACTCAGGGAGAATAAAGGGAAATTTCCTTTTTCATCACAGTTTCTTAACATTTCTACCAGAGTATTTTTGTCCTAATGTATTAGGCTCTTGCTAACAGATGCAGAGTAGAATTAGGGACCACCAGGTGACTGTTCCTAGACCTCCATATTCTATCTGCATCAATGAAAGGATTGTTTTGGAGCCACATCTGTTTCTCTTTAGGTGAGGCAAGTATGTGTGTGTGTGCGCGTGTGTGTGTGTGTGTGTGTGTGTGTGTGTGTCTTTCATTTCAGCTGTTCAGTACCTTGGTATGATTAGGAGTGTCTGAATCTGGAGGAGATAATAATCTGGAGCAGAAATTTATCAAAGACAGAAACTTTAGCTTTCATATCTGCTAGATTATTCCCGATTGTTTCTAGATCTAGATCTAACCTAACATATCAACTTCTGTGATTTATTAGCTTCTTTTTCCTACATCAGTGCTTCTTTACCACTCTTACTTATACTGACCAAATCTATAATGTTAGAGGCAACTCAATCAGTTTTTTCCTTTTAAACATTTTTGATACCTATTTACTATTTATTTGTCACATGCACAGTGGCCATACGATAGTAAAAAATACCTTGGCAGATGGGCTAAACTAGGTGGAGGGTAGCCAACAGATCTCAAATCCATTGGTGAGTTAGGGGAATATCTGCCCCAAGGGAAATGGGCAGATGATAACAATTTGTTCTAACAGCCATGTAGATGGCTGACACAAACACTGTGGAGTAATTTGGTGAGGCAGTGGAAAAGACAAGGTCATCCACTGAATCCTGAGCCATTGGCAGTCATCCTGACTTTTGTTTTGCCACTGGATTTTCATGACTCTGCAAGAGATTATAAGGATGATGACTTTGTGCAACTTTGTCTCTCTTAAATCTAATTCATGCATGAGTCAAGATATTACCTTATGATGCCATTGATCTACTTTGAAAACAAAAGACAAATAACTGTATCAGTATTTGACAATATTTGTGAATACTAGTGGACAATTATTCTGTAGTAATAGAAGTTCTCTTTTCCTCAACTGATTTATCTTTTTTCTACATACAGTTGTGGTTTTGGTGAAGGTGGCAAGGAAGTAATCTGCAACTTCCATGGCATTCTTTATGATTTGTGCAATGTGAGGCTGTATCATTAAATCTAATTAAGATATAATGCCCTGATCCCAATCTTCTTTTTTTAGTATACTATTTTGCTTTTCTGAATATATACAAAGATAGTTTTTAATATTCATCTTTATAAAACCTTGTGTTCCAAATTTTTCTCCCTCTCCACTGCCTTCCACCTCCTCAAAATAGTAAACAATCTGATATAAATTAAGTATCTGCAATTCTTCTAAGCATATTTCCATATTCTTCATGCTGTGCAAGAAACAGATCAAAAGTGGAAAAAAAAACACAAGAAAGGGGAAAAAAAAAAACAAGCAAGCAAACAAGCAATAACAACAACAAAAAGGTGAAAACTTTGATCCATAGTCAGTCTTCATAGTTCTCTCTCTAGATTCAGATGGCACTCTCCATCATAAGTCTATTGGAATTATCTTGAATCACTTCATTGTTGAAAAGAGCCAAGTCTATCACCATTGATCATCACATAATCTTGTTATTACTATATATAATGTTTTCTTGGTTCTACTCACTTCATTTAGCAATAGTTCATGTCAGTCTTTTTCTGGGCTTTTCTGAAATCAGCCTGTTCATCATTTCTTATAGAACAATAATATTCCATAACATTTATACAGCATAACTTATTCAGCCATTCTCCAACTGATGGGCATCTACTCAGTTTCCAGTTCCCTTACACTACAAAAAGAGCTGCCACAAACATTTTTGCACATGGGGGCCTTTTCCCCTTTTTTTATGATCTCTTTGGCACACAGGCCCACTAGAGATACTGCTGGATTTGATAGCTCTTTGAGCATAGTTCCAAATTGTTCTCTACAATGGTTGGATCATTTCACAATTCTACCAGCAATGCATTTGTGTTCCAGTTTCCTTACATCCCCTTCAACATTTGTTGTTATCTTTTTCTTCATTTTAGCCGATCTGAGTGGTATAAAGCAGTATCTCAGATCAACCTTTCTTCTTAAGCCACTTTTTGACTACTAATGGTGAAAGTATCACTTAAGTAACTGGAGAAGGTCTAGAATACATGATCTAAGAAATTCTAGTTCTTTCTTAAATTTTGAACTGTAATCTTTTGGTTTGTAGAAATCCTTAATTACAACCATAAGTTCAGATGTCTTTTTAAAAACCTTAACTTAGTTTCTTTTCTGTCTCCATATATGTGTCACAGTATGCCCTTCATTGGGGATTCTTGCTTTCTTTATTCTCTAATGCCCATCTTAAATGCTTTAGGATGGGGAAAGAGAAAGATTATTTAAGAGACTATACATTTTCATTACTTGTTATTAAGAAATGCCATTTCCCCCCAAATCTGCAAGATTTCAAACATAAACTTAGCAGGAATACTCTTGGAAAATAAGGAGAAAAAAACATTCATTAAGTACCTGCTATCTGTCAGATACCGTGCTAAGTACTTTGCAAATATTATCTTATTTGATCATCATAACAACTATGAGAAACAGGTATCCTTATTATCATTACCATTTTATAGTTGAGTAAACTGAGATAAATAGGAAATTTAAAAATAGAAAAAGATATATAGAAATAAATAGGTTACGTGACCTGCCCAGGATTATACAAATAGCAAGTGTCTGAGGTTGGATTTGAACTCAGAACTTCTTGATGTCAGGTAGACCCAGAACTTTAGAACAGATTATTTTCATTTTGCAGATTTTTAAAAAAGTGGCAAGAAATAGACAATTATTGAACAGTTGCCTTTTGGTTGATTTTTGATGTGTTTTGATGTGTTATGTTGTATTTCTTCATGTCTGATTATGGGATCAGAACCTAATCTTTCAGGACTTAGAAACTAGATAATTCTGGGCTTGGACTGAATAACTGGAAGTCATTCAACTTTCAAATGATGGAAAACAGACACTTGGAAACTTTGAGACCTCTGAGTTATTAGGAAGTCAAGATCTTCATTTCTATAGACTTCTGAGTCTTATTCCATGAACAAGGAAAACATCTACAAGGATACTAACATTTTGTGAAATTTGTGGATATGTCCTGGAGCAGATAAGAATAGCAGTTTCCAGAAGTTTTACTTTATAAACAACCTCTGTAGTTGGTGGTGAACAGCATCCTTTCACTAATATGTTCAGCATGGAATTAATTCTGCTCTCCTTTTTTAGCAAATTATGGTATATGAATTAAGTAAAATATGGATTATGTGGTAAGAAATTACTAACAGGAGAAATTTAGGGAGACAGAAAGTTCTGTATAAACTGATGTAGAGTGAAGTAAGCAGGAACAGATCAATTCATACATTTACTATAATATTGTAAAGGAAAAGAACTTAAGAACTCTGAACAGGATAATGATCAGTCATGACACAAGAAGACTGATGATGAGTCATTCTTTCTTTCTCTTGGCAGCAAATTGATGGGACTAGAGTTCAGAAGGAAATGTACATTTTCAAACATGGTCAATTCCTGAATATAGAGAATATGCTGTTATGAAGAAAGACATTATTATTGAGAGGAAGAGAATAACAGGGAAGGAATGATAGTGATGTACAAAAAAGAAGAAAAGAGAATTAATGAAACATTGGGAAAAAAAACATACAGAAGAGAACAAAATGAAGTTCAGAAAGGAACCCAGACAACAGGGGTGTTACCATTTTGAATTTATCTCATACTTAAAACAAACAAAAAGATTAATGATTTCATATAAAATCCTCTTTTTTCTATTCTTTTCTGTATATGGAAATTTTTTTGAAATAATTAATTTAGATTGAAAAATAATACTAGACAAAGTGTTTGCCAAGAAAAGGCCTATCATAATGGAAAGCTATAGGTATTTTTAATTTGCTTTAGTTGTTTGTATGTTTTGTCATTTTATTTCCAATTTCCTAGCATTTTAGTATTCAATCATATTGACATAGTAAGACACAATCTAACTAGCCTTACAATTACAATTGTCTTGAAGACAAGGAACTATGTATACTGTACCAGCCACTTTGGTTATAAACCAGGTGGAAGGCTGAAGTCATTTTTAAATGGTACCCCAACTCAGAATAAAAAGCATTTTTAAAAAGTCATCTATTTGTTCTCTTTTCTTTATTGTATCTACATATTTGGTTGACTTTTGCACTTTCATTTAGATATCTAGTCATTATTACAAATTTTGATAGTCCCAGACTTGAGACTATAGGGAAGAAAATGACAACAGCCACACAGGAGTAGAAGACATAGATAGATTATACTCTGAATTAATGGAGAAAATACTCATTTTTTTCTGACCAAAAAATCCATGAAAAAACTTTGCAATACTAAAGAGCAATTCTAACCCCTTATGATGGCATGGAGATGACCCTGAGTTCTTGAGAGGTATGTACATGAAGTTCAATCTCTGTTAAGTATAGCCAAGTAAGGAAAACCTTGTGTATGAATACAGTGGTTATGTTTGTGTTTATTATTCCAGTATCAATCTAGCTTCAATAAGTGCAGAAAGATCCATTCCCCCTTCAATAAATCTCTTCTCCTTCAAGTCTAATTTTCTCTCTTTCATCAAAACAGAAAGGATACTGTTATCCTATAATCAATTAAACTTTATATTACTAGTTTTTCTTTCTGAAGAATTTACATATAGACATTTTGGAATTGCATTTTAGAACTAGAAGAGCCCATAAGCATTTAGAGTTCAAAAGAGAGAGACAGACAAACAGACAGACAGACAAAGACAGAGAGAGAGAGAAACAGAGACAGAGAGACAGAGAGACAGAGAGATAGAGAGACAGAGATAGGGAGGGAGAAGAGAGGCAAAGAGAGTTACAGAGACAGAGAAATACAGAGAGAGGAGAGAGAGAGTGAGAGAGCATATAGAGAATATTCAAGTGCTTACTATGTGACAGACATTGTGCTAAATGCTGGAGACACAAGTACAAGCAAAAAGAAAAAGTCTCTGCTCTCAAAAAACTTACATTGTATTTGGGGGAAGACAACACATAAAACTGTCCCTGGAGGACAACATATAAAACTCAACTCTTGGAAGGGTTCAGGAGTTCAACTGAGTTTAAAGTGACTATGGATGGCTACTTCTTCAAATGAAGGTTTCAGGGAGGAAGTTACCAATCAAAGTAAGACACAAAAGGGGGGAGCAAATGTCAGACTGAGAAGGCCTGAAAGCTAGACAGATGGAAAAGTAGTCAGCTGGAGTCAGGGGCTAAGCCAGGTTTGAAAAAATCACCTTATATAACTTAGAGATTATATAGTTAAATCTTCTTATTTTATGGATGAGGAAAGGCAAAAATTACTACTGAGCTCTTACTAGCTAGGAAGTAGCATGGAATAGTGGATAGAGAGTCAATTTTGATCCAGAAGACCTGGGCTCAAGTGTTACTTCTGACATATACTGGCTATGTGACCTGGGGCAATTCCTTAAATTCTCAGTTTTCTAAGCAACTCTCTAAAGATGATAAGATGCAGAGAAGGTGCCCGAGTAGTTTGGTAGAAAGACTTTCCTCATAAAGCAATTCTCTATATCAATGGAATCATAGAACCAGTCCCTATAGCTATAAAAAAGTAATGATAAAGTCATTTACATGGATTTCTTTTTATTTTTACCTAATAACTATACTGAACAATAGTTATTTTACATGCCATTGAAAATCAGATTAATTTTATCATAGCTTTTTTGGACTACATTAGTTTATATGTATTGTTAAACTTCATCAACTGTTGTTCCAGAAGTCACCCATTCATACCCTAAGAAAATACAGGAAGATTATCATAGTATGGTATCTAATATCCTGAACCTTTGTTGATCCCTATCTACCCACAAAATTTTCTTATCTTGTATATTATTCCCTCAGGGTTTTGTTAGTTGGATGACCAGCTATTTTTATAACATGAGTTATTGGTTGAGAATCATGTCATTTATCATTTTCAGATAAAATGTTTAACTTTTAACATGTCTCCCTCTAGTTTTAAGAAACAGGAACCATAATCAAATAAACTCTATATTCTTCTTAGATGGGGTGTATCACTCTATTTTCCTAGCTCCCAATGGGCATTTTTCAAGGCTCTGTCCTGGGACCTCATACTATTTCATTTGGTAATCTCATCTTCTCCCTTGGATTCAATTATCTTCTTGCAGAAGGTTCTCAGATCTATTTGTCTAGCCGTAACCTCCCTCTTGACCTACAATTTCACATCTCTTACTGCTTATTAGACATCTCTACTGGATATTCTATAGACGTCTAAAATTCAATCTGTCCCAAACTGAACTCATTAACTCTCTCCTAAAACTCTCTCTTCTAAGTTGTACAGTAGATAAAGTACTGTCTGGGGTCAGGAGCATCTGAATTCAAATGTAGCTTCAGACAAGTCATTTAACCTTTATTTGTTTCAGTTTCCTTAACTGTAAAATGGTGATAATAGTATTTAAATCTCAGGGTGAATCAAATGAGAAAATATTTATATAGGACCCACCATAGTGCCCAGTATGTAATAAAAGCTTATTCTCTTCTAATTTTGTTTTTCTTCACTATCCCCATAACTTTCTGGATCAAAGGGCTCCTCTCTGGCCACTACTTCCTTTGGTGTCTTGTCTCCCTGTTTTATAAAGTAATCTTTGCTTTTATTTTATAGCATGTTTAGCACATAGTAAATCTTAATGTTGGTTTTTAAAAATTAATTAATCATTCATCATGATTACCAACATCAAACCAACATCAAAATTATGGTGGGCATTTCAACAACCAGTTCTGAGAGGAGAGCAATTATTTTCCTATTGAATATTTTTCTATTTTTAAAATCATACATGTAGATGGCTGCCTATTGAGTGTACTGTTTCTGAGAAATATTTGTATCTATGTGATTGATTACTAAATTGTTAATTAAGATGGTTTCAATGTAGATTTTTCAGTCTAGAGAAAACTTCAGTGGAATAGGAGTAAGGAAGATATAGTAGGGGAAGGTGTCTGAGTGATATTACCCTGTGTCCTCTTGGGCAAGTTACTTCTATTTGCTTTAATCCATTGGAGAAGGAAATGGAAAATTATTACTCCATTATCTTTGCCAAGAAAACTTCATATTGGATCATGAAGAGTTGGACATAACTAAACACCTCAATGATATCAATGACAAGGACAACTACAACAATCTTTCTATTAGTCTTGTAAGATCTTAAAAGGCATCTGGCTTCTGTGACAGACAAAAGGCTGTCAGATACTGGAGCAGTTGTAGTAGAACTGCTGAGAAAGCAGAATACTACACAAAGAGAAAGCACTGGAAGGAAAAGAGTTCTTGGAACTGGGCTGTACTAAGAGAAGGTGAAAATAAAACTGAAAATAGCAAGCTCTGTTCCAATTGTCCCAAAAGAACTTGAAAGCTAACTTTAAAACTGACTGTAATCACTGTAATTCATTATTGCTTAGCATTCCCTTTTTTTATGTGGGCATAAAATTGACATTATAATTGATAGGTTTTTCTGGTCTGGGTATCTTTTTACTTCCTCTCTTTCTGTTGAGAGAATATACCTTAGACTAGAGTCAAAAATAAAATTATTTGTTCAGGAATCTGAGGTGGAGGTGCTGCGTATTCCACTGAGAAGACAGCTCATCTCAGAGCAATGGGCCCAGGATAAATTTTGAGGACAGATAAAGGACATGGGTTGGCAAGAGTCACCAGTCTAGCAGTAATTGGCAGGAATTTATTGTATAATTCTATCTATAATATCCAGTAGAAAGATAAGCACATTGTAAAAATACCAATAAATATTAAAATTATATAAATAAATATGTGTAATTCATATTTTTCTCTTGATTTAAATGAACAATAAGATGTGGGTAATATTCTTGTTATTTTCATTTTTATAGCATGTACAGTTTTAGTGGTTCAAAATACATGAGGTGTTTATGGAATTCCTGGAATGCCTTTAGTTTGCCTTTATTCCAATGCTTGATTGGTTGCATCCCCTCAGAATAGTATTATGAAAGTGTCTGAAAAGCAGTTCATAAAGTACAGTCTATCAGTAGACATATGCTTCTTAGAAGGAAACTTTTAAATTTAATTAATTAACTGCTTATTCAACCCTAAACAAAAGATACTTCCAGCATGTATTCAGGAATCAATATTTCTATAAACTGAAATTCACCTTAATTATATTTGTTTTATGCTTAATTAAATTTTTTTTCAAGAGAGTATTGGACAAAGGATCAAAAAACTGAGATTCCAGTTATATTTTGTCTTAACAAATAATGTTACTTTTTGATATTAGCTGAAACTTCTTTGAGGGCCTCCATTTCCTCATTCTAGAATGTGGCTTCTCTTATCTCTTATGGTTTTATCATTCTTAGTTCTATGTTTCATTTTACTCTTTGACTTCTGTGTTTCATTTACTCTTCCCTTTATGTCTTTTTTTTCTGCTCATGAACTTCCTCAATTTTGTCTGTCCTTCTCTTGTCATAATCCTTACTTCCTCAAAAGTAAAATTGATGCTCTTTAGTAAGAACTCTGATGCTCACATTATATATTCATTTTACATTCAGAGATTACTTTCACATATACACTACCAAACATCCCTTTTTCCTTTGCTTATAGATATTTATTTTTTTCATTCTTTTAAAAAAAGGGAAATTCCTTAGTGTATAACCAAAGATACTGAAGTAATCTCTTGCTTCTCTTAAAAAACAAAAAAAAACAAAAAAACAAAAAAAACAACAACTTTCATTTTCTTGTTTTTTTCTGGATTACAGGAAGCATATTGTGACATAAAATATCTTTAAAAAATTTAATTTAATTTCAGCAAAATACTTATGCTTACTTATATTTTCTGGGCCTCAGTTTCCTCATCTATAAAATGGGGAGAAATCAGATTATCTAATGATTTCTTCTAAATTCTATGAGTTTATGATTTCACCAAACTGAAAACATTAATGTTCATTTCTTTTATTCTGCTTCTCAATTTTTGTGAGATACATATTAATTTTATTAAAAATCCTTTCAAATTAAACAAAAATGTCTTTTAAGACTCAGTGACTTCAATGTAAAGATGGGCATCTGAGACAAAAATGCAAAGTAGAATGGAAAATATGACTCAAGAATAAGACATGGAAGTACAAAAACAATTGGTCATTTAGAAGTCCTGTCTATCTAAATATCATCTATCTATCTATCTATCTATCTATCTATCTATCTACCTACATATCTATCTATCTATCTATACATCTGTCCATCCATGTAATGTATACTTTTTTCAAGAAAAGAGTCAGAAAATACTAGATCAAATAATCAAGCAATGTAGCCAAAAAAGGTATGGATTCTATTTTAAAGGACAGGAAACTATTTACTGATATGGGAATCATTTCTAAATCAGGTATTTTGGTGTCATCAAGTCACCAATGTGTTAGAGCAAAGACTAAAATCAATGTCAAACTAGAAGAATAAAAATAAAGCAATATAGCATGAAATTGGAATAATTCCACATGATCTCCTTAATATTGGGGTTGAAAAGTAAGAAATAAAAAAAAAGATATTGACACAATCACCATCTACAATGAAGCATAACCACTGAAATCATAAGTTGCTATAATGAGATTGAATGAGCCTGGAAAATGCCTCATATACCAAATATTCAATTCCTTTTTTAAAGAGAAAAATATGGATGACAAGGGCAATATGGGTTTAGAATAAAAATTTCCTGATAAAAGATTATGAAAGATTGTCTTTTATGCAATGAGAAGCTGAGGAAGGAAAATAAAACAAGTTTAAAAGTTTAATGGTAGACTCAATTGAATAAAATTATTCTGAGAACATTAAGAATGAAATTAGAAGGAGAATATCAAATGGAATAAAAATAGTATCTGTAAAAATCTTTAGGGCAGCTGGGTGGCACAAGGAAAGAGTGCTGGTCCTGGAGTCAGGAAGACTCATGTGTGACCCTGGGCAAGTTCCTTCACTCTTTGCTTCAGTTCATCACCTGTAAAATGAGCTGGAGAAGGAAATAGAAAATCACTCTGACATCTTTGCCAAAACCCAAACCCAAATCTAAACCCAAACCAACTTAAATGGGGTCACAAAGAGTTGGACAACTAAAAAATGACTGAACAACAAAAACCATTTTTAGAGCAAATTTTCATCTCTGTTAATAGGAATGGAACCATTACATTTGGATTCTACTATCATTGGTGGTGCTATGTGAAGAAGAAAAAAAATGGCACTGAAAATTTAAAAAATAAGAAGAGAAATTGGACTAGACAGTTTAAAAAAGGAGAAATAATATTAAAGAGGTTGAAGGATTAATAATTAATTAATAATTAATTAATATACATATATAATATTAATTTATATGAAAGAGGGAAAGATGCCAAAGACTTGGGAAAAAAGGAAACCAAGAGACTATCAGGAAAACTAGATGGAGCAGCCGGCCTAGAATCAGATACCTCAGTTCAAATCCAACCCCAGACACTTACTACTTGCGTGACCCTGAAAAAGTCATTTAACCCTGTTTACCTTGGTTTCCCCTTGTGGAAAATGAGCTGGGGAAGGAAATGCCAAGTCATTACCAAAAGGGATCATGAAGAATTGGATACAATTGAAAAATTACTAAACAACAAACTATTAATAACTACTGATCCTACCTATTTTCCTCATTTCTATATTTTTAAAATAAGAATAATATTCTTAAGAATGAATAAGAATATATATATATATATATATATATATCAAAGGTATCTTTAATGATGGTTTAAGAAGGGAATAAGCAGGCTTGTAAACAATACTTTTATATTCTCACAAATGCTAGAAAATTTTAAAGATTCCAAGGATGAACTGTGATAATTGTTTGTTGACTATAAAAAAAGCATTTAATTCAGTTTAACAAATGTCACCTTAGAACAAGGAGTTACCTCAGAACACCTTCCAACAAGGTGTCTCTTCTGACAAGAGAATATAACTAAAGGAAATATATGTCAAAATGTAACCATATGGATTGAAATATCTGACCACAGCAATACTTTTATTTGAAGATTGATTATAAATGTCAGGTGAAGAATAAAACTGGGAAATTTGTCTACCAAAAGTTTTTTTCATTGTTTTGGATGACAACTAGCATAGAATCCAAGTAGAAGAATTCCCAAAACATAATAAGGTCCCCCACACAATATTTAGTCATTAGAGTGAAAGCTTGAAAGATTACTGGACCTCCTAAATAAGATTCATTATCACTCAAAAGTTTAATGCTACAATCCTCTGAAAAAAAATAAAATGGTTGAAGAATTCCTGGTGTCCAAACTAATTATCCAGTTGAATTGACAACCAAAAGAGCCAGTCAACCAATATATCTAGCTTGGATAGACTAGATTATTATATATTGTCAAATGAGCTGACATTCACAAAGCATTTAGGAGAGTATCTGGTTCACAGCAGGTGTTAAATAAATGTTTATTCTCTTTCCATTCCCTTCTCATTGATGTTAATTTTTCAACATTCTAGAATACATTATCAAAGGAATGCTTAATAAAAATCTAGGAAAGAGAGAATGATCACAATCATGACTATCAAAAGCAGGCAATACTAGACTAATTTCCTTTCTCTTTTAAACTTGGTTAAGGATCACTGGAATTATAGTTTATCTAGACATTAGCAAGAAAGTTGATGAAACCTCACCTGATTTTCTTTTGGACAAGATGGAGACTTATATGATTTCCTTCATGGATTCTGGGCATCAAATGGTCTAATAAAAGCAGTTCACATTCATAGAACACTGTATTGTATCACAGAAAAAAGCTGAAGAATACATAAAAAGCACCTGGTGTGTACCAACTGCATGAACAAGAAGAACCTCCTATAAGGTTTTAGCACAACTTCTAATGTGAATACAGGTGAAGAGATAAGGGAGTGTTAGATAATTATCTCTTTAAACTGGATATCTATATGAGGCAAAAGAAGAATTTTGGGAAAGAACTGAGAAGGTTCTTTTCCTTTGTATATTCCAAATGAATTGAGACCACTGTTAATGTTTTTTTTGGTTGTTGAAAAAAAAAATTATAGTAACATGTGGGGAGAGCAGCATTTTAATATCAACTATGCAAATGGAAAATTAAAGTAATTAGCTCTAATCCATATCTGTAGGCTTGCTAAAGTGAAATTCTCAGGAAGGGGTGGGTAAATTATAGCCCAGTAGCCAAATCTGATCTACTGGCTTTCTTTTGTATGGCCAGAGAGAAAAAAGTTTTTATGTTAAACAAATATTTTAAAATAATAACAAAATATTATTTTAACTTGCTAGCTTTACAAAATGAGGTAACTGTCAGGATTTGGCAGACCAACTGTAGTGTGTCAATCCCTGCTTTAGGGTACAACCAGTGTTAGCCCTAAAAGCATAATGGGAATTGAAAGAGATTTCTTTATTCCAGCTCAATTGGTAAATTAGTTTGGAGGAGTCGTTGCTGATGCAAAAGCAAAATAAATCATAAGATAGATCTTACTAAAAGACTTTTGCTGAATGAGTGTTGTGACTATAGATCTGACTCAAAAAAGAGTTGAAATTCTGTAATTTTTCAGTCATGGCTTGCTTTCTAGAATATTATATTTTAAGCCTCGCTATTCCTTTAATGTAGAAACTGCTAAATCTTATGTCTGTGGCTTCATGATATTTGAATGGGTTCTTTCTTGTTTGCAATGTTTTCTTCTTGACTTGGGAACTCTGGAATTTGGCTATAATATTCTTAAGCTTTAATTTTGGAATCTCTTTCATGAGATCATTGCTGGATTATTTTAATTTTAATTTTGCCTTTTAGATCTATGATACTGGAGCAGTTATAATTTATTGAAATATGATGTTTAATTTTTTTTTTTATCATAGCTTTTAGGTAGTTTAGTAATTCTTAAATGATTTTTTTCCATCTATTTTCCAGGTTGTTTTTCAAATGAGGTATTTCAACATTTTATTCTATTTTTTCATTCTTTTGACTTTTACCATTTGGCTAATTATGTTTTTGAAGATATGCTATTTTCTTCAGTAATTTATGGTTCCTCTTTTTACTAAGCTGTTGATTTTCTTTTCATATATTTTTTTCTTCATTCTCATTTTTCTTCTACTACATTTTTTTTCCTTTAACACTCTTACCTTCTTCTTCTAGTCTTCCTGCAATTCTTGTTGGGCTTGTGTCCAATGAGCATTTTTCTTTTTAGCTTTGTTTGTAGCTCTTGTCACATTGTTGTCTTCTTTCAAGTTGGTATATTTGTCTTCTCTTCCAGCATAGTAGTTCTTTTTATGTTGTTTGATGATTTTTCCAGCCTATTTTTTGACTTAGAAATTTATTTTAAAGTTGGACTTTGTTCACTTTTGGGGAAGCATTACCTCAACCTTCAGACTTTTTTTTTTTTTTTTGTGCTGTTATTTTCAGAGCTAGCTCTCAGGGTCTGCAAGTTTTCATTGCTTGCAAGGTAGTGTCTGAAGAAATATGTCTTCACTACTTTCTTGGTCTGCATTCTGATCTTTACCCAGAAAGGACCCTAATTAAATGTCTTTTGCTTTTACTTGATGTGATCTGTCTTTTTTTTTTTTTTTGTTGTTGTTTGTTTGTTTGTTTTGTTTTGTTTTTAGGTAAGAGAGAAATATCACTGAGAGAGATTTATGAATTGCTCTCTGGTGTCATCATGTGATTAATTTCTTGAATGAGTTGCAAATTATTGGTATCTTTTACTGGGTTGTATTCTTCGCTATGCTGTCACCTGCTGGTTCTTTGATGAATTTCTATTGCTACATGATTTTTTTTCCTCTATGAGGAAGTGGCCAGAGCTTCTTCATAAAAAGAGTTCACACCCTAGAGCTATTTCAGCTCTTTTTATTTTTTATTTTTTGAGTTAGACTCTTCTAACTATCCTATCCAATAATTAGCAAAAACCCTTACTTCATGTCAATCTTTGGAACTATTTTAGTTATTCCTCAGCAATCAATTTCCTGAAGAATTGTCCAATATTTATTAGGTGACGACATTTTTTTCAACCTCCATCATACTTCTTGTAGTTGCCCCAATAATTCAAATTGATCAAGAATTTTAATTTTAAAGAGTATAATGTGGACCTAATGACCTTGTTCCTATGATTGTTCTCAAACTACTATACTTCCTACAAATATACATGAAAACCAGTAATTTAAAATATTCTACATCTTGAACTCTCCTATTATATTTACAAAAACTATTTTTTTCCTCTGTTCATTCCCTAAGTTCTTATTTCTTATTTCACCCTCTTCATCTACATAAAGAGTATGTTGTGATCCATTGGATGCAACTTAGAAGGATGTCCTCCTAGGTATTCTCTCAGAGCTCAATTTTTGACCCTATTATCTATTTGCCTTCAACAACACTTGCCAGTGTAGGATGTAAAAGTACCTTTTTGGAAGCAAAGGTTAAGAAAAATACATGAAAGAGATAAGCAGACAAAAAACTTCCCTCTGCATTTGAGAAATTTAGTTGCCTGATGTTGTAGTATAAAGTAAACAGAAGGTTGAATATATCATTTAAACCCTAAATATTCTGATTTTCTTTACTAAATTCTTTATCTTTTCTCCAAGAACAAATAATACTGTCATCACTTTCCCCCCTCCTATTCTAAGTAAGTTTACCCTTTGTTTATTTTGGTACTTGCTTCTATTCTTTATTCATCCTGGACACTAACCAGTTTATGTATAGAATACACACATATGTATGTGTATGCGTATGTGTGTAAATATATACACACACACAGACAGATACATATATATATGAAATTAGGAATTGGAACTGAGTTCTTCCAATTCCCAGGCCCCTGTTCTTTTTACTGAACCAGGCTGCTTCCTCATTGCCATTGCTTTTTAAGGGAATATTTAGTTAATAAACTTCAAAGTCATTTTTATAAAGCAGCAATAAAATAAATTTAGTTGCACTGTGGCAGAACCTCTTGGAATTATTCTTCATCCCTCTAAAGTTATTTTGTAAAGACTTTCTAAAATACTAGAGTGAATTAAAGACAGAAATCCTAGCTATTGTCTTACTCAGGTTGATGGGTATATATATATATACCTATAGGAGTGGGGAGACTGTCAACAATGAAGTTCCTGATTCTCTGAGATGAAGGCTCCCTTCCCCATTGTGAATAAAGGAGGATTTTGTTTTGTTTTGTTTTGTTTGTTTTTTTTGGTGGGGATGAGAGGGATAGCATAGTTTGGGGTAAAGGATGTGAGGCAGTGTAATATCAGCAAAGTTGAACATATATCAGGGAAGGCTTTACAATCTAGAGTAGGTCTTGGTCTACTAATTGGGGACCATACACTATTGTGATTCTTTGTGAGAGATTTAATTTTCCATACTTTACAAAAAGCTCAAGTAATAAATTGAAATCTCTTCCTAAAAACACTTTTCTATGGAGATTTTAAGGTCATTGATTTAAAGGTGGGAGAGACCTAATCTAACCTTTTCTTTTCTTTTCTTTTTTTTTGTTGAGGCAATTTGGGTTACATGACTTGCCCAGAGTCACATAGCAAGAAAGTGTTAAGTGTTTGAGACCAAATTTGAACTTAAGTTTTCCTGATTTCAAGGCTGGTGCTCTCTGCACTGTGCCATTTAGCTGCCCCCAATTTTTTCATTTTATAGTTAAGAAAACTGTGGCTGTGGTTCATTGAGATTGTCAAAGATGTTGCTCTTAATATTAATTATATGATATTAATTTAAGCACTAATATAACTCAATCTATAAAACTTTCTAAGTCCTGTACTCCTGTCTTTATAAGATTATGTTTATTATGATTAGAAAATATATTAACTGACTATACACACACACACACACACACACACGTATTGCACATATGCATATGTATAGTCATACACTTATTTTATCCTTTCAAGCTGGGGTACAGGGTGAGAAAAGTATATGGAAGGCTAACTTCAGTTGCATAAAAACCTGGGTTCAGGTTCCTACTTTTGACATATATTAATTGTGTGATCATGGGCAAGACATTTAATCTGTTATTACTTCAAAAATCTTTTAAAAATTATACATTAGAGAACTAGTGTCTATCTTCATCAATGTAGGGAGTATACTATGTATTAGTATATATAGAGTTTACTGTAGATTAGTATAAAGATCACATTCCATGAAGTGGTCATATGTATTCAAAATGATAATTATGTAAAATACCATCCTAACTTCCAGTCCAGTGTAAATATGTAGTGAGAATTTAAATAATATGATCACTTTGGAGGATTCCTTATTAGTACTAATTGAGACATGACTGTAAGAGTTCTGAATAAAAAAAAATCCTCACATCTTTGAGATTTAATAGATGAAGAACTAAAATTCAGAGAAATTAAATGATTTGTCTGAGGTCATATCATTAGTCAGTGGCAGAGGTAGATTCCATTCTATACTAACTATATCTTCTTGAAAATTCAAAGTAACTTGATTAGCTGCAGAATTCAAAGGGAGTTATTTATTAGCTTTTATGAGCAGTTTATTAGTACAAGAAGTAACTGCTAAAGCAACAACAAGAAAGAGTAGTAAATGATTATCAGGTTTTAATTTTACTTGTATTAATTCCCCTTCACAATGACCTGAAAGAGGTGAGACTGGATTATGACTTTCAAACTGCCATTTGTGGGCCAAAAACTATTTTCTTTTCACACATTCTAAGGATTTGTAGACCTTGCTCACAAAACCAAAGACTTTAGAATTGAAAGAACTCAAGATTTATCTTTCCAGTATGATAAAGTATTATTTTCCCTATTTCATTTTATTTTTAAATTTTTTTATTAAAGCTTTTATTTATAAAGCATATGCATGGGTAATTTTTCCAGCATTGACCCTTGCAAAACCTTTTGTTCCAAATTTTCCTCTCCTTCCCTCCATGCCTTGCCCTAGCTGGCAGGTAGTCCAATACATGTTAAATATGTTGAAATACTTGTTAAATCCAATATATGTATACATATTTATACAGTTATCTTGCTGTACAAAAAAATCAGATCAAGAAGGAAAAAAAAGAAAAACTGAAAAAGAAAAAAAATGCAAGCAAATAACAGAGAGAGTGAGACTGCTATGTTGTGTTCCACATTCTGTTCCCACAGTTCTCTCTCTGGGTGTAGATGGCTCTCTTCATCACTGTATAATTGGAACTGGTTTGAACCATCTCATTGTTGAAGAGAGCCACATCCATCGGAATTGATTGTCATATAGCTTTGTTGTTGCCATGTATAATGATCTCCTGGTTCTGTTCATTGCACTTAACATTATGTAGGTCTCTCCCAAACTCTCTGAAATCATCGTGCTTGTCATTTCTTACAGAACAATAATGTACCATAGCATTCATATACCATGATTTATTCAGCCGTTCTCCAATTGATGGGCATCCACTCAATTTCCAGTTTCTTGCTACTACATCAAGAGCTGCCACAAACATTTTTGCATATATGGGTCCCTTTCCCTCCTTTAAGATCTCTTTGGGATATAATTCTAGTAGAAACACTGCTGGATCAAACTGCTCTCCAGAATGGTTGGATCCATTCACAGTTCCACCAACAACAAAACCGTTTTCCCACATTTCCCTCCAATATTTTTCATTATCTTTTCCTGTCATCTTAGCCAATCTGACAGATATGTAGTGGTATCTTAGAGTTGTCTTAATGTGCATCTCTCTGATCAATAGTAATTTGGAGCAACTTTTCAGTGACTACAAATAGTTTCAATTTCTTCCATCTGAAAATTGTTCATATCCTTTTACCATTTATCAATTGGAGAATGACTTGAACTATTATAAATTTGAATCAATTCTCTATATATTTTAGAAATGAAGCCTTTATCAAATCCTTTGGATGTAAAATGTTTTCCCAGATTATTGCTTTCCTTTTAATCTTGTCTGCATTAGTTTTGTTTGTACAAAACCTTTTAAACTTAATATAATCAAAATTATCTATTTTGTGATCAATAATGATCTCTAGTTTTTCTTTGGTCACAAATTCCTTCCTCCTCCACAAATCTGAGAGGCAAATTATCCTATGTTCTTCTAATTTGTTTATAATATCATTCTTTATGTCTAGATCATGAACCCATTTTGACCTTATTTTGGTATATGGTGTTAGGTATGGGTCTATGCCTACTTTATGCCATGCTAGTTTCCAATTTTCCCAGCAGTTTTTGTCAAATAGTGAATTCTTATCCCAAAAGTTGGGGCCTTTGGGTTTGTCAAATACTAGATTGCTATAGTCATTGACTATTTTGTTCTGTGAATTTAACTTATTCCACTGATCAACTTCTTTATTTCTTAGCCAGTAGTGAATGGTTTTGATGACTGCTGTTGTAATTATAGTTTTAGATCAGGTACAGCAAGGCCACCTTCATTTGCTTTTCTCTTCATTAATTCCTTTGGAATTCTTGATCTTTTGTTTTTCCAGAAGAATTTTGTTACTATTTTTTCTAGGTCAATAAAATAGTTTCTTAGGAGTTTGGTATAGCACTAAATAAATAGACTAGTTTAGGGAGTATTGTCATCTTTATTATATTCACTCAACGTATCCAAGAACACTTGATATTTTCCAATTACTTTATTTAGGTGGAAAACATTTTATTTGTGTTTCCACTTTATTTGTGTGGAAAGTGTTTTGTAGTTTTGCTCATATAGTTCCTGACTTTCCCTTGGCAGATAGATTCCCAAACATTTTATACTATCGACAGTTATTTTAAATGGAATTTCTTCTAGTATCTCTTGCTATTGGATTTTGTTAGTGATGTATAAGAATGCTGATGATTTATGTGGATTTATTTTGTATCCTGCAACTTTGCTAAAGTTGTGGATTGCTTCTAACAATTTTTTAGTTGGTTTTGTAGGGTTCTCTAAGTATACCATCATATCATCTGCAAAGAGGGATAATTTGATTTCCTCGTTACCTACCCTAATTCCTTTAATCTCTTTTTCTTCTATTATTGCCAAAGCTAGCATTTTTAATACAATATTGAATAGTAATGGTGATAGTGGGCAACCTTGTTTACTCCTGATCTTATTGGGAATGATTCCAGTTTATCTCCATTACATATGACGCTTACTGATGGTTTTAAATAGATGCTACTGATTGTTTTAAGGAAAAGTCTATTTATTCCTATTCTTTCCAGTGTTTTTAATAGGAATGGGTGTTGGGTTTTATCAAATGCTTTTTCTTCCTCTACTGAGATAATCATATTAATTTGGTCATTGATATAGTCAATTATGCTAATGGTTTTCCTAATATTGAACAAGCCATGCATTCCTGGTATAAATCCTACTTGGTCGTGGTGTATTATCCTGGGGGTGATTTTCTGTAGTCTTTTTGCTAATATTTTATTTAAGATTTTGACATTAATATTCATTAGGGAGATTGGTCTATAATTTTCTTTCTCTGCTTTCATCCTATTTGGTTTAGGTATCAGTACATGTTTGTGTCATAAAAGGAATTTGGTAGGACTCCTTCTTTCCCTGTTTTCAAATAGTTTATATAGTATTGGAGTTAATTGTTCTTTAAATGTTTGGTAGAATTCACATGTAAATCCATCTGGTCCTGGGGATTTTTTCTTAGGGAGTTGATGAATAGCTTGTTCTATTTCTTTTTCTAAAATGAGACTATTTAAGTAATTTATTTCTTCTTCTGTTAATCTGGGCAATCTATGTTTTTTGGTAGGTATTCCTCCATTTCATTTAGATTGTCAAATTTATTGACATCAAGTTGGGAAAAGTAACTCCTTAAAAATTTTTTTTAAATAGCTTTTTATTTACAAGTTATATGCATGGGTAATTTTACAGCATTGACAATTGCCAAAATTTTTTTTTTCTAAAAAAAATTTTTTTTTGTTCTAATTTTTCCCTTTCTTCCCACCACCCACTCCCCTAGATGGCAGGATGACCAGTAGATGTTAAATATATTAAAGTATAAATTAAATACAAAATAAGTATACATGTCCAAACCTTTATTTTGCTGTACAAAAAGAATTGGACTCTGAAATAGTGTACAATTAGCCTGCGAAGGAAATAAAAAATGCAGGCGGGCAAAAATACAGGAATTGGGAATTCTATGTAATGGTTCATAGTCATCTCCCAGAGTTCTTTTGCTGGGTGTAACTGGTTCAGTTCATTACTGCTCCATTGGAACTGATTTGGTTCATCTCATTGCTGAAGATGGCCAGGTCCATCAGAATTGATCATCATATAGTTGAAGTATATACTGCTCTCCTGGTCCTGCTCATTTCACTCAGCATCAGTTCATGTAAGTCTCTCCAGGCCTTTCTGAAATCATGCTGTTGGTCATTTCTTACTAAACAATAATATTCCATAATATTCATATACCACAATTTATTCAGCCATTTCCAATTGATGGGCATTTACTCAGTTTCCAGTTTCTGGCCACTACACAGAGGGCTGCCACAAACATTCTTGTACATACAGGTTCCTTTGCCTCCATGAAGATCTCTTTGGGATATAAGCCCAGTAGTAACACTACTGCATCAAAGGGTATGCACAGTTTGATAACTTTTTGAGCATAGTTCCAAATTGCTCTCCAGAATGGTTGGATGTATTCACAATTCCACCAACAATGTATTAGTGTCCAGTTTTCCCACATCCCCTCCAACATTCTACATTATCTTTCCCTGTCACTCTAGCCAGTCTGATAGGTGTGTAGTGGTATCTCAGAGTTGTCTTAATTTGCATTTCTCTGATTAATAATGACTTTGGGCATCTTTTCATATGGCTAGAAATAGTTTCAATTTCTTGGTCTGAGAATTATCTGTTCATATCCTGGCAAAGTAACTCCTAATAATCACTCTAATTTCCTCTTCATTGGTGGATTCTTCTTCCTTTTCATTTTTGAGACTAACAATTTGATTTTCCTCTTTCCTTTTTCTAATCAAATTAACTGCAGGTTTATCTATTTTGTTGGTTTTTTTTTTTCATAAAACCAACTCTTAGTTTTATTTATTAATTCAATAGTTTTTTAATTGCAACTTTATTGATTTCTCTTTTTATTTTTAGAATTTCAAGTTTGGTATTTGATTGAGAGTTTTTAATTTGTTCTTTTTCTAGCTTTTTCAGTTGCAAGCCCAATTCATTGATCTCCTATTGCTCTATTTTATGCAAATAAGCATCTAGAGATATAAAATGTCCACTTATTATCATTTGGGCTGCATCCCACACATTTTGGTATGTTGTCTCATTATTGTCATTCATAGAACCTGTACAAAAATTGACCATATATTAGGACATAAAGACCTCAAAATCAAATGCAGCAAGGCAGAAATAATAAATGCATTTTTTTTTCAGATCACAATGCAATAAAAATTACATTCAATAAAAGGCCAGGGGAAAATAGACCAAAAAAATTATTGGAAACTAAAAAATCTGGGTAATTTATTCTTGGCTGCATTCCAAGTTCCTTTGCTTTTCAGAATATCAGAGTCTAGGATCTTTGATCCTTTAAAGTGGAAGCTGCTAGGTCCTGAGTAATTCTTATAGTGGCTCCTCAGTATTTGAATTGTTTCTTTCTGGCTGCTTATAATATTTTTTCCTTGGTCTGATAGTTCTGAAATTTAGCCATGATATTCCTTGGAGTTTTAATTTTGGAATCTCTTTCAGGAGGTGTTCAGTGATCTTTCAATAGAATCTTTCTGATTCTATGACATCTGGGCAGTTCTCTTTGATGATTTCCTGAAAAATAGTGTCTAGGCTTTTTTTTTTTTTTCATCATGGATTTCAAGGAATCCATTATCCAGGTCAGTTGTTTTCCCAATTAGGTATTTTACATTTTTTCTATTTTTTCTTTTTCTTTTTTCTTTTTGGTTTTGCTCGACTGATCCTTGTTATCTCATTGAATTGTTCATTTCCATTTGTTCAGTTCTGAATTTTAGTGAATTATTTTCATTTACCTTTTTTTTAAACTTCTTTTTGTATTTGTCCAATTGAATTTTTTAATGAGTTGTTTTGTTCTATGGAATTTTTTTCCAATTCACAAATTCTGTTTTTTTTAAGGAGTTTATTTTCTTTTTCTGTTCCACAAATTCTGTTTTTTAAGGAGTTATTTTCTTTTTCTGTTTCACAAATTCTGTTTGTCTGGGAGTTGCTTTCTTTTTCCATCTTATCAAATCTATCTTTTAATGAGTTATATGCCTTTTTGAAATCCTCTTGCAAAATTTCCATTTCTTTTCCCCATTTTTCTTCTAGCTCTCTTTTAAGATCCTTTTAAATTTCTTCTAGGAGAGCCTTGAATGATGGGGACCAGGTTATATCACCTTTTGGGACTGTATCTGGAGCCAATCTGCCTTTAGTCTCCGCAGGGTTTGAAATCTGTTCTTCTCTTTTACCATACTTTTTTACTCATTTTTAAAAAAAGTTAAGTTCTGCTTTTAGGAAAAGGGAAGTTTTCCAAGCTTCCTCTATAAACAGTGGCAGCTGTCCTAGGTCAGTGGTGACTCACTCCTGCTGCTGAGTGGGCATGGCCAGGTCCCGTGAGATTCTGACCTTTTGGGATTCACTATTTATTTTTGTGTTTGTGTTGGATGTTAACTTCTCTGCTGATCTACAGGCTTGCAACCAAGACAGAGCAGCCAACACTGCTGTAGATTCCTATAGATTGCTCCCCATAGATTCTTTGCTATGTGGAGTCCTCACTACCCCATAGAATCCACACCTGCCTGCAGAGTCTGTACTGCCCCAGGACTCTGTGCTGTCTATACTGGCATTTGGGGTCAGCTGTTTGTGCTTCGCTGCTTCCCTCTCATTTCCAAATAAAACAGATATATTCAATCTTTGAAATTTTCTTCTAATAATTTGTTGCATTCCCAGTATTTGTGGATTCTGCAGGTCCAGAGTTAATTCAGAAGCTGGATTTGCTAATTAGTCTGAGGGTTGTAAAAGTAGGTCAGAATGAAAGATCCTTATTTTATTTTTGCCTTTTTTTTCTCTTAGAGACAATTGGGGTTAAGTGATTTGTCCAGGGTCACACAGCTAGTATCAAGTGCCTAAGTCCAGATTTGAACACAGATTCTCCTGACTGAAGGGCAGATGCTGTATCTACTGATTCCTATTACCCTTAACTTAAAGATAAAACAATTGAGATGCACATAGATTAGACAATTTGACCAAGATCATATAGCTAACAGATGTTGGAATGGTGACTAGATATCCTGCCTCCTATATCATAGGAGTTGGGTGGCACTTTGAATAGAACACTGCATCTGAAATCAGACACTTGAATTCAAACTTACCTTCAGACACTTACTAACTGTGACTCATTAAGTCATTTTCTTTCTACTTACCTTAATTTCCTCAAGAGGGATAATAATAGCACCTACCTCATTTTTATTGTTGTTGTTTGTCCTTTATTCTCAAAGAGGACCATGACATCTAGCAAGTAATGCCATGCCATGCAAATGAATTGGATTTAAGTGAGAAAGGGGTGGGCAAGATCACTTGCTCACTTTCTCCTTTATAGTCCTCTGGGTCCAGTGGCCAGATATATATCAGGATAGACTGGAGATATCTCTAGCTGCAATGGGAGATCTTGGTCTTTTTAAATTAAGATCTTTAACAGGTTTCAATTGGACTAAGTCACCTGCTCATTCAGTGATTAAGTATATCACTTACTTAAGAAATGAGGCAGAGAATGGCCTCTTTTACCTAGTCAAAAAACATCACAATGGGATGGGAAGACCTTTAGTACTTCTACCCTAAACAGAAATAATTGCTATTTACATTCACTCTGAATTAATCAGGACTTAAACATTGACCAACTGGGGCTTTGCCTGGAACCTAGAGGGAGTGGAGGGGGAGGAGGGATCAGGCAAGAAGGAATGGGAAGAAGAGGGGGAAGAAGAAAAAGAAAGGTGAGGGAAAAGGGAAGAAGGGGGGAAGGAAGAGGGAGTGAGAAAAGGAGGGAAAAGTGATTGGAGGAGGGGAGGGGAAAGGGAAAGAGAAAGGGAGGAAGAAAGGAAGTAGCAGGGAGGGAGAAAAAGACAGAAAGGAGTGAGGGGGAAAAGGGAGGAGGAAGCGAAAGGAAGGGAAATGTGGAGGATAAGGAGACAGGGAGGAAAAGATGATGATGATGATGAACATGGCACTCTTAAAAAATGATAGTGCATAATTAATTATCAAACTAAGCTAAGGATTTTTTATCCAATCGTGTGTGTGCTCCCAAGCTGAGGCCTGAAGGATCAATTTTAATCGTATTATAATCATGCCCCTGTTTTTTCTCCTATAGCAAATTTCTATAGTAAGAACAAGTGGTCAGTAGAAGCCATAAGCACAATTCAATTATATGATATCTTACTGTTTTCAATCTGAAAATAAGTGGTCACTCTTTTATAGCACTTTGGGCACAATTCCAAATTTCTGTCCAGAATAGTGGGACCAGTTTACAACTTCACCAATAATGTAACAATTCCATCATATAGTCAGACTCAGGAACAATCAGGTAGGCTCTTATCCAAAGAAATACAGCTGGGAAAATGAGTCAGAAGGTTCACATCTTGAGCAGAGGCAAAGGTTGTCCTCCCAACTCTTTTCCAGATACAGACCTCCAGCTGTAACTGTTCAGGATTACATTCCTCTGAGTAGCTCATGGTATTTTTCTCAAGTGGTAGATTACCTCCTAATAATTCATCAGACAATCACCAATCACTCCCAAGTTCAAAATTCAAAACAATATTAGTTACAGTCCCTAGAGATTTCATCTCAATAGCAAGTTTCACCAATCAAAGGCTGCAAATCTATGTTAAAAAAAACTTACAAACCATTGTGTCTAACCTAACACATGTGCCTGTAGAACACAGACAAAACTAAGTGCAGGAATATCAGGTTGAAGTTCTGCTCTAAGTATTTCAAGAAAGTTACATAGATCATATTTATTATCGTGTTCATTAAACAAAGAGACCATGAAGCACTTAAATAAATATTAAATAATTTTGCTGAAGACAGATGGAGACCTTAGTAGAAGTAATCATTTTCAGAGAACTTGTAGGTTTTTTTTTTTTTTTTGTTTGTTTATTTGTTTTTGTTTTGCTTTTTGCTGAAGCAATTGGGGTTAAGTGACTTGCCCAGGATCATACAGCTAGGAAGTGTTAGGTGTCTAAGGCCAGATTTAAACTCAGGTCCTCCTGACATCAGAACTAGTAGTCTATCCACTGTGGCAACTAATTTCCCCAGAACTTGTAGTTCTAACAAACCTCTTAAAAGTTTCTTGTATTGCTAAGTAGTAGAATCTTTCCTACGGCATCACAAATGACTTTGCCTTAAAATAGCCATACACTTGAAAAATAAAAAAAATTCATTTATTAACACTGAAACCATGAGACATTCTTTTAAATAATAGAAGCAATTAATGTCAAAGGAATTTCATTTATCCAGCAGGAGGTCCAGAGCAGGGGCTGTGTTCTTGGATATTTTCCTCATTTTGTAAGGGAAGGGCTCAAATTAGAGCATCCCATTATTCCCACTTATTCCAACTGAGCCAAAATAAAACCATGAAATCTTGCAATTTTTCACCCCCCAATTCCAGATAACTTCCTTTTTTTTTTTTTTTAATAACTTTTTATCGATAGAACTCATGCCAGGGTAATTTTTTACAACATTATGCCTTGCATTCACTTCTGTTCCGATTTTTCCTCTCCTTCCCTCCACCCCCTCCCCCAGATGGCAAGCAATCCTTTACATGTTGAATAGGTTACAGTATATCCTGGATACAATATATGTGTGCAGAACCGAACAGTTTTCTTGTTGCACAGGGAGAATTGACTTCAGAAGGTATCAGATAACTTCCAAAAAAATTTTTAATCAAACATTTTCAAGAGTGATAACCAAATAGTTACCTGGATTTTCTTCCTTGTATGGAAATTTCATATTCTATATAAACCTTATAATCCAATACAAATTAGTTACACCAGTTTTAAGTTTCATAGTCATAACTTCACAAAACAAAATTTACAAATTGAATAATAGAAAACAATAGAACACTTTATACAAACATGTAACCTCATTAGATTGAGTAAGTTATCAAGGAGAACCTTGCTTAGACACAGATTTAAATTTTCAATAGCACAAAAATTTCTAAGATCTTGTGTCTAAAATAAACAAATTCACAATTTTAACACCCACTATTTAATAGTGATTGCCTCACATAATTGTAATAGTAAGAGATTCATCACATAAGATACACAACTGCTATACTGATAGCTAAGGAGATGACCTTAAGCTCAACATTCTTGGTGTAAAAGTCAATCATTAGAAACTTTTCCTAAGTAATTAAATTGTAGATTATCAGTAAACTCATTCCTTCATTGGGACCTATGTAACTCAAACAAGTTATTTTTCAGGGATACAAGCTTACTCACCAGATAGTTTTAAGAAACCTAACAAATTTACAATTTAAGAGGAATTTCCAGAGATTCCAAAAACAAACATAAAGACCCCACTTATACCTTCTTTGATTGACATCTGCTTTCTTTGTTCTTTGCTTCCCTCCCTCTCCTTCCTATTTTGGTGAAGAGAAGGGAGATATAATTTTCAGATTTCTAGGCTTTTAAAGTGCAAATCCAATCCAGATAAGCAGATAAAGTTTTTTTTTTTTTTTTTAAATCTCATCCCACTTTTTTATACTCAATATTTACCGTTCTTAACTAGGTTTAAACATTTCTTTTTAACAAACTTTTAATTTCAAGCCAAATCTCAGTTCTGCAATTTCATGAAGAAACCATTATCTTTTGATTGTTTTTGCCAACCCACACAAATCTTTTCTTTTTCTTTTTGCGAATTAGAAAAGGGTTAAATGCCTGACTATGCAAATGTAGGCTGTTTGCCATTAGGTTTTAAAAGCAGTCAAATACTTTTCTGTTTCCAGAGTTCCCAAACTTTCAAATTCCTCTCAGCCATACTCTTTTATTTCCAACATGCTTAAATTTTCTCATTCTAATCTTACCCTTCTCTTGCTCTCTTCAACCATCTTCACTCCATTCACTTTTTAAAAAAAAGATATAATCTCTGTACATTGTGTGACTTGAGGGAGCACATTGTAAATGACTCCCCCAATCCTCACAGAAGCCCATTCCTTTAGCTTACTCTTTTGCTATCATCCCATCAGTGAGTATGGTTTCTTTTTTTTTCCCTTGTCCTTATTTCACTTTAAGAACAGAATGTTGATTGTAAATCCTATTTGTGACACCAATTTATGTAAGCTTAATCTAAATTTGGAATTCGCATTCAATAGGCATAGTCTTAAAGAGGGTAGATATAAGTTTATTTATTGCTCAGAAGCTTGCTTTAAATAAGACATAAGGGAAAAGTAAACTCAAAGCATAAAATTAACACACAATTAACAAACACGGTGGCCACTATAACAAACAAACAAACAATATACGACATACATGACTGTTCTGAGGAAGTATCAATATCTAAATTCCTTAGTTAGGAAGACTCATGGTCACAGCTATTTGGAGTCTTGAGTGGGAGTCATTCCTAGGCAAGTTGTACAAAACTTCCTAGCCCAAATCTTCAAAGTCCCTTTCTATGTTGGGGATTTTATAGTCTGAGAACAAAGAAGGTCCGATGCTAAGAATTCTCATTTGATATTTGACTCTTGAGTAGAAGCCTCTCAGGTCCAGGATGCTCCATCATAAGAGACCCACCAAGGAGAATATTTATTCATTCCTTTAGGGGGATTATGTTTATTCCAGGAACTGGTAAGGTTTCCAGGGTAAGCACAGGTCTACCATAAAGGACACTCATTAATTAAGACATCAGAAAGTGTTTTCTTGGGCTTCCTAAGGTTCTATCAGATAATTGCTAGCATGTTCCAAAGTTCTCAGCAAACAAATTTACACAAAGGCATGTCCAAGACTCATTGGGATTTTTCACTGGGATTCAACTACAGTTATAGAAGCCTATAATTATAATGATTTGAGGTTGGTGGGAAAGTAAAGAATAATAAAATTTTGTTTTTATGTATGTGAAAGAAAGTAAATAAACATTTATTAAGAACTTGCTGTGGGTCAAGCACTGTGCTAAGAAACCTGTTATCTAATTTGATCTTTAAAACAACACTGGGAGGTAGACATTATTATTATCCCCATTTTATGCTTGAGGAAATTGAGGCAAACATAAGTTAAAAGATTTGCCCAGGACCACTTAACTAGTAAGTTTCTGAGAGATGATTTGAACTCAGGTTTTCCTGACTCTAGGTCCAGTGCTTTATCTACTATATCCCCAGATACCCTTGCATAAGACCCAGGGAAGATGTATCAAAGAAGGAAAAACGCTATTGCTTTGGGTGGATGGGATAGTGAATGCTAATGACAGAAAGAACAGCATCCAAACTCTTTGTTTTTCTTACAGTTTTTCTATTGTAGAGTATGATATTTCTGTTGAAAAGAATACATAAAAAATGGATAAAAGTTAATAAGTTGATATATCAAAATAAGTAAGGAAATAAGGAAAACCTAGTTTAAGTCACTTGGCCCAGATGAACTTGTTATGATACTTAGTAAACCAATAAATGTGACTTCTGGGCCACTGTAGATGAAAGATTGTGGTATATGAGAAGTGTATTAAATAATAGATGAACATATGGTATTCCAATCTTCAAAAAAAGAGATAACAATGGAGTCCTTAAATTATAGATCAATGAATTTGATTTTGATACCTAGCAAAATTCTAAGATTCATTACTAGAAAAAGGGTTAGTGAACATGTAGAAAAGAAATCACTGATCATCAAGAGCCATTATTGAAGAGGGGAGCCCTGAAACTCTTTGTCTTTCTCTCTCTCTGACTTTGTGGGGTCGGGGGGAACACTAAGTTCTCCCCTGAGAGACCCACCTCAGGGAATCAAGCTAAAGTGGTTTCATTCTGTTTTCTAGGTGGGGCTAGTTGAGTACAGGACTTAGCAGAGCTGGAGATTCCAACTCTGTTGAGTTGGAAATTAACCCAGAGACACTCATTCAATTCCAAGATTTTCTATTCTGATTTCAGCTCAAACTGCACCCAGCCCCCATCAAGAGCTGCCCCCAGCTTCTAGCCTAGCTTCAATTATAAAAAGAGCCAACTTGGAGCTCACTCCTTGCAGAGGACCTAACATGTCAAGCAATCTCTCTCTCACCTTTGCATAAGCTGCAACCCTCTGCCTGCTGAAATGATATTCTCTTTCAGCATTACCCCCTCTTTATTTCTTTCTCACCTATTTCCCTAACAAAACCTTATTCATCTCTCTGTCAGTATTTCTCTGCTAGAAATTCTCTCTCTCTCTGCCAGGACTCTTCCACTAGAAGCTTTACTTCTCTGTCAGGACCTACCACAAAGGAATTCAGTCTTTCTAGCAAAGACAGACTTCCCAATGCCAATAATAAACTTTTTGCCAGTTTAGCTTTTTGGGTTCATAAATTCCTTTACAAAGGACCTCTGCGCTGACAAAGGGGTTCCCACAACTCTCTGACCTGTGCTGAACCTCATCATTTGGGGACATAACCCCGAACCTCTTCATTATGGCTTCATCAAGGACAGACTATTCCAGAATAGTCTTATTTTATTTTTTTTCCACAGGATTACTAAAATGGCAGATAAAAGGAATGCTGGAGATCTGTATTTTACCTAAAATTTCAACAAAATATTTAATCAAATCTCATGCTGTTTTTACAGAAAAGATGGCCTAGATGTAGTACAATTAGATGGTTTCATAACTGATTGAATGATTAGATTTAAAAAATAGTCATGAATGTTTGATGTCAGTTTGAAAGGAGATCTCAAGAGAAGCTTTCCAGAGATTTGTGCTTAAAGATGTGCTATTTAAGCTTTCAATAAGTGATTTAAAGATCACTATACATCAGCAATGTACTATAGCCACCAAAAAAGTTAATGTCAAGTCAACAAATCAATGCACATTTATTAAGTGCCTTACATGTGTTAATACTGTGTCAAATGCAGGGAATACAAATATAAGCAAAAAAAAAAAAAGTTTCTGCCCATAAGGAACTTATATTCTAACCAGGGAAGACTACACATAAAAAGGAGTTGAGGGCAGGAAAAGTGGGAAAGGTATTTATGAGGACATTGTGACAAATTCTAAAGTGTCTGAAGCAGAGCTAGGAGAGGATTAAAGGATGGTTGTACTAGGATCAAACTCAGAATGGAGGTTGTGGGGAAAAGGGAGCTACAGGGAGGGATATTCAAAGGTTAGGAAGTCATTAGTGCTCTAGGAACTTCTAGGGTAAGAAATGCATTCTCAATTTGCATTAAAAGGATAGTATCTAAAACTAGGGAAGTGATAGTCCCTCTCCACTCTGTGTTCAAGAGACTCTTATCTGGAACAAGGTATTCAGTTCTAGGTACCACATTTTAGGAAAGACATGAAATACTGCAGAGTATCTACAGAAGGGTAACCAGCAAAGTGAGGGACCTCAAGTAATACCACATGAAGTCTAGTGAAGGAACTGAGAATGTTTAATCTAAAAAAAGAGAAAACTTAGGAAGCACATGAGAATTGTTATTCAATTTTTCAGTGGCTGTCACAGGAAACAGATTATATTGTAGAGCCTGGATCAGTGGGTGAAGGTGCAAAGAGGAAAATTTAGGCTTGATGTAAGGAAAAATTTCCTATTAAGCTACGTGAAAATTGTTTGGATTGCTCTGTTACTTGATGGAGATTTCAAGGAAATCATATCATAGCATACATAGAATCATACATAGATGACATATCTATCAAACATAACATAGAAAGAATTTTTGTTTAAGTATGTATTGAGCTTATATGACTTCTGAGTTCTCTGCCAAGTCTGAGATTCTGTGATTCAAACCAAGCTACAGGTCTTTTTTTTTTAAAACAGACTTTAATTGCCCAGCTATCCTTGATAGGAGTCAGGAGGAAGTATGGTCAGGAAATGAAGATCCCTGGGGAATCAATCTCCTTTGCATTCACACTGAACATCTCATTCCATCCAGAGGACTAAGCTAGAAAACAGACATGGAAGACTGACCAATGGAAGACTAAGAAATTCTATCAGAATTCTTCACCTTTTTTGGATCACAGACTCCTTTGGCAGTCTGGTAAAGACTTAGGGCTCATCAGGATGCTTTAAAATATATAAAATAAAATACATAGAATTACAAGTAAAACCAGTTATATTGAAATAACATTTTCTAATAGTTTCCATAATGTTTTTAAAAACAAATTCATGGATCCTATGTTAAGAACCCCATAGCATCTATGACCTCCTCACTTTGAAGCATTTCCCCCTATCCCTGTGGCATCTTCTCCCATTGTTAATTTTCTTCTGAAACTTCTATTTTGAAGAAAGATCTAGGAAAGTCTAAGATATGGTGTGGTCAACTATTCAATGGCCAGTTTGCTAAGGGAAGAGTCAGTAGCACAACTGAAAGCTAACTTAATTATAATAACCATTGTTTTAATGTAAACTTCTTGAAAATATTAAAGAATGCTTAACTCTTGTATTCATATCCTCAGTGCAAAATGTAACACTTGGCACATAATAGCTGCTTAATGAGTTTTTATTGATAGATCAATCATCATCTTATTATATTGTATTTTAAGGTTTACAAAGATATTTTCTCTCAACTATCCTATGAAGTAAGTGATTCAAGTATGTTAGCTGTTATCTTGTATACATCTCAGCCTAGGCTCTTATTTTTTCAGAATAAAAATCTATTTCTTTTTCTTTTGTTTCGTCCTTTTCACTTGAATCTGCATACAGCATTCCCTCAGGTTACATGTTTCCATATTGGTCCCCTTTGATTATATGCATCTAACTTCTGATCTACTTTGATAACAAGCAAATTTTTACTATATTTATGATCCTTTAATCCAGAGACTTACCTGTATTAATGCCCACCACCAGAAACTTAAGGTCCTTGAAAAGATAGAGGTGGAGTAATTAGTCTGAATGGTCATATCTTAGGCTAAGCAATGCTTTTAATAAGAATTGCTAAATGGTCAATTAGGAAAACTTATGAGTAGATATTGATGAAGTAATCAAAAAAGAAGAAATCAAAGCTGAAAACAAGCTGAAAAATCAATAATGTATTATTCAAAACTCCCTTTACCAAAGCTTCATAAATTCACCCTTTCCCTCACACTTAGCTAGATTTTCTAGTGCATATCCAGGTACATACGTAAATCACATTTATGTTTACATCTACTATTTTCTTTCTTAATATTGAATAATAGTCACAAAGCTCGTAATGACATCAGTATCTTCAAACTAAATATAGTTCTGCTGCGGAGAATTTTGATATTATCAAACTTTCCCCTGCATTCTCATTACTCTTTTTATAATTTGTCATCAATAAAGATAATATGACCCTAGGTGAAAAATTTGTTAATTTTCTTATTAAATGATTTATAACTCATTAAGGTAGGTATTAAAAAACTTAAGATTAAACCATTAGTAAAACTTAATCACAAAATCTTTGTATTCACTTTCAATCTTTTTAATGGAGACCACAGCTAACTTTGATTAGTTTTAAGAAGCAAAATGAATTTCAGTATTAGCTTTCTTAAATGACTTCACCAATTTCTGGTAGCAAAAAAAAAAAAAAATACCCCAAGAATATATTGCCACCTGGAGTCAGAATGACGAACCCTAAAGCTTGATCATTTGCTTTTGATAGTAATGCTAAGAAAGAATGTATTTTGGGAAGGCATGTTCTCCATGATATTGAGTGAAATGGGTAACTGAGGACTTCTCAAAATAATAACTGTAGGAAATTCAAGACTCAGCACCAAGGTATGCCAATCATTAAGGCTCTGGGAAGAAGAGCAAAAGGCTTGCTCTTCTAACAGAAATACCTGAGATAACTTCCTGGACCTTTACTTAACTGCTTAGAGAAAAACATGACTAATTATTTAATGGCCTGGAGATATTCAAGAAGAAATCAAGCTAGCTATCTCTATTTGTTGATTGAGGAAGCCTGAAGTAAAACTAAGTCTCCTTGGTTTAATGGATTACTTACCTCTAAATAAATATCTTTATTGTGAGGGATTATGTGATTTCTCATAAAATTATTAACTAAGGTAGATTGAATCTATAACCTAAATTTAGCTTATGAAGGTCTGATGGATTTGGAAAATGAAATTCTTTGAACAAACCTTATAATAGAATGCTCATAGTAGCTCAAGTACCATAAACTTAGGTAAACACATCTACAATAAGTCAGCTATATGGGCTTGGCTAGAATTTAACAAATCTGTGCTACTTCCATCTAAACAGGTAGTGAAAATTAACTGGATAAAGGAAGGGGATCATGGATTCTTTTGGGTTATGACTATATAATTGCCCTTAACTTCTGTGAAATCAGCCTCTTCCTCTCTGGAGAACTCTAGTTAGTGGACCATCCACTTCTCACGAAATTCTAATAAAGCTTCTTCCTTCATTTTGGGAAATATCTGAGTAGTCATTTTGAAGTAGGACCTGCTGTACCACGCAATATCTACTTTAACAATTTAGGGACATACTTTCAAACTTTACTCTTTTTTCCCATTTTTAATTTCTGTTGGATCTATTAATTATGACTTTAGTTAAATCTTCATAAACATGACATTAACTTCAGCTCCAATTTTTATTTTTAACCTATATTAATTCTGGGGATTGTAAATTCTATTTTCAGACTTTCAACTGTTTGAAAATGGTGCTTTATTTCCTTCCTTTGTCTTTTCAAGCTTGACTGAGGAGAAGAGTTGTCCTTGAAATTCAGGATTTGAAGAATAAATTCATTATTGTTCTGAATAAACTTCTATATTGTCCTCCCTCATTGAAGAATTTTACTTTTGAAAAGTCTTACCTCATATCCTTCCAACTATACACCTTGGTGGTCCATCTCCTAATTGTGTGTGTGTGTGAGAGAGAGAGAGAGAGAGAGAGAGAGAGAGAGAGAGAGAGAGAGAGAGAGAGAGAGAGAGAGAGAGAGAGAGAAAGAGAGAGAGAGAGAAAGAGAAAGAAAGAGAGAGAGAGAGAAAGAAAGAGAGAGAGAGAGAAAGAGAGAGAGAGAGAGGAAGGAAGGAAACACATAGAGAAATAGAAAGAGAGAGAGACAGAGACAGAGGGAATGAGAGACAGACAGAGACACATTATATGGGGGGGGGAGGGATGGAGGCAGGGAGTGCACTCATATAGGGGACTCTTAGTATGGAAATTTGTCCTACTGATGCAGATCACAATTTGTTATGTTAGAAGTTTAGAGACTCACTTGACACTTAAAGTGATTTGGCTATGGTTAAATGATCAAACAGCTAGCACATATAAAAGGCAGAATTTGAATCTAAGTCTTCCTCAATACAAGACCAGTCATCAGATCACTTCATTAGGATGCTCCTTCACTCATTATGACCTAAGAATGAAACTGCTCTACTGACTGGCATGACAAAACCTATGGCATAGTCACATTCAAGCTTGAGAAGAAAAAACAAATTTTTGGGGGAGAAGGAAAGGGAGAGAAAGGAAAGAACCAGGAAATAGAGGGTCTTCTATTCACAAACAAAGGTTGTCATCCAGGATTACTTTGAGGATAATTTAGTCTTTCATCATTGTTTGGCATTTCATTATGGTTTTCATACAACCAACTAGGCAAAGGTTGCTACATAAGCCTGTCTCCTGCCCCATATGCAGCTTTGGCTAAGCCTGACCACTTTGCCATCTGTATGATTCATTTTCTCTCATTTTCCAAGATAATTTTCCTTCATTTTGAGCCTGTTCACTTTGCACAGGGTAAAACTCTACTCCCAGCCATAGATCTTCTAATCCTAGCCAGCTGTCTTAGAGAAGGTATGCCAGAAGCTTTTTGAGGAAATGGAAGAAAGAATATGGATGATTTAGTGTAATTTTCCCTTGAATCAATTCAGGAGATCAGCTTTTTTTGGGGGAAGTTTGGGTATTGGAACTTATTTGGCATATTCCACAAGTATTAAATCATTTAAGAGATTTATTAAAGGATAGAGAGCTATTCAAGTTGCATGAGCCACATAGTCACATGGATGCACAACTTTGGGGTATTTACGTGACAGATTTATCCAACAAACCAGAAAAAGGAATACTTTCAAAATTTAGGAACAAGATTAAGATAGCCTACTACTCAAAAGGAAAGAGAATACTTAAATAGCCATATCTTAGAGGTGAAAAGTTCCAGTGATTTGGAAATCCATGTAAAATTTTTTGGTCCTTCCTCTGTACTGGAAAAAAGTTTGATTTGTCATGGTATTAAAAGATAAAATATATTGATATTATAAAATATTTTATATATATATATTGCATTTCTGAGTTTCCAAAGTTTTTCTGTGTCATCTGCTGGCCTTTATATATCATCTACTGCTTCTGTAAAACTCTCTTCAAATTCCCATTTAATTTCTTATGCCAACTTACAATATATCAAAATTGTGATGGGGAAAGTCACAGTGAAGGATAATTGTAATTCTAATACCAAACAAATTATTTGGAAAAATAGGCAAAGAAAGATTTCTTTAAAATTTCTTTTATGACATAAAAATAGTGCTGTTACCTAAACCAGGAAGAATGAAAACAGAAAACTACAGATCAATTTTTCTAATGAATTTTGCTGAAAAAATTTAAATGAAATACTAGTAAGAAGACTACAGCAAGGAGACACCCACCATAACCAGGTGGAATTTTACTAGGAATGCAGCATTGATTAAATATCAGGAAAATCATCAGCATCATTGTCCATATTAATAATAAAACTAAAAAGAAAAATCACGACTATCTCAATAGATGCAGAAAGGCTTTTTATAACACTAGAGAATATAGGAATAAATGAGTTTTCCTTAAAATTATATATAGTATCATTTTAAAACCATTAGGAAACAATGGAGATAAGCTAGAAGGTTTCTCCACTAAGATTAGGAATGAAGTAAGAATGTTCATTATCACCACTATTATTCAATGTTGTACTAGAAATACTAGCTACTGCAATAATAAGAAAAAAAAGAAATTGAGGAAATGAGAATAGACAATGAGGAAACAATGTATCACTCTTTATAGATGATGTGATGGTATATTTAGAAAATTCTAGAGATTCAACTAAAAAACTAGTTGAAATAATGAACAGCTTTAGCCAAGTTTCAGTATGTAAACTAAATCTACATAATCAGCATTTCTATATATTACTAACAAAATCCAGCAGCAATATATAGAAAGAGAAATTTCATTTAAAATAACTTTAAATATAAAATATTTGGGTGTCAACCTGCCAAGACAAATCCAGGAACTATGTGAATACAAATTACAAAACACTTTTCATACCAATAAAGTCAGATCTGAACAAGAGGAAAATATTAATTATTCATGACTGGGCCAAGCCAATATAATAAGAATGATACTTCCACCTGAATTAAATATTTGATGTTAAACCAAACTACCAAAAATTATGTTGTAGAACTAGGAAAAAAGAAACAACAACAAAATTCATCTGAAAAAACAAAAGGTCAAGTATATCAAGGAAATTAATGAAAAAAAAAAGTGAAGGAAGGTAGTCTACCCTTAGCAGATCTCCAACTGTATTATGAAGTAGTAATAGTAATAATCAAAACACTCTGGTATTGACTAAGAAATTTTTGAGTGGTGATTCAGTGGAATAGATTAGGTACACAATACACATACTGACTTTTTAATGTACTATTTATTCTACATAATTGGTAAACAAATTAATTAACCTATCAGTGAATTTTTTTACAATATATAATAATTATATGTGGTACAGGGTACACATATATAAACATATATAATTAAAAGTTCTTTTAAGTATGACTAATAGAATATTTGAGAATGTCAGCATTTTTCCTTAATAGTACATAATTTCTATTGGGATAAATGATAGATAACCAATAATATTTTTGTGATCTCATCAAGCCTTAGATATGAGAAATAAAAATAATTGCCTGCAGAAAAAAATGATTGCTACATTTTAATATGATAGCAAGGTTTATAATTTGAATGTAGAACTTTTAGTTGTATAAAGAGGCAGCTATGTGGTGCAGTGGCTACAGCATTGGCCAGGGAACCAGGAAGACATCTTCCTGAGTTCAAATTTGGTTTCAAATACTTACTTGCAAAGTGACCCTGGGCAAGTAACTAAAGCCTGTTTACCTCAGTTTCCCCATTTGTAAAATGACCTGGAGAAGGAAATGATAAACCATTCCAATATCTTTGCTAAGAAAACCCCAAATGAGTCATGAAGAGTTAGACATGAATGAAACAGCTGAACAACAACAAATGACCAATATGGTATAATGTTTGATAAACTCCTAAATCAAAGATTTATCTTGTCTTGAGACAGGAAGTCACTGTTTCACAAAAACTATTGAAAAAATTATAAAATTTGGCAGAAACTAGATATAGACAAAGACAAGATAAAATAGACACATTATTTAAACATAAAGGGTTGTATCATCAGCAAATTAGGGGAACATGGAATAGTTTACCTATCAAAGCTATGGAGAAGGAAAGCATTTATTACATTAGTGATAGTGAACATTGCAAGTTATAAAATGGATGATTTTGATTATATTAATTACAATTTTTTTGTACAAATGAAACAATGCAGCCAAGATTAGAGGGAAAGCAGATAGATAGGGAAAAAATTAGCAAATGTCTCTGAAAAAGGCCTCGTTTTTCAAATATATAAAAAAATAGAGTCAACTATATAAGAATACAAGTTATTCCCCAATTGATAAATGTTCAAAATATATTAATAGGCAATTTTCAGAAGAAATCAAAGCAATCTATAGTTATATAAAAAGCCCCACTCCAAATTATTGATCAGAGATACCCCCTCATATCTAGCAGATTAGCTAACATTACAGAAAAGGAAAATGATAAATATTGGAAGGGACATGGGAAAATTGGGACACTAATTCACTGTTGATAGAATTGTGAATGGATCTAACCATTCTGGAGAGTAATTTGGAACTGTGCTGAAAATGCTATAAAATCATGTGTACTCTTGGACATAGCAAAATCACTACCAGGTCTCTTTTTCAAAGAAAATTTTTAAAAAGGAAAAGAACCTCTCTGTATAAAAATATTTATAGCAGTTCTTTTTATGGTGGAAAAGAAGCTGTGCCTATCAATTGGGGATTAGCTGAATACCTTGTGGTATATGATTGTAATGGAATACTATTATGCAATAAGAAACAATGAGCAGAATGCTCTCTGAAAAATCTGGAAAGATTTACATGAACTGATGCATAGTGAAATGAGCAAAACCAGAACACTGTACACAGTAATAGCAGTATTATGCAGTGATCAATTGAATGAATTATGAAGCTACTGTCAGTAATGCAATGATTCAAGAAAATTCCAAAGAACTCATGATGTAAAATATTATCCACCTCTAGAGAAAGAACTGATGGTTTAAACGAAGAGGAAGCATATACTATTTTTCACTTTTTTTGTGTGTTCATTTTTGTGTTTCATTTTTGTGTTCATTTGTTTTGGTCTGTTTTCTTTCACAACATGACTGACATGGAAATATGTTTTGCATGACATGTATAACATGTCAAATTATTTACCATCTCAGGAAGAAAGTAGGGAAAGTGAGGGGAAGGAAGTAGAGAAAGAAATTTGGGACTCAAAATTTTGAAAATGTTAAAAATTGTTTATGTATATATTTGGAAAACATATATATATATATATATATATATATATTTTTTTTTTTTTTAAAAGAGAATGAGTAGGCATTCTGTAGGCAAAGAGATAAAAGAATGACTTTCAGAACAAGGTAATGGTACACAGAAAGGGGAGGTGGAAAAGCAATGGAGCTACATGTAATTCATAAAAAGTTTGGCTGGAACTTAGTGCATGTGAAAGATACTAATACTAACTACATAAAGTTAGAACATTACAGTGGTATCAAGTTGTAAAAGATCATATAGGTAGTTCCATAGTTGGAAATAACTCAGTGAAAAGAGCACTTTTCAGATGATCTGGGTTCAAACTCCAGTTCTGTCACTTATTACATGTGTAACCTTTAGTATTAATTTCCCTTCTGAGGATCTTATTTTTCTTCTCTAAAATATAAGGAGGATTGCCTACATGACTTTTAAGGTTCTTTCTAGCTCTGACTTTATGATCCCAGAGTAAGCTGAGTTGTTAGTGTGATTTCTAGATAAAGATATTCCTCTAAAGCAGATGGAAATGTTGTATCTGGAGTTTGTAAGATAAGCAATAATTGAAGATAAAGATTTAGAAATCATCTGATGGTTGAAATCTGCAAGGGAAAGATATTGCCAAAGTGGAGAGTTTCCTTACAGAAGAGACAATTAAGCAACAGATCCTTGGGATATCCACACATCAAGAAGCCAGGAAGAAAATGAAAAATTAATCAAGAGATAGAAAAAATAATTACAAAAGTTTTTAGGCGAACCAAGAGGATTTGGTGTCTCTCAATCAATGGTGATTGTATTCAGTAGGAAATAATCAGTGATATCAAATGTGGTAGAGAAGTCAAGGAGGATGAAGACTGGTTAAAAATTCATTGAATTGAACCACTTATCTAAGAGCAATTTTAGAAAAGTCTTAAGTTGAACAGGCCCAGTTATAAGAGGCTGATAGACAATGTTTTTAAGAACCTTATCGCAGATGGTAAGAAACAGATGAATTATGAGCAAGAAAGATAAAGGAAAGGCTTTTTTCTTTTTTTTGAGATTGAGAAGATCCATATATATTTCTGGCCAGATGCTAAGGAATCAGTAGAGGAAATTTTTATATTATATATAAGAGAGAAGCCAAATTGAAGGAAGGCTTTAAAGGAAATAGAAGGAAAAGGAATCAAGGTTGAGAGTAGAAACATTATTGGTCTTGGTGATTAGTGGTAATGCTATCTTTTTTCTTTTTTAAACGGCGACTACCTGGAAAGAAGAAAAAGGGTTAAATGATGCTGTTGTACCCTGTACCAGCTCTGTACCAAAGCTCTTTCTGAACATGAAGGACAAGAATATGTCTTGGTCATCTCTCACTCATTTGACTCATCACTCCAATACAGATAGAAACTGGAGCTTTCAGTATCTGACTTGCTCAGGCCAGCTCCTTATTTCTTGCTGGGAACAGACAGCAAACTACTCAGAGATTCAACAGACCTAAATCCAAATAGACAGGCTCTAAGGTAAACATACCAAATTATACAACCAGACAAACATGACTAAATCTCTATATACAACATGCCTAACTCTATGTTTTTATGCTAGAACACTCATTAAAATTTAAATTAAAAAAAATTAAAATTTACATTTATAGATGCATCTTGCTTGGGTGGAACTTTTAGTTTGGACAAAATTGTAATAGTATTTTTATTTGGAATCTATGCCATTAAAATTCATTCATTTGGAAATTAATTTTTGAATACCTATTGTGAAATACCCCAATGAACAAAACTTTTCCCTGATTAGGGAATCATGGAAGGGTTTCCAAGTGGAAATTCAACACTATTATACAAGTAACTTACCTTATCAAAAAGAAGCAAATAACCCATTATCATTTTCTCGTTATGTTTGCTTCTATTCTTATAAACTAATTGCCTTTGCAAGTGAAATGTGCGTGGAATGAATGTGATAAGTTGAAAATATGTTCTAACTTCTCTTTTCTTAGTCTGAAGCAAGAATACAAGGGTGATTTGAAGCTTTTGTTGAGTACTCTCATTCTGTGGAGATGACCTAGCCAAAGCTAAAAGTAGTTAGCAGTCCTTGCAAGTATTGAGACAGCTGGAAACAGGGAGAGAACCAATGCTTAAGAGTTCCAGTTGGCCACAGATCCTAAATTCCACTATCTGGGCTGAGTTGAGATTCTAAGTTCAGTTTTTCTCTCATCTCCAACTACTGACCCTGCTGGATGTATGAGTCAAACATCTTGTCTAAGCTATGCTGTTTACATTCCTTTGGTCACTCATAGGTCAGTAAGGTGTAAGGAAATTAAAACTAAAACTAAGATTGAATTTCATAAATCTCTTGGTTCAAATCAACTCTGCACTGTCTGGGGGATTTCTGGATATAGGAGGGCTCCAAGTCACTTGATAAATGTTTTAATTATTTATTGCTTTGTTGTTATTATGTGTTATTTATTTGCCTATTGTAATGTGAATCTTTCCTTTTATTACTTTTTATCATGCCATTTTTTATAGTTATTTGGTGGACTCTTATTAATATTAACCTCATTCTTAGCTAAAATGTAACTGATGGAATGATAGAATTAAGAGAAGACTTTTCGACAATCCTCAGATAAGAAGTCAAAAAGGAATTTGAACTTCTCAAAGAGATTTAATTATTTGTGGAAAGATTCTCCTAACATAGACTATAGGCATGTAAATTTCCCTATTCAATTAGCCCATCCTAAACCCTCTAAATGTAGTTTAATCTGGCTTTTAAAAACCTAATTTAGTTTACCTATAGCATCCATTTAAATTCATTTCCATAAAGGATATATGAGATTATGATTCTGAAACAGAATGAATGAGATTGCATTGTGTAAAAGATTTTATTTCTTCATAAAAACTTGTCAGAAACACCAATCTGGGTTCAGGATTATTTTCTACTTTCTGAATCCGTGCTTTTGCATACTACAACATAACTTTTTACCTCTATAATTTCTGTGTTGTAATAGATTTATTTTGGCAGCAGTAACCTACCACATGAACTGAAAGAGGAGATATTTCCCCCATAACATTATCCATTCTAAGCTAAGAATAATCACTGTATACAAGATCCAAGCATGCATGTGCTTTTTTTAGAGAGTCAGCTCCATCACACCAAGATCATATGACTAGTGCTTACTGAAATAAAGCAAGTTCAGTCATTTTGATTTGTTTACCAGTGGGTAGGGTCTTATGAGCAGATTTTTGATTGGGTAGACCCACTCATCCACATGTCCTTTTACAATAGCCATAGAGAAAGGCAGAGATAAGCAATAAGAGAAAGGAATAGAAGGTTGTGGCATTGTGGCAACTTGAAGTCACAGAAAATTTGACTTGTTCTTAGCACTTCTGGCCAGTGGAGGCCAGAAATGACTCAGATAAAACAGAGATCCTTCAATAAAAAAGAAATAATTTCCAAGGATTGAGGAGATTCACTAACCACTGGGGAGACTTTGTGTAAAAGGAAAAACTTTAAGGCTTTTAAAAAGCCTGTAAACCTTAAAGTGAGTTAAGAATTCTTGCCTCTGTTGAGTTTCCTTTCAATATTGGTACATGTACCTGTTATCTCTTTGCATTGCTTGCACCTTGGCCTCTTTGCCAAGCTGTTGCCAATGGGGTTCCTTAAATTGTTTGGGTCTTCCAGATATTTGTGTTGAAAACAATTTTTTAAAAAAAGTATACACTATATACTTTAAGTTTACTCTTCATTTTCTCTATCCCTTTCTTACAGCTAGACAATCCACATGATTTGTCCCATTTGTCAATTTCTGGAGTTTAAATGCTCACACTGAAAATTTCACAATTGACTGTCCCCATTTGCATGTTGACTCACTCTAGCATACCCCAGAGCATTCTATCTGTTTTTGTTATGAATTGAATTTTGGAAGAAGAAATGGTGGAAGCATTTCCTGGTAACTCTGGGAAAGGAATATTTCCTATATATTGAAGGCTTTCATATTGTTTGCAAAGGAATATAACTGGAAGTAAAGTTGAAATTTGGAATTTTCCATATATTTTGCAAATTCATATCTAAATAATTCCTGCTCTCTTTGGTTTCCTGATCCCATATTGGGATATATGAAGAAAGGTTAAAGACATTATGGTTAGCAGTTGATTATTCTGACAAAAAATAACTTGTAATTTAGTTTCATTTCTAATTGCTTGTGTTTGCCTATATCAAATTAGTCCTCCTGTATTGGCAAGCAAAAATGACAAAGGGAAAAACAAATTTGAGGTTATAAAATGAATAAATGAAAAAAGATTTTATGAAGTTCCAAGCACTATGTTAAGTGTTGGGAGTACAAAAACCACTGCAAAGACAGTCTTTACCCTCAAAGAACTTTCATTCTTTTAGGGGTAAGGCAACAGGTACAGGAGAGTAGAGGATCACTTAGGCGAGTAATATTATAAGTTTACGGAGATGGTGAGTAGGACTTTAGGATAGTAGATTGACACATATTTTACAGGAATCATGCTGGAACTGATTTCCTCATAGTACTAAAACTTGGAGGAGAGTACATGTATAGTATTGAGGAGTGAGAGAAAACACATGTAGGTTTCTATCTGAAAGAATAGCCCAGGAAAAGAAATGACTAATCAAAATAATAGAGTTCATTGAAAACAATAAAACTCAAAAGAATTTGAGTTAAACACTTCCTGGGAAGTAATGTTAAATAGTGGATGGGGACTACATTTGAAGGCAGGAAAATGGAGGTTGTAATGAAGCTTTTGGCACTTGCTAGCTTTGTAACTATGGGGAAATCACTTAGCCTTTCTGACCTTCAATTTCCTTATCTGGAAAAAGAGAATACTAATGTTTCTAATTCCTATTCCTACCCCCAAGGGAAGTCACATAAAATTCTTGTTCTACTTGGATCATCAGACTCAGTCCTGTTTCCTTTTGGTAGTGGATAGGGCCCCTCTGAACCCATAGGTAAAGATGTCTACTCACAGAATTTGGATGAGTGGTAGACTTTATTAGCCATGTGATCCTAGCATATCACTTAGCCTCCCAGTCTCAGTTTCTCCTTGTGATCCTATGTTAGCCTAGTACTGCTGAAGAAATCTCCCTTTTCTGCCTCAAACTAAGAAGCAGATGTTCTGGAATGATGTTCATAAATTTACCTTTCAAGTCACAGAAATGGGTACATGTAATGCCTAAGTATTTTAAAAGAAACTTCATTCTCCCAGATGCTACTCTCTTGTATCTGGTAAGTTACTCTAGGTCTGTCTTTGATCTATGTTCAGAAATGAAGAAAGGCAAAAGGCATCCAGGAGTTCTACTCTAGGGTCATATGAATTTGGATGGACACATAGAACTCCCATTTACTCCTGTTCCAACACAGTTATTAATTGCTGAGAAGTGCAGATGTGATAGTGATGGTGACCTCTCATTTTCTCCAGGAAACAAGACAGAAGGAAAAAAGACAAAAAGCACCTAAAAATTGTTGAAATAAGTATGTTAATTCACTTTTATCGTTTAGCTTTGGTAGAGGAAGTTTTGCATCAAAAACTTCCTACATTGGGCCAAATTATAGATCTCCCTTCTTACTTCCTTACATGTTATATATATATATATATATTCCTCATGATTGTGATATTATAGATGCAAGAGGAATTGGAGTGTGGGTCTGTTAAAATAAGAAACAATTCTGAGTTGTGACTTCCCTTCACCGAATTGGACTTAGGAAATTTCAGAGAGCCTGGGAATATGCATGGGTGGGTATGCATATATTTTCCCTGATAGTTGAACCAACCAGTTATGTTGGAAGCAGGCTCTTTTGGAGTGCTTTATCCACTAAGAGGCTTTGAGGGAGGGTTCCAAACCAACCTCTTGTTTTTTTTTTTTTTGGCAGCCCCAGTCAAGAATACCTTGACCTTCTGTCAGTTTATCTTGATATTAATGAACAGGTGCATACCCTATATGGAGGACAGATATGAACAATATAAGTTTCCCCTAAAAGGCTCAATTTCCAGTAAACTAATCATGACTGGAAGATGGCCTGGTGGAGTGACTGGGATCAAGTAGACATAGTGAGCATGGATGATCCTAGGGCAAGACCTGAGGATCTGACAGGAAGCACTAGCCATATGGCAAGAGAACAGCATAGTAGGGTGTAAAATAGAGCTGCTTTTGTATGAGTTTAAAATGTATACTTTGTCATCCCTTTTTCCTAGTATTAGGATGAAAGAGATGATTAGTTAGTAATGGACCTCTACAGTGAAAAGTGAAGCATTTGATAGATGAATCAATTGTTCTGTTCTGTCCTATTGTAAAATAAAGACAGTAAGATATTCCAAAGTCTCAGTTCTTGAATAGGTTCTTAACCCCAAGATGAGCAAATGAATCAAAAGAATTGAACAGAAGAGTTCATTTTCTTTTTGATTTAAAAAATTACTGCTGAGTAGACAGTCAAAACTAGAGTCCAATTCTCAGAAACCAGAGGAGGTCCTTGGTCATATGGTGAGAAAGTAGTCCTTGGAGGAGGTAGCTTAGCTCAAAGTCCATAAAACCTGGGTTTAATTCCCACTTTTGAAGCATATTGGCCATAAATCCTGAGCAAATCACTTAATTTCCCAGTACCTTAGGTAACTGTCTAAAAACTACATATGGAAGAAAAAATATGGTCTGATTTGGCAGAGGAAATTTCTCCCTAGAAGTTCCCTACAAAGGATTAAAACAGGTCATCTTTTCCCATCCTTAGCAACTTTTCCCCCCTCCCAATCCCCTCATACTCAGGCAGGTACAGAATTGAAGAGAGGAAGAATAATAATGTAGTTCAGTTCAAACAAAATGAGAATTCTGAGTAGGGACCTTCTACTTCCCCTAAGGAGACCTAGGAAATTTCAGGCAGATTCTGGAATAAGATTGAGAAAGTCTTTGGTTGATGTGACTAGAAACAGCCAGTTTACCCTAGGAAGAATAAACTGAAGGAGAAAAACAAGCATTTATCCAGCACTTATCATGCACCACATGCTGTGCTAAATTTTGGGACACAAATGCCATAATTTCTCAAATTGAATCCAGTAGGATTGATATATTAGGGAACAACAAAAAATGGCACCTCTCCACAATAACTTACAGGCTGGAACCCTTCCAATGTCCATGTCCAAAAACAAACTTCTGGTCTTTATCAAGATAATTTTGTCATATTTCTTGTACATCTTCTGGTGAAGTTAGGAGCTATAGACTAAGGAGTTCCAGTTTGTCCCATCTCCTCTTTCATCTTACACCGCAGCTAAGTTTTGCTCCACTCCTCCCCATTGCCCCCACACTGGACATGCCCTCTGGCCCAAATGTTATCCTGGCTTGGGTAAGTACTGGAGCACAGGCAAAGCAGGGATCAGAAGTCATGGTAACTATTTATTATAGTATTTATATATTTCTTAACTATTTAACAAATATAAAACTAGCTGTCATTTTTGTTAGATTTCTATTTTTTTTTTTAATACATCACTGATAAAGTGACAACTACATTTTCCACATAAGCCTTGTAGGTTTTAGTTGTGTGATTTTTTTTTTTAATAATCCAGTGATTTTTCGTAATGCATATATCTTATTGTAGTAGAACTGCCTGTATTAGCAAAAAAAATAGTGTCTACCTTTAAAAAAAACTCACATACTGATGGAGGAAGGGGCTGAGAGACAATAAATTATAGGGAACTAAAAAATGGAAGGTGTGTGGGGGGAGATGAAGAGGGAATGGTTTTGAAGTGCAGAATATTGCCAAGAGGGTAGTGAAGGGGAACGCACTTTAGGGATAACTTTTTGGAGAAACTTAATATTTAGAGGTAAGAATGACAGCGGAGATGGCTTGTAGTTACAGTCATCCTACCCAGAACATAGATCACTTCTTCCTTTTATGGCACAATGGTATAAAGTGAAAGGGTAGGCAACAAAGAACACCTTACACAAAGAAGTTTCTCAGTGAATTTCCTGACTCTCTAAAAAAAAGTTAAACTGATGTTCAATTCATCCATTTTCTACTTATTATCTTCAATAGCTCATTATAATGGGTTTGGAATTGTTTTAATTTTCTGCCATTTCCTCTTATCTTTATTCTTCTAATTTAATATTGAATTTTATCTATGTACTAAATTTATGATTTGACAGTACATGAATGTCTGGTTCAGAAATTACTCCAGAATCAGTCACTAGTGATTTCCTGTTTATTGAAATAGACTCATTAAAAAAAAAAAATAGTGTTTCCTATTTCTAGTCTTCCTACTCTCTTCTTAAAAGAAAGTTTTCAAAGAATTTTTCTTTCTTCTTAATCTTTGCCATAAGTTTTGAGATTCATAAATATTATCTTGATAGATTTCTTTTTACTTATTCTCAACATGACAACTCTAAAAGAAGAGACTAAGTGTCCCGTGAAATTGTTTTTTTTTTTTTTTTAATTACCTTTGGATACATAATGAAGCCCATCTCTTAATTCCTTTATTTGCTGCTTTTGGAAAACCCCATGAGACATCCTTCCTTTTTTTTTTAATCCATCATTTCATTTAGTTCAAACTTCTTTATATTGGTGGGTTTTATCTGTGGAAAAAATGTCAATACTGATATTCATATGTCAACTTGTCAGTGATGGGAAGGATCTTATTAATTTTAGAGTATCCATATTTAAAGAATTGTTTCTAAGTGATCTAAACATGTGAAGTGTAAGATATGATATGTGGACAAAACTATTTGTGCTGTCAGAAGAAATAGACAGAGGTCTTCACTGGTGGAGAGGACACCCCATGGTGAAGTTATGGGAAAATATGGACCAAGCATGAGTAAACATAAGTGGATTATGTTTTGTCCCAGTGGTAAAACCAAGTTAGTGAGATTACAGATTCACTGGAATGTTTAAGATTAAGTATGTAAGAGTATTTAAATTCTAAACACTGATTCTTCACACCCTTACTTCCTTTTCTTATGATCCTGTTATTCTTTCAGAAATAGAAGTGAGAATTGTGAGATTATTATGTTTTTCAGGATTTCATGGGTTGCCATATCCAGTGCATTCATCCTTAAGAGGCTAAATTTCTGATGATCAGTTGATCCTGGGCAAGAATCTCTTTCAGCCTTAGAGGTATCTAGGTGGTTCAGTGAATAGAGTATTAAGGTTGGAATACTAAATGTTTGACATTGAGCAGGTCATTAAATCTGCCTGCCTCAGTTTCCCCTACTGTAAAATGTGAGTGTAATCATAGCATTTGTCTCCCAGGATTGTTGAAAGGGACAAATGAAATATTTATAAAACACAGCCTATTATCTGACTTCTAGTAGGTTCCTAAAAAATGCTTGTTTCCTGCCTTCCTTCTTGAGGATCCTCTCTACATTTAGCTGATATGGCTATCAAAAAACAGATACCATCTGTCAGCAGGACTATAATTGAAGTCTTTATTGCTTAGTAAAACTTATGGACTATGCTTTGCTTGTTACAGTTTTCAAGAACTTAGGGATACTTGCACAGTATGATGAGGAATCTAAATAGGATTTCAGGGCAAGAGACATATTTAATTGAAAGGTTAAAATAGTATGTATTAAGTGATAATTATAATTTCAATAAGATTAAATTAAAAGTTTTTGTGCAAATAAAACAAATGTAGCCAAGATCAGAAGGAAAGCAGAAAGTTGGGAAAAAATTTTGTAGACAGTTCCTCAGATAAAGGTCTCAGATTTCAAATATATAAAGAACTTTGTCAAATCTAGAAGAATACAAATTATTCCCTAATTGATGAATGGTCAAAGGATATGACTAGTCAGTTTTCTAACAAGGAGGTCAAAACAATTTATAATAATATAATCATATGAAAAAGATTCTCCAAATCATTATTGATTAGATAAATGCTAATTAAAACAACCTTGAGGTATCATTTTACACTTATCAAATTCACTACACTGATTGAAGGGGAAAGTGACAAATGTTGGAAGGGAAGTGGAAAAATAGGATTGCTAATTCAATGCTTGTGGGAAAGCAATCTAGAACTATTTCCAAGGAGTTTTAAACTGCTTATATCCTTTGTCCCAGTCATACCACTACTAGGTCTTTTTCCAAAAATGAGGAGAGAGAAAGGATAAAAACCTATATGTTCTAAAATGTTTATAGCAACTCTCTTTGTGGTGGCAAAGAAATGGAAATTGCAGGGATGCCCATTGAATAGGGAATAGCTAAACAAGTTGTGGTATATGATTGTGATGGAATATTACATATTTTATTATAAGAAATGATAGCTTCAATGATCTTTGAAAAATATGGAAACATGTATCAAATAATGAAGAGTGAAATAAGCAGAACTAAGAGGAAATTGTGTATAATAACAGCAATATTGTTTTAAGAATGACTGAGTGGATAAGTCATTTTTATTATTATAAATACCCAAATTAACTATAATGGACATATAAAGAAAGATCTTATTTGCAAAAAGAACTGATAAATAGAAATTATGTATAGAATAATTTTACATACATTACATACACACATATAACTCTGTATCTAGTAGTAACCATTTCTAGAGCAAGAGGGGAGGAGGGAAGAAAAAAAGAAGAGAAAAGAAATTTACATGATAATTTATTATATATATATAATATAATATATAATAATATTATAATTAATATAAATATATATTTAAGAAGAATAACAAGTTACAAGTTGTACATAATAGATTTGCAATTTCATATGCAATCATCTCTTTTTTTTTTTTTAAATTACATTGTGTTATTGAAATGCTGGTTTTATTTCATAAATAACAAGAGGGGGGAAAAACCCAGCATGTATTTTAAAAGGACATTTCTGTGGTTGTGGAGAGGACAGGTTGATGAATCTTAATTATAATTAGAACTATTAGAAAGAAATTGAAATTGAATCCCATCCTGGACTTTATTAGCAGCTATATGGCCTAGGATAGGCGCTAGTGGGAGAAGAGACTGAGACAAGAATTAAAGACATTGGGCCACTCTGCTTACATGTAGGACTTCCTTCCTTTCCAAGGTTCCTACTTAGTCAGTAAGAGGTCTGGAATTAGTGTTTGGGAGGTGTAAACTCAAATCCTGAATCAGATACTTATTTTTGAGCTGCATAACCCTGAATAAATTATTTACCTTCTCTCAGCATCACTTACTTCATCTGTAAAATGCGAATGATGGCAACACCTATGTCACAGGAGTACTGTAAGGATCAAATGAAGCAACATGTATAAACTATGTATATATTTCGATTTTATTTTTTAAAAAATATTTTTTATTTATTTGTTTATTACATAGTGGATAAAGTTCTGGTCTTTAAGCAAGAAAGAGTTAGTTTCAAGTCTGAACCTTGACACATTCTCTGCAGTATTCTGAATGTTCTAGGCATCTCCCTAAGACTTTTATACACTTATGAACAGAACTATGAGCTTGATCGGGAAGACCTAAATTCAAATATGACCTTAGGAATTTTGTAAACCAAGTGGCTCTAGGCAAGTCATTTAATCTCGCCTCAATTCAACTGTAGAATGTGGATTATAATAAACAGTTTCTGCCTCACCGGGCTGTTGTGAGAACAAATGAGATAATATTTGAAAAGTGTTTTAGTACATAGTAAGCACAATTTAAATGCTTATTGCCTTCTCCCTTCCCAACATACATTAATATGAAGAATTCCCTCAACTAGAACTTTCTTGTTCTAATAAAATAACATGTATAATCTCATTCTTTTAAAATCTGGAATATGACTGTTTTGGGTTCAAGGGATCAAGGTTCAAATTGAGGATTTCCTCTTTGGTTGCTTGTGTAAATTTGGATTAGCCATTTAGCTGCTTGGAGCCTCAGTTTTCTTTTCTGTAGAGTAAAGGGCTTAGACTACAGGAGAGGTTCTTAGGATGTGTACACTTTGTTTTTAAAAAAATTTTTTTGATAACCATTTTTCTATGTAATCAGTTTATTTTGTGATCTTATATATTTTATGCATTCATAAGCATTATTCTGAAAGGTATCCAAACTCACTACAAAAGGAGTCTATGATAGACAAAAGGGTTAAGAATCCTTGCACTAGACCATTTCAGTTTCCTTTTTCTAGATACATATGTTCCTATATTACTCTAGATGCTGCATGATGCTTTTCTACATTGTCTACCCCACTAATCTGTACCAAAACCAACTGTCATCAAATACAAAACAGGATTTGCAATGCTGTTTTCCTTTTATCTAGTCTTGGATATAAATAAACTAAAAGAGCTGAAAGAAAATATGAGATTGAAGAGAAACAAAGCCCTCATAATCTAGTGGGAATGATGTTAGAATTTCTCATGATCACTTCCTGCTAAGATGCCAGATTGAGAATAAATAATATAGCAGTTTGCAATAGCCAGATTGAGAGTAAATAATATAGATGGGGGGGGGGGGGAAGAAAATGTTCCTAGAGGAATACATAGCCTCACTAAATCACCTACATCATCTTCATCCTGGCTGCCTAAGCCAATCACATTGCTTTGTTGTCATCCTTTTTTTCTGAATGGAAAAGGTGAAGAATATACCCAAGTACCAACATCTCCCCGCGTGTTCCCAAGATGGAAGATGCCCTCAGAAACTGGAATTTTTTTGCCCTTGTTTCAGGACTCTCCAAGAACAATCCCAGAAGCCTTCACTCACTTTGTGACTTCAGTGACCAATCAATTGGAAGAAACATTTGAATCCTCATTGTTACCCAATGCCGGGGCCAGATTCTAATACAGTGTTTTCCTAGAAGTAGTTTCCATAAAATTCTCCCAATGAAGACTATTCTCTGACTCACCACTATCATGGGAAATTAGACCACATAGGCTGGCCCTAGCTTCCCTAATATAATTTGGTCTAGGGACATAAAAAGTCCCAGCTGTGTGTAGCTGGTACCTCTCACATGTGGTGGGTGACAGAGACCCATGAAAGTCACCGTACTCTGAGTGACTGACCAGATATATCAGAGATGCTAAATGCCATCAAGTCCTTGTTTATCTAGAGCAAAGTAAGTCTCCTCCTTTGTTAAATGCTCAAAGACATTTGAATGCTTCATTTCAATCAACTACCAACTAAGAAGGTCTGACTTTAGAGCCATAAACATTTTTACCCATCAATATCAATTTCATTGTCATGAAAATAATGAACATTTATTTATATAGTACTTACGATGAGCCAGGCATTATGCTAAGCACTTCAAAATTATTCTCATTTGATCCTCAAAACAACAACCTTGGGAGATGAGTCCTATTACACTCATTTACAGATATGGAGACTAAGGCAAGAAGAAGTGAAATAGCTTGACCATGATCACACAGTTGCTAGGTGTCTGAAGTCATACTTGAATTCCTTTCTTCTTGACTCTGGGCCTGTTGCTGTAGCCTGTGCACCATCTAGTTGCCTCTCTATGTATCTATGTCTACCCATAGCTATGTATTTTAGTAGTTATATAAGACATATGATTAGAAATACATACATATATGTGCATGTGTATAAATGTATCTATACATGTTAAATTATATATTCATCTAGTATATATTTAAAATGTTATCTAAATGGGAGATATCTGAGATATCATACCCCCAGATTATATTATAATATATAGCATAATATGATAAATATTATATTGTATAAAGTGAGAAGGAAAGAAGAGATATTTGAGACATCATGCCCCTAGAATATATATAATTATATATAATAAAATATGCATAGTAAGACATGTAACAATATATAACAACATGCTACATATATATTATATGTGACATATATATAATATCTAAACAATTATATTTCATACATATAATAATGTTATATGATGTACAATAATATAACATATTGATATAAAACATATGCTTTATTTATTAAATTATATATAATGTATTATAATATGACATATTTTATTATGTTATAATATATTCTAGGGGCTTAATGTCTCAAATATCTCCCTTTCCCCTTCTTTTCATTTCTCCTTATCATCTCTAGGTACCACAATCTGATCTCAAAGCATAAGATGTCCCAGGGAGTGAATTATTATTTCACTGCTTCCTCACTACAGATCAATACTAGAGATTATGCTGCACCAAAGTCCTAAATAGTTCAGTTGGAGGACTAGAAGCTGTGGTCATTTTTCTTAAAACTGCTTTTCTTTGTATCAGCTGAGGTTATTTTCAATTTCCTAACCCTAGAAGAGTGCCACTGGTAGACATGAAAAACATGATAAATACATCTTTCTCTTTCCCACTTTTCAGATAAATAGGCTAGCAGAAGTATCAGTGCAATCCATTGCCAGTTTGTTCAATTGTTTGTATTTATTTGCTAATTAACTTCCTGGGAGTTTCCCACAGGCATTGCTCCCTGAACTGCAAAAACTGCCTGTACTTTCTTTTGCCTCAACCCCTCCACAGGCCCATCTCCCCTGAATGTACATAAACTCTATACACATTCCATATCTTTGGAACAGAGGAAAAGTCAGATAGCTATTACCATCCCAGTTCTACAAAATTCTACAAGGGGACAAGCAAATGGATATTTTTACTTTCTTTTTAGTTTAATTCACCTTTTGCCATGGCATATAGAAAACTTGAGTTTATACAAAGAATGTTTTTAAATGGAAGAAACAATTATAGAAATGACAGTTTTATGCTATCATGAAACTTCTGCTGGCAGCCATGTTTTCCATTTGAAATAGGAGAATTTTTCCCCTTCATTTTGACATCAAAAACATTCTTTTTTTTTAGAGGGGAGGATTATATGAATATGTATAGTATAACAAAAGTCTGGTGAGGTCCTTTACGATTGAGATGCAAACACAAAGAATATGGCGATCACATGTTTCTGTTTTCACTGAGAATGAAATAAAATAGGCTTAAATTCATAAAAACGATGAAAGTTAGAAAGATAGAAAGTTAGAAAGTTAGATGAAAAATTCCTGGCAGTAAATATTATTAAATGATTAAAATGGTGCCATTTAAGTGCATTCAAAAGTATCTTAAAATTGGTTTATATTTACCCAACTGAAAATATTTGAAGTGGACTGAAGAAACCATATGTCTTATATAGTTTTTAAATTTCTAAAACACTTTAGTATGTATATCTCATTTTACTTTTATTATAAGGTTAAGAAACAAGATATTATTTGGGTCCAATTGAAATGAATAAAAAGTTATTTAAAGTATTTACTATGTGGAAGGAATCTTAGCTAATGGGAGGGGAAAGGGAAGAAAATAAACATTTATACTTGCCAGGCACCATGCTACTTGTATTACACATATTCTCATTTAATTCTTACAAGCCTGTGAAGTATGCATGAGAAAATTGAGGCAAATAGAAGTTAAATAGCTTGGCTATGCTAACAAAGATAGTAAATATCTGAGACTGTATTTGAATTGTAATGTTTCTGACTCCAGGCTCAGTGCTCCATTCACTGTACCACCTAGCTGCCTAAGGGTAGGAGATACAACAATTTCAGAAAAATCGTAAAAGAAAATGCTGGGAAGAGAAGGGGGAAGTGTAGTAAGGAAATGTGAAGAGGGAGATGTCACTTTTAAGTTTAAGGGGTTTTGAAGGAAAATTTGAAGGAAAAACAGGTTTTCCACAAAAAATGAGGATGAAGTTAGAAAATAATAGTAAATTTTCCTGGAATATAGAATACTTCAGGGGCAGCAGTATTGAATTAGCTTGGAAAGGTAAATTGGAGCAAGATTGTAGAGATCCTTAAATTCAAGACTGTGGAATTTATACTTTATCATATAGGCAATAGGGAATCACTGAGAGTTTTTGAGGAGAAGAGAGGCATGATGTACAATAGAAAGAATACAATGGAAGCTATCCTTTGAGGCAATATCCTTTCTTGCATGAAGGTTCCCCCAGATAAAGACACCCCTAGTTCAAGGTATTACTCTGTGAATCTATGTCCACTCAAAATCACATCTCACCAGTTCCCACGGATGTGTTTATCTCTAGTCAGCCAGGAGACAGAGGTAAAGGCATTTAACAAAATGACATAATAACAGAAATAATCACCAAACCATTTCCCCTTACAAATCTGGGCTATAATCTCTTACACTGTCTTTTATGTTTATATGTAGTAGTAAAGCCATTGCAGTCTTTTGGATATTCTTATAAGTGGACTGCAGAAGAGAAGAAACAAGATGTCAGGCTAGGAGATGAAAAAATAGCTCAATAGAGGACCTGAGTTAAGATGATGGTGATCCATGTGAAGGATATAATGTCAAGAACATTATAGAGAGAGAATCAACAATGATAGTCTGAGGACATTCAAACTCAAAGCCTCTGAGGGCAGAGTCAAAATGTCAGAATAGGCTTTCTGCTATATCTCTTCCTAACACATCTATAAAATGAACCAATGGGTCCTATTGGAGAAATTCTGAAAAAGGCCCACTAGGTCTTTTGTCTGTCCCAGATCAGCCTAGAGAGACAGAAGCCTGCATTCCCTGAGGACAGAAGCCCTGAACATGCAGTACTGCAGCACCTAGGGAGAGCCTTCTCTCTACATCAGTAGAACATCAGTGTGAAAGAAGATCCCAAACTCATATTGGGTCACCTCCAGACCTATCCTGGGACACTGTAAGGGGAACAGGGACCAAGTGAAGTTTTGTGTCACTCACTCACTAGCCAGTTCTGGCTCATAGTTCCCAGAGTGGAACGAGAAGGGGATTTTTGCACAGTAGTGCTGTGGCCTTTCCCAGAGAGGAAAAGCCTTGGGTTGTGTACTAAAAAGAGAAATTTAGAAGCCAGTAGCAACAATAGTGTGGCTCACACTCCAAGCTCTGAGCAGGGTCTTATTTGCAGCATCTGTCTCAGTCTTATGACAAATAACCAAGACCAGAATCTCAGACCAAAGTAGAGGTGCAATTTAGCTTTTGAACCAAAAGAGCTATCCAAACAGCCAATAGAGTCTGAGTTGAGCAGTGATATGCTCCAGAACAATCCCAAACTTAGATCAAGAACTTTCAGAGGTCAGACCAAGAAAGAAGCCATTAGACTTTCTTGTAAATCAGATTAATTTAGGAGCAATGAAAGCTTGCAGGTCCCAAGGCTGTCCCTGAGAGCCTAGAATATCATAACCCTCAGTATTTCCAAGAAAACAGCAACAAGATCAGCCCAGATTTTTCCTCTAGAAGTATGGTAGAACCCAGCCCTAACATTAAGTCTGAAGTCAGGAAATAGGCTGAAAGAATGAACCATCAAAAAAAGAACCACACCATAATAAGTTATGGTAGCAGGGATGCTAATGACAGGGAAAAAAAAAAAAAAAAAGAAAAGAATGATTCTAAAACATTTTTAGACAATGTCTTAGAGAAAAACAGAGCTTGAGCACAAACTCAATTAGAATTCCCTGATAATATGAGGCAAGAATTAAAAACAAGACTTTTTATAAACGGGAAGAGAGTTCTTAAGGAAAAAAATAAGTAATGAAAGAACACGCGAGTTATGGAAGAAAGAATTGGAAAGGAAATTAACAGTTTGGCACAAGTGGTACAAAACCTTGTTCAAATTCTTGGAAAATTAGAATGAACCAAATAGAAGCCAATGATTTCATGAAGCAATAAGAAATATTATAATCAAGTCAAAAGACTTTAAAAATGGAAGAAAATAAAAAAGTATCTTATAGCAATAAAACCTGATATAAAAACCTCATTGAGGAAAAAAAAATTAACCATCTAAATACTAAGACAAAAAAAGAAAAAGAAAAAATAAAGCTTAGATATCATATTTCAAGAAAACTTAAAAGAAAACTGCTGATCTCTTAGAACCAGAGAGCAAAATAAAAATAAAAAGAAGCCACTGATCACTTTCTGAGAGAAACCTCCACATGAAAACTCCCAGGAATGTTATATCCAGAATCCAGAGCTTACAGGTCAGAGAAAAAAATATACTACAAACAGTCCAAAAGAAAGAATTCAGGTAACAAGGCGCTATAGTTAGGATTGCATGTGATTTAGCATGTACAGTAAAAAGGAGCAGAGAATTTGGGACACAGTGTTCCAGAAGGCAAAGAATATGGGCTTACAGCCAAGAGTAACTTACACAAGAAAGCTGTATAATACTACAGGGTGAGAAGACAAACCCTTGATGAGAGAGAGAAATTTCAAGCATTTACCATAAAAAAGACCAGAGCAGCAGAGAAGCTTTCTTTTAAAAAAAAAATTAATTTTTAACATTCTTTTTTTGAATTTTGAGTTTCAAAAATTCTTTTCCTTTATCCATCCCCTCTCCTACTCATTGAGAAAGCAAACAATATGATACCAATTATAAATGTCATTTCATGCAAAACTTATTTCCATGTAAGCCATATTGCAAAAAAAGAAAGAAAAAAGGTGAAAAAATATACTTAAATTTGCATTCAGAGTTTATTAGTTCTCTCTCTGGAAATGGATAGTGTTTTTTAATCCCAGTTCCTTTGGAATTATCTTGGATCATTGGACTGATCAGAGTAGTTAGGTCATTTACAGTTGATCAATTGCTGTTACTATATACAATGATCTGGTTCCAGCAGGAGAAACACTGAAGTTCAAACACAAGAAGAAAGCAAAGCATAAAAAGGTAAACACAAATGAACAATGATAAAGGACTAAACAAAGATATATTGCCTATATTCAGGGAGAGATAACATGTGCCCCCTTTGATCCCTTTCATCATCAGAAGTCACACCAGGAGGACAATTAAACAAGACCTGCATTGATTCCGTTTGAAGATCTTAAAAGAATGGAAAGAGAAGGGGAGAAGAATAGACTGGGGGAGGGTGTACAAGTAGACATCTATACATACAAGGAGTAGCAGGTGGAGACCAGCCCTTGACACTTGAACCTTACATTTGAACTGATCAAAAGAAGGAAGAAAGCACACATGTAGACACATACACATACACACAGAGTTGGTTACAAAAATCTGTTTCACTCAATAGAGAACTAGGAGGAAAAGGGGAAAGTGAAATTAGAAGGAAGATAGATTAAGGTAGGGGTTGGTTCTAAAAAACTCTAAGGATATACAGAAATATTAATAGCTTTTTTTTTTTTTTTTGAGGTGGCCACAGAATGGCAATCTGAGGAGATAGAATTGGGGAGTAGATGAACTACTTCAGATATATAAATGTAATGGAATACTATTGTGTCGTACTCTTATCAGTTTAATGACCAACTAGAATTCCAGAGAATTAATAATGAAACCTGCTATTCACCTTTTCGTAGAAAGGTGAAGGACTTCGCATGTCTTTCAGAATAAGACAAATTTTTTTGAATTTGTAGAAATTTGTTTTGATTGACTATACATATTTGTAATGAGTTTTTTCCCCCTTATGTTCTTAATTGCAGGAAGGGAGGAAGTTGGGGTGAGAGAATGAGAAAAAGGATTTTGGCTGACTGGAAAAAATAAAACATATTTTAAAAATGATTGATTAAAGTGGGAGTAGCTGTGTTCCTGAATCATAACTGATGATAATATCTCATTAGAGGCTCTTTAGGAGTTGATAGGATATTTTCTTGATCTATAAGCTGTCTTTAATGATACTTGGCCCAATTGAACAATCATAAGAGCAAGTAAAGCTAGAAAATCAGTCTTTAAGGATATAGAGAATGGAATGTAGGCAGTTTGTGTTGAGGTCAAAATGATTAATGGTATGATTTTGAGGCAAGGAGAGAGATTGGAGAGTGAGGTGACTATGTGGAAACTGAAAGAATAAATATATTTGATACATTCAGAAGTTTGTTAGATTATGGATATGTTTGTACAGGATTTCAATAGTCTTGTGTTTGTCTCTTGATACAGAGGCCCAGAGCATTGAAAGTGTGGAGTCAATGATCTTAAACTATATATACATCTGTCAAAGTGTAGTGCTACTGTTGCTATTATTCTCCCCCACAGAGTGATTCTAATATCTGAAGAAAGCAGTGAAGGAGTCCTAATATTTTGTATCTGAATGGGCTAGTTGTAATTAAAAGTAGATTTTTGTTTTTATGTGACTTAAAGTTCCTCCCGCATATTTCTCTCTCATAATAAAGATTTTTAGAGTATGGAGAAAAGGGAGGAAAACATAATAGAATCAATAAATACATGAAAAAAAAAAAAACTTGATGTTGTTTACAATACCTCCTAGTATGTCTATTCAACTTGACCCTTATAAAGGAGCCAGAAGAAGTGCATCTTCTCACATCTTTTCTTTGTGACCAAGCCTGTTCTTCAGTCTTGTAATATTCAGTTCCAATTGTTCTGTGGTTGTTTTGCTTTCCATATATATTGTTATTGCCATTGTGTATTTTGTTTTCCTGATTTTGTTTTCTTCATTTTGAATCAGTTCATATACGTGTTTCCATTCCTCTTTATATTTATCATGCTGGTCATTTCTTATAATACAATACTGCTCTATTACATTCATGTTTGCTTAGGGAATAGTGTGGTTCTAAGCATGTAGTAGCAACCTTTCCACAGGAAAACTAAAAGACCCGAATGAAGGAGGGGGAGGCTGCATGAAGACCAAGGAATGGACAACTACAGTATGAATGAGATCATGCTATATAGAACTGATGGCATATAGCGAATGATAAACAAGACCAATACAAATTCTAATGCAAGGAGGCAAATTTGACCTCCTGGGTATTATTGAAACTCGGTAAAATCAGATTTATGAATGAAATTTGGATCTTGATGGTGTGTAGTTAAAAAATGGTGAGGGGGTCAGCATTTAATAAAAAAGCTGGAGAGATCTCTAGAAGCAAAGCAAAGTTTCTTATACATTCTCGAGAGAAGGGCTTCTCACCGCTCAAGCAGACAATCAAAGGGAGGAAGCACCATCGGGGCCAGGGTCAACACTTTTAATCCCTAACACAAGTATCCTCTCTCACCACTGACTCTCATCCTTATTGGCTGAGGATCTTACATTCTAAATGCAGGAACTACTCAAGAACTTGAACTTGACCAATAAGTACATAGTTGCCCATATTTGACTGAAATGGGGAGACACTGATGTCATGGAAAGATAGCAGGAAAGGGATTTAAGTATACCCTTGACTCAATCTTCAAAATCCTTCCAGCCTATTCAAACTCAGTAGATGAAGACTTACTCGATTTTCACAACTGTTTTGAAAGATCTCACCTCATCTCGTTAAATGGGCCTACCATATTATCAAACTTTTTTTCTTATTAAATGTTTATTTTCTCTCTTTCAGACCATTTAAGAGAAGGGGAGAAATTAAAAAATACTTATAACAACTGTGCACATTCAAGCAAACAAATTCCTATATGGTCCATGTCAATTTTGTTCTGTAAACTGAGTCTATCTTCTCTCTATCAGAGGTGGGTTCCATGCTGGATCACTGATTCTCTAGGATTGTGATTAGTTATTTTTGATTAGATATCTTGTTTTTCAAAGTTATTTGTCAGTACAATATTGTCTTCCTGATCATGCTTACTTTGCTAGTCATTAGTTCATGCAAGTTTTCTAAGATTTTTCTACATTGTATTTCTTATAATTTCTTGGAGAACAATCATGTTTCTATTATATTCATATACCAAAATTTGTTTATGTATTTCCTTTTCAATGGGTGGTTTTCACTTCTTTGACATTAAAAAAGAACTACTATAGATTTTTTTTTTTAATGTATAGGCTCTTTTCCTCTAGCTGTTTAAATTATATTTCTTTAAGGAGGACTTTGTAAATGAATCTATGCGTCTTTTGTATGCATTGGTAGGTTGCTCTTCAAATATTTTATGCATTGTTATAATTATTTATAAGGGGACTTCCATTTCTATTTATTGTTTCTTGGGTTTTGTTATCATTATACATAGATACTGTCCTTTTCTGAGGGTTTATTTTATAGCCTAAATTTTTATTGAAGTCTCATTTTTTTTTGTTGTTGTTGTTGTTGATTCCCAGGATTTTTCAAGTCTATTACATTGTCATCAGCAAATAGGAATAATTTTATCTTCCTTTTACCTATGGTTATGCATTTAATTTCTTTCTTTTGTCTTATTGCTTTTGCTCTCCTTTCCAGAACCATATCAGACAATAGTGGGGAAATTGGGCATCTTTGCTACACTTTCATATTTATTGAAAAGGATTTAGTATATTCCATTGCATATACTTGCTTTATGTTTTAGATAGATGCTTTTTATGGTATTAAAAAAGGTCCCTCTATGCTATGCTATGCTTAGGATATTTTTTCTTTTTAAGCATTAAAAATGCTGTATGTTGTAAAAGACTTTTTCTCATTTATTGAAACAATCTTGGGAGTTTGGATGCTTTGGTTTTGAATATGATTAATTGTGTTGGTTGCTTTCCTAATATTGAATGGTCTTTGCATCCTTAGTTTAAATCCTTCTTGACCATAATGAAAGATTTTCTGGATAAATTACCATAGTCTATTTGTTAGGATTTTGTTTAAAATTTTTGTGTCAATATTAATTAATGATACTTTATAATTTTCCTTTTCCTGGTAGATATTAAGATTCTAATTCTATTTAGATATTAAGATTAAAATCATAAAAATATTTTTGTAGGATGCTTTCTTTTTGAGTTTTTGAGAATAATTTATCAGTATGGATAAATGTTCTTAAATGTTCTTTAAACTTTTGGTAGAATCAATCAGGAATTTTTTCCTTTGGTAGTTCTTTTGTAGCTAGATCTATTTCATTTTCCAAGATTGGGTTATTTAAGATATCTATCTGATCTTCTGATAATTTGGATATTTTATATTCTTGAAGATATTGTGTCAGTTTTATTAGCATATAACTAACAATACTTCTCTCATTTGTTATTTTATTGATTTTGCTTTCTGCTTTCTTTTAATTAGATTAGTTTCAGATTTACTAATTTTATTACTTCTTTTAAAGACCAGATTTTAGTTTTATTCATCATTTCCATTTTTGTTTTACTTTTATGTCTCCTCTAATTTTTAATATTTTTTGTACTTATTTTAGCTTTGTCTATTTGTTGGTTTTCTAATTTTAAAGTATGTAGTCAGTTAATCTTTTCTTTTTCTATTTTGTTAATATAAATTTACAAGAAAAACAAAATTTTCTGTGTTAGTTGTTTTATCTACATCCCAGAAATTTTGATATATTGTTTCAGCAGTACCATTTTCTTTCACATAATTGATAGTTATTTCTTTGACCCATTAATTATTTAAGATTTCATCATTAAGTATTCATTTGGGTCTATGTCATTTGTTGTCTTTAAAACAACAATTGTTTCTATTGCATTATACTCTATTAAGCATATATTGACTATTTTTGTCTTTTTATATTTGTCTATAATGTTTCTGTATCCTAATAGATGGTCAATTTTTCTAAAAGTTTCTTGTGGTACTATAAAATATGTATATTCTTTTTCTCTTTTTTGCTGAGGCAATTGGGGTTAAATGACTTGTCCAGGATCATACATCTAAGAAGTGTTAAGTGTCTGAGATCAAATTTGAACTGAAGAGGATAGCAAGATGGATTAAAAACCAGAATTCTACAATATTTTTTTTTACAAGATATGCATTAGAAACAGCAAATCACATCCTAGAATAAAGATAAAAGGCTGCAGTAGAATATATTATGCTTCAGCTGAAGTAAAGAAAGGAGTGGTAGCAATTATGGTCTCAGAGAAGCTAAAGCAAAAATAAATCTAATTAAAAGACACAAGGAAAGAAACTACATCTTGCTAAAAGGTACCATAGAACACATGTAATATCAATAATAAATATATATGTAGCAAATGGTATGGGATCCAAATTTCTAAAGGAGAAATTAAATGAATTAAAGCAGGCTGTAAACAGTAATTATACTAGTGGGGTGCTTAACTTTTCCCTCTCAGAACTACATAAATCTAACCACAAAATAAAAAAGAAAGAAGTTAAGGAAGTGAATAGAATTTTAAAAAATTATATATGATGGAACTCTGAAGAAAATTGAATGAAATTGAAAGGAATATACCATTTTCTAAGAAGTACATGGTACCTACACAACAACTGTCCATGGATTAGGGCAGAAATCTCACCATCAAATGCAAAAAGGCAGAAACATCAAATTCATCCTTTTTATGATCTTTTCAGATGATGTTGTAGTAGAAATTATATATAACAAAGGACCATGGAAAGATAGCTGAAAAATTATTTGGATTGATAAATGGTCAAGGTATATGAACAGACAAGTTTCAGATGAAGAAACTAAAATCATCTATATTCATTTTTAAAAATGCTCTAAATCACTATAGGTTAGAGAAATGCAAATTAAAACAACTCTGAGCTACCACTTCATACTTATCAGATAGGTTAAGATGACAGGAAAAGGTAAAAATGTTGAAAGGGATGTGAGAAAACTGGAACACTAATGCATTCTTGGTGGAGTTGTGAATTGATCCAGCTATTCTGGAGAGCAATTTGGAACTATGCCCAAAGGGCTATAAAACTGTGCATACCCTTTGACATACAGTGTCTCTCTTGGGTCTCTATCCCAAAGAGATCATAGAAAAGTAAAAAGGACTCACATCTGCAAAAATGTCTTTTGGTGGTGACAAGGAATTGAAAATTGAATAAATGAATGTTGAAAACTATCTTTATGTGTAATTGGAAAAATAAAATACTACTGAGGGAACAAAAACAAAGCTTCAGTCCTTCTCAGACGTGAAAGACAAAAAAAAAATTAGAAACTAAATAATCTAATTTTAAAGAATGAGTGAACAGTCATAGAAACAATAATTTCAATAAAGAGAATTACAATGATGATACAACATACCAAAATTTATGGGATACAGGCAAAGCAGTGCTTAAGGGAAAATTTATGTCTCTAAATACTTATATCTCTAAAATAGAAAAAGCTTACATCAATTAAATTAGTCATTCAACCAAAAAAGGTAGAAAAAGAACAAATTTAAAATCCCTAACTAAATACCACATTGGAAATCCTGAAAATCAGAGGAGGGATAAATAAAATTGAAAGTATTTAATCTAATAAATAAAACTGAGAATTGCTTTTATGAAAAAAAGCAAAAAAAAAATAGATAAACTATGGGTTAATTTGATTTTTAAAAACGAAGAAGACAATTGAAATCTTTCTCTTCCTGTGAGGCCCAGCTCAGATGAAGTTACCTACTACACGCAACTTTCTTTTATTTCCTATAACTGAAAATGATCTCTCTTTTTATAAGTTTTTTTCATAGAACTTTTTTGGGATTTTTTTTTTTTTACTTTTATTCCATATGCTATCTTGTACTATATTTATTTATGGAGATAATTTAGTCTTTCTCCTTATTAGATTTTAAGTTCCTTTAGGCTAGAGATAGTGAAATTTTTATCTTTCTATTCTAATACTTAACAGAATACTTTATATATTTCTACCCTCTCTATGGCTTTCCTTTGAAATTACCTTCCATTTCTCACACACACACACACACACACACACACACACACACACACACACACACATTGTCTTGTCTATCTTTCTCTCTCACTCCCCTCTTCCCCCTCTTCACCCCCCCCCCCCCCTCCCAGGTATCTATATTTCCTTTATATTCATAGTTATTTGCAGGTTATCTCTTCCATTAGAAAGTGAGCTACCTTTTGGACAATATGGGCTTGCCATTCTTTGAGTTCCTGGAGTTAGTAATTGTTTGATAAATGCTTGTTAACAGATAGACATAGTTTCTATTGCTAAAATGTTGAATTTAATTGAATTTAATTATAACTTGGCCACTGAATTATATAGAATGCATTTCCATTTTCTTGTTCTTTCTGTCTACATTGTTATAATCATTGAGTATCTTGTTTTTCTGTTTTATTCTGTATTAGTTCATATACATTTTCTCATGTTCCCAGAATTCTTCATATTTGTCATTTTATGCCTTGTTATTTGCAACAATATTTTATATAGTTTTAAAACTGCAATTTTTGAGAACCTATTGTCTGCCTCTTAAAAACTGCCATATCATAAGCCACTTAGATCAGGGGAATGACACAGCAATTATTAAAATTCCCTTCTGACATGAGCAGGTCCAACAGGTTCTTTATGTAATGAGAACTTTGGCATCTTTACCTAGGGCCAGAATATTTGTACTGCTCATGGCAGTTTTCTCAGTATCTGAGTGGTTATAGAATTGTTTGAATCCACATAGGATAAATCAAGAAGAATAGAGAAACCAATTCTGATCCAGGTTCAGGAGAATAAAACTTTTCCTAGATGAGGAAGACACTCGGTGTTTGGTTTCTATTTTGGTCTTTAGTAACTCTGGATTATTCCCCATTTATAGACATATAGAGATATACCAATGATTCTTGTAGAATCACCAGTGTTTCATGGCATTCCCCAGCGGACCAAATGGGATACCTGGACCAAGGTATGCTAAAGACACTTATAAAAAATTGGATTCACAGGATCAGAGTAGAGCTGGAAAGACCTTTGGAGATGATTTGGTCTAACCCCCTTATTTTACAGATGAAGGAACTGAGGTAAAATTCAAAGTTCACACAAGATCACACAAAGAGGAAGTAACAAAGGTGAGATTCTAATCCAAGTCCTTTAACTCTAGAGCCAATACTCCTTCTATTGATTGCTCAAAGCCAATGTGAATTTTAGGTATCATGGTTGTTTGAAAAGAATTATTCTCTATATCTACTTTCTTCAGATGCAATACTTTCTTAGAGTCCATCACTACTTACACGAGATTATTTCTTTCTTCTCAGAGGAATGTTGCTGAAGACGGAAGGATGAAGAAAATAGAATCTCATTCAAGGCAAGCTGACTGGTAAGAATAGCTTCACATATCCAGCATAAAAACACACATGCTTATAAGACACTGATTATGCAAATTGTCTCATGTGGCTTATTAAATTGGGCCTCTCTTTTTCTTTTTGTATCTTAAATTATTGTGTATTTCTGTATCACATCTCTTTGACCATTTTTTGAACTCTATTCATCCACTCACGTTCACTTATTCTCTGGAATGTGAATCACCTTTCTGTCTCCCCTATCTCCTGATAATTGTTTCCTGATGCTCTACAACCAATTGAGTACTCCTGGCTATTTCCTGAGTGAGGACCCTCTGGCCAATTTCCCTCTCTATTCCTTGTTTCCAAAGCATTAGCCATAAAATATTATGAATTGGCTAGGAGAAAGAGAAATCCAGTGCAAAAAGCACAGTATTTGGGATTAGAAGATAAGAGTTCAAATCTTGAATTTTCTACTTTACCACCTGTGTGACCTTGGATAAATCACTTTACTTCAAGCAAATTGCTTAACTTTTCCTGGAATTGAGTTTCCTGAACTATAAAAAGCAGAGTTTACAACTAGTTGCTCTCTGAGATTACTTCAATCTCTAGATATATGACTACTATTCTAATTAGTCCTCTGTTTCTTCATCTATAAAATGAAAGGATTGAATTAGATGTTTCTAAAGTCTTTCACAATTTAAGATTCTTTGAAAACTGACTTATTTCATGGGGAACCTTAGCATCAGCCCATGACAAGGCTGGGAGAAATATTACAATTCAGAAGTATTTCATAATGTATCATCCTGAGAGAAACTGTACTTATGGGACTTTCACCCACATAGGTATCTTGCATAACTCCATGGCCTTAAATTTTCTGGAGGAAAAAAAAGAGCTTAATCCAACAATTGAGATAGTATCCAGCCAGGAAAGATATAAATCTGTTGGCTTTCAATATTTCAGTATCTCAAGCATTTATAATTCCATTGGTGTGGGTAGGTATGATGATTCCTCTCTTAATCATAGTTGCAAGTCATCTATAACCTAGGATGTGGGCTTTGAGCATGGTGATGGCCAAAATATTCACCCCTTTACTATTGTGATTTTGATTTTCTCCAGTTTTAGATTGGATCTCACACAACAGAAATATAATAAATTACTGGATTCATTCTCAGAACCTTTTCTTCTTGGTAAGCTTTGCTAGAATTGGCTTTCAAGAAAAAAAAAACAGAAATAAATGAACAAATAAATAAGCAATTGGGTACAAAAATCTGTCATTAATCCTCTTTGGTGAAGAGCTAATGTAAAATAAAAGCAAAAGATTGGGTTTCAGTAAGATCTTCACCTCTCACATTCATTTCATGTAATCATGCATCGGATAATCTGTGTGCTCTGTCTAGATGGGAATGGGCTTATCAATTAGACAAAATATATTTTTGCTTTAACCTTCTTTCTTTGCCCCTTTGCTTTAACAGTTGAAACTGGCTTTAGGCCTGGGATAGGCCCCTTGCTGTAGTTATTCAATCCAAGGCTTAGATTGTTCAGTTGATTTTTTTCTGTTCAAGAGAAAGTAACTTGTCAGAATTGTGCAATCCCTGGCATTGCCTGAGAGAAGAGGGGATGGATAAAATTACAAGCTCCAGAGTCAATGGTACTAATTCAGGTCACTTTACAATAGTTCATTTCCATGGATCTAATGAAAGGATTCTTGAAGGATAGAAAACTCATTTCTACAGCTGCCCAAAGAAAGAAGATAGCATTTAAAAGTGGGCATCTATTTCTCAGCTTGGATATAATTAGAATTGGCCCAAACCTTCTTTGGAAAATGTGATCTAATCTTTTGCAAAAGATAGAGACATATCTCATTGAATTAGGAAGATTTACAACATTGTTTTCCCTAAGATTTCCCCATTTCATCTTTGAGTTTGTTTGAAATAAGCTACTGACATTTTAAAGGCAATATGGGGCAATAGAAAGAACCCTGTTTTGGCATCAGAGGACCTGAATTCCCACTTTCACTTGTCATTTACTTGTGATGGCAAACCATTTAATCTCTCTAGGATTTAGTTTCCTATTTTACACAATAAGAAGCTTTGACTAAAACATCTCCAAGGTCCCCTCAGCTTTAGATTTCTGATCTTGCAAGCCTTTGGCAGGAGAAATGTGAGAGAGGAAAATGGTCATTTGGAGTATTAGAATCCTAAAACTTGTCTTCCTTCAAAAGCTCATGCAGTTACCTGCAGAACTTAATTCTTGCCACATCCTTTGACACAAAATCCAGCACTCTTTACTTGATGCTTCTTTCAAAATTTCTAGGAATTATAAGAATATAACATATATTATTAAAATATGTCTTTTCTTCAGGGTAATTCTTGTTACTCATAACTTATATGATTTCTCTCATTCTATATTAATACTAATTAGTCATGGCTCTATCTAATGTGTGTTCAGATAGAGGTGAGGAGGCTAGTAGCAACAGATCAAAAGGGGCTTAGGAAATTGAATGACTCTAACTGCCTTGCTGGGATAGCAAGAGTGTGAGGCTTTGAATCATTTTCCTGAGTTAAATCTGGCCACACCAAGTGTGTAATCCTGTGCAAGTTACTTAACTCTTTGTCTCAATTTCCTCATCTGTAAATGAGCTAGAGAAGGAAATGGCAAACCATTCCAATATTTAAAAAACCCTTCCCCCCCCCAAAAAAAAACACACCAAAAGAGGGTCATGAAGAGTTAGATAGGACCTAAATGACTGAATAATAATAACGGTTTTGCTCCTCAAAATTTTCACAGATTTCCTCTTAGAGTTAAGATTCTGATATGGACCAGACTCTGAGCTTAAAAACCTTGACATTACTGAAAGCTGCTTTTTATTCAATTGATGAACTGATATATAATGTAATTATATAGTCACATATCATTTAGTTATAAATATTACTATGATATATCATAGTTAAATTAATTGTATATGAAATAGTTAGAAACTGTTATTCTGTTTTTCTGCTGCCTGCATTCATTTTTAGCCAGACACAGCTAAGTTATGCAGCTGGGCCTGGAATAAAAAGGATCTGAATTAGAATTTGGCCTCAGACACTTACTAGTTTTTTGATCCTTGGAAAATCTTAATTTCTGTGCTCCTCAGTTTCCCTCATTGTAAAATGGGGATAGTAACAGCATCTAATCTCTCAAGGTTGTTGTGTGGAATAAGTGAGATGTTTACAAACTATGTAGCATAGTGTTTGACAAAGAGTAGGCACTTAAAAATATCTATTCCTTGTTTAGTACTCTTTTGGAGATCTTTTGCAAAATTAATTTCTGTGCCTCCAGTCATTCCTGCTTTTTATTCTCTCTTCATTCTCCTTAGAGTTGTAAACAAAAGCCAATCTATATCATGATTCTGGACTCTTATATTATGATAGCATTCTAGGATCTTACCTACTATTCATGGAACCATCTTCTTGATTCCACAGAGTTACAGTGAAGAAAAAGGCAAGGAGATTGATAGGCTAGAAACCTCCACCTCATCTCACTTAACCTCCTGGTTATTTTCAATTTTAGGCATCTCCTTTCTGGTACCAATTTGTCTCAGTGCATATTTCTGGTATTGAAAGCTGTAAGTGCACTCTTTTTAAATCCTTAAATAACCTATTAATGACTAAAAGATAAAGAGATAGCTAGTTAGATACTTTGGATAGGTGATAGATAGATTGATAGATGTAAACCAGTAGTGTCAAACTCAAATAAAAAGTTATCCCTATAGGCCATATATTGACTTGCAAAATCACACATTAACATTATTTTCTGAATATTTTCTATGTTTTTTGCTAAACATTTCCCAATAAAATTTTAATCTGATTGGACCTGGACTCACAGCTTGTAACTAACTGTAGAGTTTGACATGTATGGTGTTCACCACTTGCATGTTGACAATTGATATTTTATTAAAAATCTGTCAATATAAGAATGATTAAACAAGTATACTGCTCACCTATTGTTGGAAAAAGTATGAAATTTTTAAGTGGTGTTGAAAATCTTACATGGTATTATTGAAAGAATAACTCTCATGTGACATTGTACAATGGGCAACTTTAAATCTGAGTTAAAATTTATCAGAGAGTCCTCAGATAAGATTATTGTAAAACTAACACGGATTCTACAGTTTGTCTGTCTCTGGATGTACATGCACTTCCAAAGTGGTTTGGCTTTGGGAATGATGTGTTTGAATAGCCTTGCCAGACCATTGAGGAGCCAAATTCATAAGGTCTTCCTGGATGCTGGGGCAACAACACATCATTTCTTTCAAATGTACTTGATTTATTTGTTGACACAGTTCATACTGTCCTTGTGAAATATTCTTACTAAGAAAACAACAATATTAAGCTGAATGAATTTCAGGCATCGGATTATGGCCTGTCAATCACTTAACTAATCCAACCAACCAACATTTATTACTATGTGCCTGGCAGTATGCTAAGTGATGGGACTATAAAGAAAAAGCAAAACCATTTTATTAACATTCTAATGAAAGAGACAATATGATAGATAGGTAGACAGAGAAAGAGAGAAGGGGAGAGATAGAGAGAGATGATAGATACAGATATATAGATCAGTACATTCAAGATAATATAGATTGGATGCAAGGAAACCTTAGAGAAAAAGGCACTAGCCAGTATAGGTAACAGGAAAAGCTTCCTATAGGTTTCTTCAAAAGTACTTGAATAGAATTGTCGAGGAAGTCAGATAAATTAAAAATCCTAGGCTTGAAGGGAAAACATTTTAGGGCTTAGGGATCACCCTTTGTATTGTCAAAGACATGGAGATAGGAGATGCAGCATTGTGTGTGAAGAACAGCATGTAGGCCAGAAGGGTTGGACCATAGAATTGTGTGGAGGGAGTAATGTCTGAAAAGATAGAAAACAAATAAAGAAGTCAAACTGTGAAGAACTTTAAATGCAAAATAGAGATATTTATATTTGACCCAGAGATAATAAATAAGGAGCCATTGGAGTTTATTGAATAAGGGGAAAGTGTGAAAATGCCTTAATAGGATTCTCTCACTGCTCAAACAAAATATTTGACTGTTAGAATTACAACTAAATCTAGACTATACCAATAATCATTTAGCATCTCAAAGCCATTTAATTTATCAGTTTATTAAGAAAAAAGAGGATTAAATATAGAATAAAATTTCTTTTATGTATAGCTTGACATTGCTTTCTATTTTTCCCAAATTATTCTCTTTTGCCAAAGTTCATTTTAAAAAATAGTATTATTCCAAAATATGACATAGCTGTGAATTATGGAAAATGATGATCTTAGAAGAATTAAAACTTCTGGGAACTGATGGGAAATTAGATGCCAGATGTGTTCATTAGACTGGGGCATAATACTTTTTTGCTGCTCTTTTTTTTCCCATTTATCTATTTTTCATTCATGCATTTATTTGTTTATTCATTCATCAATCAATGATCTTAAATGTCTCTCAAAAGCGTTTCCATAAATAAAACAGAACTCAAAAAGAGGATTCTGTATGAAAATAGGAACCTCCATTTCTACTTCTTGCCTTTAAAAAATTATCATAAATTTTATTAGCTTGCAAGTTTCTTGAAGGACAGACACTGTATTTTGTCTCTTTTTGTATCCATAGTACTTAGCATCATGCCTGACATGTAGTAGATACTATTCTTCTATTCTTTTCTGTGTATTTAAAATGTTAAAATGGACCTCTTTTTATAGCACCATTGTTGCTAATCCTTCTTATTCCAAATTAAAGATCTATAGAAATTAAAAAATAATATTCTCATTACAAATAAGCATAGTAAATCAAAATGAATCTATACTAAGACCATATACAAAAATAAATCTTTTTCACCCTTTTTCAGTCATTATGTGCAGATGGGTAACATGCTTTATCATGGAGAACATGGTAGTGTTCTGTTCAACTTGTTTGTTGTTATTGTTTTAAATACTGTTGTGGTCCTTACATAAAGTATTCTCTTGGTTCTGGCTGTAGTATGTTTCTATTGTAGTAGAGGGATGAGTTAATCAGCATAACCACAATCAACTGGTTTTCTCTCATCACAGATGATAAAATCACAGAATATAAGGGATGGGTAACAAAGAATATGAGGTTTTAAGGTCTTAAACATAGAGTAAAAAAGGTTTACATTTGTTACCCTTTTACAAAAGGTGTTCTTTAATCAAATTTCATAGAATAAAAGGGCAGCTGAACATTGGCTTACCAAAGCAGGTAAACTATATAAGCAGTGAGGAGGAACAACAGACAACTCTGAAGAATGTTACCTCTGACAGCCATCGATGGAAGAAGAATCCAGATCTTAAGGAGGAATCTTTTCTTGCCTGATCTGGGGAAGAAATTTCTACTTACTTAAGAGGAGAAGCCAAATACAGTAGACTACAGACTCAGTATGTTAACTTATAAGTGCATATTCTTCATTTGATAAATAGTCTAAGAATGTGAACAAATAATTTTCAAATGAAGTCATTTCTAGTGATATGGAAAAAAATGCTCTAAATCACTATTAATTAGAGAAATGCAAATTAAGATAACTGACATATCACCTCACATCTTTCAGATTAGCTAAGATGACAGGACAAGATAATGATAAATGTTGGAGGGGATGTGAGAAAACTGGGACACTGATACATTATTGATGGAGTTGTGAACTGATTCAAACATTATGGAGAACAATTTGAAACTGTGTCCAAAGGGCTATTAAACTATGCATATGTGTTGCCTTTTTCTCCTTTTAAACATATTTTGGTATTTGTCATGTTATAAAAGAAAAATCAGAGCAAAAGGGGAAAAAACTACTAGAAAGAATAAAACAAACAAACAAAAAGGTGACAATCCTGGCTTCTATCCACATTCACTTTCCATAGTTTTCTCTCTGAATACAATTGGCATTTCCATCCCAAATCTATTGGAATTGCTTTGAATCACCACATTATTGAGAAGAGCTAAATCCATCACACTTGATCATCTATTTGTTCCATTTTTTGTTCCATTATTGTCACCATTGGGTCTGTATCCTAAAGAGATAATAAAAAGGACCCAAATGTGGGAAAAAATGCTTGTAGTAGATCTTTTTGAAAAGCAGAGAATGAATGGATGCCCATCAGTTGGGGAATGGCTGAATAAGTTATAGTATATGAAGCTAATGGAATATTATTGTTCTATAAGAGATGATGAGCAGGCTGATTTCAGAAAAGCCTGGGAAGACCTACATGAACTGATGTTGAGTTAAGTGAACAGAATCAAGAGAACATTGTACACAATAGCAAGATTATATGATGATCAAGTGTGATGGATTTAGCTCTTCTCAATAATGTGGTGATTCAAAGCAATTCCAATAGATTTGGGATGGAAATGCCAATTGTATTCAGAGAGAAAACTATGGAAAGTGAATGTGGATAGAAGCCAGGATTGTCACCTTTTTGTTTGTTTGTTTTATTCTTTCTAGTAGTTTTTTCCCCTTTTGCTCTGATTTTTCTTTTATAACATGACAAATATGAAAATATGTTTAAAAGGAGAAAATGGTAACACACAAAATTTTACAAAAATGAATGTTATATTTGGAAAAACAAAATACTACTGAGGATGGAAAAAAAAGTATGAATATAGGAACTCTGTGATTAGAGAGTAAGACTAATCCTGGCTGTTGGAAATTGAGTTGCAGAGGAATAGTTCCACTGAGTCTAGTTGAGTGACCTGCTTAGCAGAGATGCTGTGTCTGGGGGACCAGCATGAGTATACCAAGGGATAGTGTGATATTTTGATACTATTTTGCCTGAGGCAATTGGGGTTAAGTGACTTGCCCAGGGTCACATAGCTAGGAAGTATTAAGTATTTGAGTTCAAATTTGAACTCAGATCCTCCTGACTTCAGGACTGGTACTCTTTCCACTGCATGACCTAGCTGCCCCCCAATACTATCTTAATAAATGTTTTTGCTTTGAGCTAATTGTCTACTGGTTCTTAAGGATAAGTGTACTAGTGAAGATTAATAAGCTATAATTTTATGGGTATGAACCCATATGAACTCTATGAATCCATAGAGCACCTTGAACTTGTAGCCACCCACTGGTGAGTCCAAATAAATTTGGGAGAAACCCAGAGGATGTAGGACTTTCAGGCCATAGCAGGCATAAAAAGTACACTCAAACATATATGTAATCAGAAAAATTAGAATTATCATATAGCAAGATTAATGATTATTGGTGAAATAGTCTGAATATTGTGCCAGAACTTGAAAAATATTAAATAGTTCCAAATGAGGATCTTGTCATTATAGAGAGATGATAAATAACATTTTGCTGAGATGATAAATAAACGTTTTGCTCTCCAAATTATAATGCCAAAGTTGGGAGGAGAGAAGAGGGAAGGTTGTTGCTAGCAGATATCTATACTTATATCTCTCTATCTGTCTAGGCATATCTATTTATCCATAGATATCTATATCTATATCTGCAAATATAATCTACCATATCTGTTTATCTAGATGGATATAGTACAATTTAGCCTTAGTTATGGATATGAAATAAAATCTAGAATGAGACAAAATGAATGAAGCCAAAGATCTTTCCTCTACTTGCCTCTTGTTCTTTTTCAAATTTGTTTGTATGGTGTATCAGAAAGGATCTTAGAAACTTCTAACTTGAATTCATATAGTCATCTGGGTCAAAGGACTATGATCTACCAGATAAAAAGATGAAGAAGAAAAGACAACAGCTCTGGAGACATTCTCCTCCCCCTCTTTTCTGAGTATAGTCTAGACGTGACTGAAGAGTTGCTAGTGTGTCAAAGATTTTGAGTCACCATATCTGAACAGATTGGAAGGGAGATGTCTGCCTGGTGACCATGAAGAGATGAAATCAGAACATGGTAGAAGAGAACATTGCATAGGAGACATTATGATGGTGAGAATAGCTTTCTCAACCTTTACTGTACTAGGTTTGCTCTTTCCCTCCCAGGGGTCAGTTACTGCCACTTTCATAGAAGTGTCTCAAGATGCTCTATTGCATTTCTAAAATCTGCCCTCATTGTTTGGTCTTGTGATCATCCCTTCTATGAAGAGGTTGCAAATAAAAGAATATTTTTGAAAGAGCTATTTATGCTTCTCTTCATGACAGCCACAAGAGAAATGAATTCTTCTGTCAAAAGGAAATTTTGTACTTCAAATTTATTGAAATTTAAATCTTTACTCAGAGGGCCATTACCTGCCCCTTCTTTATTTGTAGTACAACAATAGTAGTGATTCTCTCATTATGGTTTCATTAATATTATGTGCAAAGTCATCACTTATTAGAGAGAAATAAAATCAAATTGCACGAGTAGTATCTTAATCATGTAGTGAATTAAACCTATGTTTTTATTTTCAGTGGGTAGCTATGTTTGGCTAATGGTGAGGAAGAAGGAAACCAGGCAATTTGAATTTAGCAGTGCTTTACTTTACTTTGAGGCATATGGTCCTACCAAGGAGATACTAGAGTTCCCAGAGTCCCAACCTCTAATTATAGGATCACAGAATCATGGGGCTGGAACTGGAAGTATCTTAGATTCTGTCTAGTCCAATCCTCTCAATGTATAGATGAATAAATTGAAGTCCCCAATGACTTGCCCAAAGTCATACAGGTAGTAAGCACCAGAGGTAGAATATGAACTCAGGCCCTAGATTTCAGGACTCTTTCCTCTTTATCATCCTCTATTTAAATCTGAAAAAATAGTATTATAATAATGCAGACAAGGAAGGCCCTAAAATAGGGAACAAGAAGTCACTTGTGTAAATTAATCTGAGGAGGATTGAGGGAAATGTCAACAATGTCTTTCCCTGTCTCAGATACCACAGTGCCCGAAGACTGGCTGTTCATTGGGTAGAATCACTCTTTTTCAGGGTGTTGTCTTTCAGAAAGCAAATGCCTTGGAAGAAAAAAACTAAAACTCTAACACCTTATGATAGTTGAGTTCTCAGATGCTTTCTTCCAAGGACGAAGAGTTTGGGACAATATTTAGTTACTCTGGAAAAAAAGTAGGGAGGAAGAAAGTGAACAAAGGAGCCCAAGAAAAAGGGAAAAAGCCTCAAAGAAAGGTAGTGAGTGAAATGGGGAAGGAAACAAGAGAAAACAAAAAAAAAGGAGAGCAGCTGGTACCAGTGCATCATTGCCTACTTTACAATTTTGCCTAGAGCTGGCTCTGAGCCTGAAAGAATCAAGTTACAGAGAACTACAAATGTCAGCTAGTGGAAAGAGCATAGGTTCTAGTCTGAGCTCTGACACTAGCTGTTTGACCTTAAGCAAATTTACCTCCCTTGGTCCCAGTTTGGGAATTTATAAATTGAGAGAGTTGGTCTAAATAATCTCCAAGGTCTCTTTTAGTTCTTACATTCCAATTCTTTCATTCTATAACATAAAAAGTTGGCATTTTCCTCTAAGTTTCAGATGGATTTGCATAAATTGTCAGGAGATGTAACTAGTTCCTTAGAGCAAGCATGGAACTAGAGTCACTGATGTAATTACTTTCTTCCTCCCCCATATATAGAAATAATTTACTTTATGGTTCAGGGTTGAGGAAAACAAATAAAATCAAACTAAATTTAATTCTAGGGTAGATTGTTCAGGTTTTTTTGTATCTATTCCTACCTTGTTAAGCCATTTTGCTTCTTAGCACTTCAATTGGGGAGGCCAGATAGTAAGGGGTACAGGAAAGGAAATGAAATGAATCTCAATTTTTCTTTGGGACATATTGAAAGTTAGAATTTAAAAAAAGTTTGGATTTTATAATTTTAAGTATTTCTATTCATTCAAACTCTTGTTCTCTCATACAGTTACTGATAATTTATCATTGCCTTGCCTCTTCCTAAAATTTTTAATGGGATTTTTTTTTTCTTTCATGGCACTGATAACTTTTTTTTTTTTTTTAATATGAGAGAACTTGGTACTTTTTCTTGTCCTTGAAAAGCATGAAATGTTTGAATAATTTTAATGTCATTCATTGTACACTGGAATGTTATTTAGATAACTATTGTTTGGTACTTCTAAATCATGGGAATGTGGCACAGAGGAAAAAAGCCACAGTAGGACTAAGACTGTTAGGCCTAGAACTTTAGAGCTCAAATATTATTCAGTTTGACCTCTTTATTTTGTTGATTTTTTCCAAACCTTTAATTCCATTTATATTTTTTCAATTAGTAAGTATTTTCTTTCAATCACTGGAAAAAGAAAAGAAAAACAAAACCCTTTTAAGAAATATGCATAATCAAGCAAAAATAAATTTCACATTGGTCATGTCTAAAAAAGTATGTCTTACTCTTCTCAAATGCATTATTGCTCTATTAGGAAGTAAATAGTAATTCTGGTTCTGGTCAGTCATTGCATTCTACAGAATTCTTAAGTCTTTCAAAGTTGTTTGTCTTTATAATGTTGTTGTGTGTGGCATATAGTAGTACTCCCTTAATAAATGCTTAGTGATGGTGACTCTGATTGATTATTGCATTTATTAGAGTTCTTAAGTCTTTCAAAGTTGTTTGTTTTTATAATGTTGTTGTGTGTGGCATACAGTAGTCCCTTAATAAATGTTTAGTGATGCTGACTCTGATTGAGTATTGCATTTATTAGAGTTCTTAAGTTTTTCAAAGTTGTCTTTGTGATGTTGTTATATACATTTTTCTTCTAGCTCTGCTCATTTCACAATGCAAAAGTTCCTGCAGGTCTTTCTAGATTTTCTGAATTTGTTCCTTTTTTAATTTCTTAAAGAATAATAGTATTCCATTATGTTTACCTACCATAATGCCACTATTTCCTAAGTGATGAGTACCCTCTTTAGTTTCTAATTCTTTGCCATTATTAAAGAACTACTATAAATATTTTCATATATGTGGGTCCTTTTCTTCTTTTAATCTCTTTGTGATATAGCCTAGTAAGTATATTGCAGGGTCAAACAGTATGCATGACTTAGTTTAAGTTTTGGGCATAGTACCAGATTGCTTTCCAGAATGGATGAACAAATTCATAGCTCCTCACAGTTTGTGAGTGTGCCTGCTATCTCATTGTCTCTCCAAAAGTAATCATTCCCTTTTTTGTCATTTGCATCAATCTAATGAATGTAAAGATATCACTTCAGAATTAGATTAACTTGAATTTTTTCTAATTACTAGTCATTTAAAGCATCTTTTATTTAGCTGTTGATAATTTATATTTCTTTTTTCAAAGGTATTTATTGATATCCTTTGACCAGTTATCAGTAGGGGAATGACTCTTTTAGAAACTTCAACCAATTTGTTATGTGTCTGGGAAATGAGATCTTTATCATACAAACTTGCTACGAAGTTTGGTGCTTCCCCCTTCCTTCCTACTATTTGTTTTCTAATTTGAGCTGTACTGGTCTTGTTTGTGCAAAAACTTGTATATAGCTCAAATGGCTCATTTTATCTTCTGTGATCCCCTCATTAATTTTTAGCCAAGAATTCTTTGTCTACCCACAAATCCAAAGGGAAATGCCTTTCTTGTCTCTAATTTATTTGTGATGTCTTTTATATTTGCCTTGTAGTCATATGGAGTTAATCTTTGGATGTGGTATGAAGTGTTGCTCCAACTGCTTCTCAGTTTCCCCAGCAGTATTTGTAGAATAGTAAAATCTTACCAACAGCAGAGGCCTTTGGGTTTATTGAACACTGCAATTTCCTTATTTTAGAGATGAGAAAAGCAAAGCATAGAGAGTGACTGTAGCTTGCCTCAGTTGACAAGGCAAGTTAATGGCAGAAGTGAGATCTGAAAAATATACTCCTGCCTTTGGACCTGTGATGATGACAAATGAGGCATTCATTAAGCACTTAATATGTGACAAGCACTGGGCTAGGTACTAAGGGAAATAAACAAAATTCCAATCAGAGAAAATGATACATGAAGGGGAGAGGAGTGTAAAAGAGAGTTTGTAAGTGATTTGAAGACACAGGCAAGATTAAAAGAAATCTCACTTAGAAGAGCCTAGTACTCCAGGGGCAGCATCCACAGTTCCATTATCAGGAGAATAAGAAAAATGAGATGTGCTCTTTCTACCACACCAATTCTGGGACTTCCATTCTAGTCCTGTCTCTGCTAAGATGTGTGATGTTGGACACTGTAGAGCAGCACAGCTGTCAGCTGCCTTTGGATGGGATTGCTAGCATTTCTCTCTGAATAGGAAAGTGTCTTTCACACCAGTAGGTTGGCCAAAATGTGTTTGATGTTATTGCTTAGATTTTGTCTTATCACTAGCTGCTCACCTCATGGTCAGAGAATTCTCCTGCCGCCCTCAGTTTCATCTCTGCTCCTGTGATGTCTGCTTTGTTTTCACCTTTTGTGTCAGGCTGTGACAGATTCCTAATTTGCTTCTGGTCCTCTTAAGTGGTATTACTTCTAAGAATTAGTTACTCAATAAGATTCACTCCCTACCTTCTACTTAAATTTGGGCAGAACCAACTTTTAACAATTAGTTAAACCTAAGTTCCACTCTCTTATTGCTACCTTTTGCCCCTTCTCCTTCTTGCCTCAAACCTTGTGGGTCTGGGTGAGCTTGTCAGTTCATTTAGCAATTTGAGACAATCATTAATGACATTTAATCATTCTTTACTGTAGGTCATTATTTCTCTCTCATTTGTCTTTCCTTCTTTTTTTCTCTCATCTTTTTTTTTTCTTTTCCTTCATTTACCTTACTTTGGTATATACTAAGACACACACACACACACACACACACACACACACACACACACACACACACACTTCAGGCTAAGCTTCCCATTGGCTTCCATAAGCCTTTCGTAATATAGCATTTAGGCCAAAAAGATTTCTGTCCAATGATACTACTTTATCATTGTTATGATACTATTATGAGTGGTGAAGCTAAGGATACATTTCATGGATGGAATTAGATTCAGGATTTCAAGGAATAGAGACCAATACATATTTATCTTATTTTCACTAGAGGATTTAATTGAATAATATAAAAATCAAGGACAAACATAGTGAATGTTTATAGATAACTGTTTATTGACTGAGATTATCATATGGAAAGGGTTCATAACTATTTCACTTTCATCTGTGGATCTTATCTTTGACTAGCATGAGATAAGACCATATCCTATCTATGAAATGATCCATAAACTGGAAACACTATGAAATTGTGTAAACTCAAGGGGACAAGGAGAACTGGATCTCTTCCAAATGTACCAATATTAAGGAGCTCAGGTAGAATAAATATAAAAATTAATAAAATTCTTTTGTAGTTAGATGATCTATATTCATCTTGGAAAAGAGTCTGGACTACTCAGTAACTTAAAAAATAATATTTTGATTCATAAAAATTAATACTATCTGTGAATAACAAAGGGAGTCCACCAATAACATTGATTAGACTTTTAGTATGTGCACAGCACCATTCTATGTACTTGGAAGAATTTCTTATGGATATAATAGATATGGTTCTTGCTCTCAAGGAATCTATGATTCCTTGAAAGGAAGAAGGAAAGATTATAAGAAAGAAATGCAAGATGAAAAAGGAAGAACCTTTTTTAAAAAAAGCTACTCTTAAATTGCTTATAACCAATTGCAACCACATTAAGTTATAACTAAGGGAAGACAGTCAGTGCTTTGACCCAAAGAAGAAAATCTGAAGGGTAGTGATTGCATGTTTTTCAGGGTTCTTCTTCCCCTGATTTTCTTGACTCGGAAAGTGGCTAGCATGCTTTTGTTTTTTAAATTTACAATTTTTAAAATATCTTTTAACAACATCTCAATTTCTAATATATCTTTTCTTATAGGTATCCCTTATAAGAACAAATAAAAAAGAAAAAAAAAGTTCACTAATGATATTTAGTGATCTTACATGTAGTTACCCAAGGAACCTATTTTTATAAAGAAGGGAGATAGCTATAATTTAAAAAAGATATAAATCTTTTTCTTTGGATGTAAGCTTGAACATTAAAATAATCCAGAGTAATATGAACTAGTTGAATTTACTGTGCTAATTTAGGAAGATTACTAAGTATTTTTTTTTCTCTCCCTTAGTAGCAGAAATACTAAGAAGCATTAGAAGAGACCTTAATAAATCTGGCTTTTCAACTAAAGGAGACATAAGTAATGGAGCCTCGAGTCTGGAACCAAGTCTAGTGGGATGATTATTGGCTCTCAGGAGACTTATGTTCAAATTCTATTACTGATGAATTCTACTTTCATGACTGTGGCAAGCAAATCACTTAATTTCTCTAGGCCTCAGTTTCCTCATCTTATAGATTTGCAGGATTAAACTGGCCTTTGAAATTTCTTTGTATCTCTAAATCTATGATCCTTTGCATTTCATAATTAAATGCAAGATCTTCAAAATGTTTGACATAGAAACAGTGCTGGGAAAGGTTTGACAAAGTGAAGAGAGCCAGAACTAGAAGTTTTTAACATGTGATTGGGCAAAGGAGGTTTTTTTTCACAGCATACTTTTAAGTTTAATGTGTTTTGTTATTATTTCCCCATCACTTTCTTAAGTCTTAGCAAGCAACAGAACAATAAAACTAGCCCAGATCTGTAGCATTTACAAATTTCTGAAACATAAATGCTCACACTGAAAATTTAATAATTTGTTTTGAAGGCCAGTACACTCTTATTTCAGTACCCCCTAGCTCCAGAGTTGACTTTCAAAAATCACAAAGTTCACTCACTATTCTAATATGTTCATTTGACTCTAGGTAACCTTCAGCAAGTTTAATTACCTGATTCTTTCCACTTTGGGTTTTTAGAGAATCTAGGCAAGCTTTTGTCTTGATCCTTTTGTTCCCTACCCATTTTATATTTAAAATGACTCCTTTTTCTCTGTTAACGTTGACATTTACTTTAAACCTGGGACCTGAATCAAAGTTTTATTCATTTGCAGTCTTATGTATCTTAGCATCTCCCTCTATGATTGACACAGTGCTTCTGAACATAGAATTTACTGAATGTTAAATAAATAAATGAACTTCAGATACCTCCCCATGAGTACAAAACTATAGCTACATTTTCAAATGGGAGATAATTTAAACAACTGAAATTCTGGGTTGTTGTGTACTAAACTTAATTCATATTATCCTCAATGGCATTTCTTGCTCAAAGCCCTCACTATTATTGATATTTAAAATCCCATTTAAAAAATATTAGGTTTAGTTTGCTTTATTTGACAAACCTTTTTCTCAGTTGGGTTTTGCAATAGTGCATGATATGATCTTTGACAATTTCCACATAAAGGATGAAACTTCAGGTAGGCTTAAGATCCTATTGCTTTATGAAGCGCAGGTAGTTTAAATTCATCCTCCTGCCTTTCTCTCTAGGAGTCTAGAATGTGGGTCTGATATGATCTAAATTACCTCTCAAAATCCCCATGAGGGCAAGGAAGGATAAAAAACAATAACAACAGTTACAATGATTCAAAATGATTTTGTTGGTATGGGTACTTACTCCAAAAAGACAGATTGTAACTCCTCTGCCATGTTTTTAGTAGACAGACCAAAATATTCATTACCTGATGGCTACCCTTCTGGTGTTAAGCCTTTCTGGTCCTCCCATGACAGACACAGAGTATCATAACCAGATGTGAACTTGGAGCCTTTACACATTGATAGAATAATGTCATAATGGAAAGAGCCTTGGATTTGGTCTTAGAAGAATGGGTGGATTTAAATCCTGGTTCCTCCAAGAGATACTTGTATGCACTTGAACTTGTCAATTAACTTCCTTGAGACTCAGTTCTCTCATCTGTAAAATAACCAGATTGTATTAAATTAAAGATTCTCAATCTTATTTGTTACCATGGCAAGCCTATGGAATCTTTCTAAAATACTGAAGATTACAAAGTAAGCCAATAATATTACAATACAATAATTAAATTTTTTTAAGTTCAAAGATCCTAGGTAAAGAATTCTTGTACTGGATAGTCTTTAACATTCCTTCTACCTTGCCCTCTGCTAACAAGAGAACTTGCCCTCTGAAAACTCATGGTTGCCTTCATGCCTGCCCTGAAGCTTCAGAGTAGGACTAAGGAAAGGATTATTGAAACTATTAACAATAACAGTAATTAATTGTAATTTAGGCTTCTCTGGACATACCCATTTCTAAGATGGAAACTTTTTGAGCCTTCCCAGTTTGTCCAACAGAGAAATCTGAGTTACATAGTTAAAACATGAGAAGTAGCATGACATCAATTAACTAGTATTTATGAAGCACCTACTATGTGCTGTACCCTGAGTTAGGTATCGGGAGTACAAAATAAAGAGAATAAAACAGTCCTCATACTTGATAAAGAGTTAGCCTTAGATTCAGGAAGACCTGAATTCAAAATTTACCTTTCCCAGATAGATACTGTGTGACTATGAGCAATATATTTAACTTCTCAGTATATCTAAGAGTATACATTATAGGAGAGTGACATGACCATTAGTAGGAGAGCTATCCACATAATGTCCTCTCCACACTCAGAAAATTGCAGATTTAAACCTATTCTTTAAATATACAGAATCATTGCATCATAAAATCATAAATTTCAAGCTGGAGGGCATCTTAGAGATGATGGAGTTCAACTCTATCATTTTACAGGTAGGAAAACTGAGCACCTGAGAAGAAGAATGACTTAAAACCAAGTCTTCTGATTCCAGATACAGCCTCCTTTCCATTGTACTACAGAGTCTCAGGAAAATAAAAATTTGAAGCTGAGGAGGCAATTGAAATATCTTATCCACTTGGAAAAGTAAGATTAAAGAAGACCTACTCCTGTAAGAAGGAAGGAAAAGAAAATTGATCCTGACATTGTAAGTTTAAAAACCAAAACTAAATCCAGGGAGTCTTGAACTGATTTTAGCTGCTTGAGTGATGATCACATCAGAGGTGTAACTAAGGTAGGACTTCTAGTGCTTTCATCCAAGGCAGAAAGTTGAGAGAACACCAATAGCTTCTTCTTTGGCAGGCTTTTCTTCCTCTGATCACCCTATCCCTAGTAATGGTAACATTCTTTTAGCTATACTGCTATCTATTCTTTAGTGAGGTGGAAAGTTTGGGAATGTTGTCCTAGGGTATTCCTTCCCCTAGGCTTACAGCCTCAGGAACAGGCTTACACTCAGGAAAGCACCCTCTGTGGTGATGTTAGCTTCTAAGGACAATATACCTAGTTTCCTTTTACCCAGAGATTCTAATGTTAAATGGTCAGCGGAGAGCAATGATAGAATTTTTGCCCTACAGATAATATTCTTAGCATTTTTTTGTGGCACTAAAGAATTGTAAACAAAATAAATGACCAGGACTGGGGAATGGTTAAATTAAGGGATGTGAATATAATGGAACAATTACTACATGGTTAGAATTTCTGAATAAGCTTAGAAAGACATATGAACTGATATAGCTTAAAGTAAGCCTGGAAAACAACAAACACAACACTGCAACAATGCAAATGAAAAGGGAAAAACAGCCCCAAATGTGAATGTTGTGTAATTATAAAGATTACACTTGACCTTAGATAAAAATTGAAAAAATGTACCTCTTTTCCTTCTTTGCAAAGATGGGAGAAAATGGATATGTAATATTAGCAAATGCTGTCAGAAATGGCTGTTGAGAAAGTTGATTTTGCTGCTTTTTTGTCTTTCCTTTCCTCTCTTTCCTTCCTTCTCTCCTCCCTTCCTTCCTTCCTTCCCTCCTTCCTCCGTCCTCCCCTCCTTCCTCCTTCCTCCCTCCCTCCCTCCCTTTCTTCTTCCCTCCCTCCTTTTCTTTTTCCTCCCTCCCTCCCTTCCTTCCTCCCTCCCTCCCTTCTCTCTTCCTCCCTCCCTCCTCTTTCTCCCTCCCTCCCTCCCTTCCTCTTTTCCTCCCTTCCTCCCTCCCTCCTTCCTCCCTCCCTTCCTCCCTCCCTTCTTTCCTCCCTCCCTCCTTCCTTCCTTCCTCCCTCCCTTCTTTCCTCCCTCCCTCCCTTCCTTCCTTCAC